>NC_032021.1:1106814-1274598 GCF_001865875.1 Lupinus angustifolius | reverse complement strand
GCGGTTGAAGTCCTATGAATAGTGGACCACTGTAATTTGTATTCCACGTTACCTTATGCAGAATTAATCTTGGAGTCCATTTGTTATGGAATTTACTGCAATATGCTTGCTAAATTGTATCTTGGGTTTTCAAATACTCAAACCAAACACTTTGCAACTATTATACAAGACCTGTTGCATTCTCCTCTTCTGGATGTTGGTTTAGCAGTGGAAGCCCATATTTCCAAATCGTGCATTGCAAGATTCACCATTAAATATTTAAAAAGACAAATTAATCTTCTGCATGATAAAACATGTTCAAATCATTTACAAAGTCTCAAATCAACACTCAGCAAAATATCGCACCATGTACCTAAAATCATAAGGAAATGAAGATTGAAGTCAAATATTCGTATGCTTACAGTTAGGAGACCACAGTCATCAAAGTAAATGAAAAGGCTAACATAAGGAACAAAATTGCACGCAATTTTTTCAGTCAGGTGCGCATGATTCAAACTCATCGTGCCCTAGTTGGAAATTATGGATTCTGAATTGAGTGAGTTTCAATCACTGGTCTTGATATTCTTTGCAGTAAAAAAACCACTACTTTGACTCTCTAGGTGAACCAAATTGTATGATTCCTATAACAATGTTGAAAAGTAATTCTAATGTGAGGATTAGATGCTTTGTAACTTGGAAAGAGAGGCCTATATTTTGAGTTTGTAAGAATATAGGAGCTGCACTTTCTTAATGGATACTCATAGTTTTGAAGTGAACTGGTAATTTTTCTTTTGATCAGCAAAAGTGAACTGGTAATAGTATAACTTAGATATATGTGTATATAAGGCAGTTTAGGCATTTGTAGTGTTTCCTTTCCTCCCATTTCATTTCACGAGTTTGTTTTCTCTGAGAATTAAATGGCCAACATGTTGCTGTTGGTTTTCTTTACCCACTCTTACCAAGTGTTTTACCTTTTCTTTATATTGTTAAACTAGCTATTTCTTCATGTTGGTTATGGTTTATAGGTTTAACTGCCAAAGTGATTGACCGAACAAAGACTATGGCTGATGTCTATGGTGCTTTCTTTGATTTTGCTTCTATGTTAGAGTCCAAGGTATGAAGCATTCATCACAGTTTTCTCAAAGCCTATGATAATTAAATCTCGGTCTTCTGACCTTTTGTCTATCAATGACTTTACACACACACATACAAAATTTTCCTGGTTGTGTGTGTATAATCATTTTCCCATAAAAACAGTAGACAACTCTTATTTCTCATTCTTCATTCCTTAAACCCTAAAGTAAAGAATGGTTTTTGAGTATCCTGAATTTTAAAAATGCAAATTTTGTTGCGAAGTTGTTTTCAGTATCAAGGGAATCCTTTTAACACTAGCCTTTTCCAACTAAAAAGATTCACTCATTTCCATTGTAGGTTGGCAAAAATGACCCCAATGCAACAAAAACATTGACTAGGCTAGAAGCTATACAGAAAACCTGCAGAGAATCTGGTCTCCTTAGTAAAAGGTATGTACATATCTAAGTAGCTTCAAAAATATATTTCTACAATTTGCTAACTAACAAAGCTTTCATTGATTTAAGCAGGAAATCTTACATACTAAATAATGAAAATGGTTCAACCATTGTAAGTTTTTTGCTTTTTCTTTTTTAACATAAGCTGATCCTACATTTCTTAAACGAAAAATGATTTAAAGTATCCATGCAGATTATCATACTGGTCATCATAGTCTCCATCATCTTTGCTTATCTCTCTGCTAATCACCAAAAATAACTAGTGTAAGTTCTGTTAGTTACATGTGTTGTAGAATTTGTAAGAAATTAACCTCAATTATCATTTCTGATAAAGTTGGTCAATCCTTTTTTTGTAGTAACTAGTTTCTTGCTTTTCCAAGTATGGATAGCAACGAAAACCCTATTTGAAGTTACATGCTTGTAACCAATATTGTGGCGTCTGTGTTTGACTATGGTCTATGGGTGTTGTAATTGTAAAAGTATAGTCTAATATTATTTCCCCCCATGATATTATCATTATAATGATTGTTAATCATATACACGTTTAAAATTGGAATAAAGCGGTGGATGTAAAAATCATTCAGGAAATTACTGAAATCATCACGAGTGCTCGAAAATTCAGTACTTGAATGATGTAGACAATCGTGATTTTTTATGGGTACAAGTAGTAGTAAAAATGTATCAGATGATTGATTTGCTGACCGTGATACCAAAATAAAAACTTTTCTAATGACACAATGTAATTTACAAGTAGGGTATGTTTAATTTTCTATCAAAATTCGATTAACAGATTGTTTTTGAAAAGATGAACACATTTTTATTGATGCAAATGAATTTTATAAATGAAAAAAAAATAGTGAATGAGTAATGTTATATTCCTCTAAAAAGTAAAAACTCCTCCAAATATTCACATAAAGCAAGTACTAAATAAAAACAATTCATTATCCCATTCTCCCAGATAAAATTAACAATACAGCGTAAAACAATTATTGAATGTAAACATATTCAATACCCACATAAAGGTTTGATTTGCTGACTCCTTTCATTCGTTCAGTATATCTTATTATTTACAATTACAAACGGCGGCGACTTCCCCAAGTTTTACCAAATGTCCAGTTTGTCACTTTGTCTAAACTTCAAATTATAAAATTGAGTATAAACATTTTTGGGATAATTTGGTAAAATTACCTCTAAAACTGAGTCTCACTTTTTCCATATAAAAACATTTTTAGTAAAAAAAAAATCAAACAAACAAGCATGCAAACACCATAGCTGATTTTTAATTAAAAAGGCACTTTCTAAAATAATCTGGAAATGCTTTCGACCGCATAACAAATTATGCAGAAAACGACTGGAGAGAAATTAAATTATACATAACAAAGATCTTCATTAACATTTAATATAATTGACAATTACAATTCCCAAGCGAAAAGTTTGGCATCTATATCACAAATCAATTTTTACCTTAACTACAAAACCCAAGTATACGCACATACAAAATCCCCACGTTAGGAAAAAAATCAAAACGCCTCAATCACCTTGCTAGCAAGAACATGCTCCCTTCTTTCAATGTAACTTAGTGGAAACCAACCTGCTTTCCCTTTGCATTCACCCTCGGCCCATCCCTTATTTGTCACCTGTTAAAACCACAACAAACCACATTAAGGATCTGTTTGTTTCAGATTAGAAAATAATCTGATTATCAGATAATCACATGGTTCAAAAATCTAATAAATAATCTTAACCAAACACCCTCTTAAGCTTGGCACTAGCATACAAGCCACTTCATGATTCATAAACAGGTGACCAAACAATCAACCAATTTTGAATCAGTCATAACTTAATCAAGCATGTTCTGACTTCATATTAGGCTATTAATTCTGTCTGAAGCCTAAGCTGATAGGAAAGGAGCATGAATACTACAAAATAATATTATAAAACCAATTCAACTAGTTGTTCCTGTATCAGTTTTGAAAAATATATTAATTTGTTACTTATGAGAAATAATGGTTAAAAATATAAAGAAATCCAAATCAGAGCACCCTCCGCAACCAGAGAGAGTTTCCCAGATGTAACACAAAGTCAGGGTCATTTGGTTGGAAGAAAACTAGATATATAGTAATATTCACCAAAGTATGAACCTTTCGGACAACAACATAATCACCAACTGATAGATTCAGCTCCACTTCAGATACAGCAGAGTATGGAAATAAAACCTGTAAGAAGAGTAAACGTAAAAATACGAGAATGTCGTCAAATGTTTTTCAGTAAATAATATCTGAAGTGTAACCCTTTGTACAAGAACCAGTCTCATACTAACCTCTCCTAAGAAGTAACCCATGTTATCTGTTGATCCATTATGTGACTGAGAAGCATAGACACCATTCACTTCTTCATATGGCGGGGGTGGTGGCATGCTGTTATCAACACTAGGAGTAGGAGGGGCTTCAATTCGTTGTCGTTCTGACGTCATCTATCATTAAATAGACATATAGCACATAATCATATGTTTATAACAAAAGGAAACCAGATATCTGACAGATGACGTATTTGAATGCTATATAGTGGATAGAATGGTAAAATGACCACCTGATGTGGTTGATTACCTCTCCCTCAAGCTGATCAAGTATCTGGAGGACTACCTGGTGATAGGCACGCTCCACTTCAACCTTCATAAACAGAAATAGAGTGTGGGATTATAACTCGGTCCAATATTCCATTATATTAAACAATTGCAGAATGATAGACAAAACTGCAATACCGTAGCTATAAGGCGCTGAAGGGTTAACCTCTGTTGCTGTGCTTCAACAGCAGCCAATGCTGCAGCCGCTTCTTTCCCTAACACGCCCATGTTTTTCTTCATATCTTGCAGCTTTGCTTCAGCTGCTTCTAATTTCATAGCATTATCAGCATTGCCTGGTGTTTCTCTTACTTTCGCCTGACGTTTGGAAACTTCGGTACCCTGTCTAGGTTAAAAAAGATAAAGTAATTACAAGTCAAAATAGGAAAAAGAAAATACTAGACAGCCACTATTTTTTTGCCAGAATGAGTTGCCATTGTTTTTAACTCTTGGATAGACAAATATTCCTTAATGCTTAGTTATCCAACAACTGCCCTTAAATATCATAAAATTCTGGCTGAATTATGTCAGCCTTTATTTATCTAACTGTATAGCGTTACTTGTAGGAAAATAAAATTATTGATTAAACAGGCAGGTACCAAAAAAAATTAAAGTTAGAGCTAAAAACAAAGGTACAAAAGTGAAAAAGGAAGCCCAAGCAAGCTCTAAAAAACCAACTGAAAGATAAATTGTAGAATACCAGGGCTTCAGCTTCCTGTCGCATTCGGTCATAACGTTGGGCTAGATGCCGAGCATCTTCCAATGGAGCTCCCACCACCATTGCTCTTAAGGGCTCTGCAACCTAATCAGCATTGAGCAAGACTTCAGTCACAGAATTATTAGGCTGAGCTATCAAGCACAGACTGAATAAATCAACAATATAAGTCAGCATCATAAACAGAGTGAGATAGATGAACATGATGTATGATTATATGAGGGTGGCTTGAGTTCAATTCAAAATCGGACTAATACAGGTTCTACATATTCCTTTTCATTTGATTTAGTAGATTTTAATATCAGAAACTCATTCATATTTCATAGGACATGTCAATGAACTCATACTCATATATAATACTCCACACCCAACCACACATGCATACACATATACGACACAACATACCTATTGACACATATCCATACCTGTGTACCCAGAGCTTTTAGTAAGTTTCCACGCTCCTTCTCCATTTGAGCACGTGCCCGTGCATAACTTAGTGCAGCTCTGGACAATGTATTGCCACTGGTACATGTATTTTCTGCACCATATTTCCTGCTATCTTCTGACAACTTTGTTCCTGTGAAATAAGATATACAGGAATTCAAAACTATTTTTTTCTGCAATCTCACTGCAATGAACTTTTACAAAAGCTTCATTCACCAACATTACCTACCAATTTCAACTTGCTTGGACCCGGTAACAATATAACCTTCAACACCACGGACAATATCCCTTTGATAATGCTGAAAACACAATGATGCCATTAGGAGGGACAGGGGTATAAATTGAGGTGAAATAGTTATATAGTTCAATCATTTATCATACGCAGTGTGTACTAAATTTAGTGTACCAGGTTTGTGATAAAAGAAGTCTTCTAATAATAACATCAAAAGTGACAAATCGCTACGAACCACGTGCTAGAACCAGTACTGTGTAACATGTAACTTACGGTGAAAATAAAGGATTTGTGTAGAAGAACGAACTAACCTTTGCAGCACGTGTTGATGTGTAAAGTTTCTCAAGTTTCTGATATAGATGAAGTTCTACATCATCGATAACCACATTATCTGAACCTCCATATACTCCACCACCAAATTGTTTCAGAACAGCCTAAATAGCAATACTTCATAATTTCAATTAACTCCTTAATTAATAGATGAAGCTAGAAAAACTAAAGAACACTACAGAAAACAGTGGAAAAAAAGTAGAACAATAAATGAATTAAAGCTTAACCATCTCAATTAACGGTACAGAAATAAACAAGGCTCGATTATTTAGAAATCGGCAACGGAATTGAAAGCATATTGTTAACATAGCAGCTTAAAATTCAAGTTTGATTTAAAGTTTTATTAATTGATTAACGCAATGCAAGTGCGAAATTCGATCAGATCCAAAAGTTACAGTTTAATATTGATGATAACGATAATTACAAGTTTATATAGAATTGATCATAGAATTTGAATAAAGAATTTGAAAGAGAGAACGAACCTGTTGTTGACGAGCGACTTGTTCTCGAAGCTTGGAGGCTTGTTTTCTGATTGCATCCATTCGCAAATGAAATTGGATCAAATTTTCAATCGCACCAAATAACTAACACTCTTCTTTTCTTATTGTTTATATCAGATACAGATCCAAGGTGTTTTTCGAATTTACAATATCACTTTGTATATCCCATTTGGGCCTTGGATCTTTCCAAAATTGTTTAAAATTTAAATATTTTTTTGGAACTTTTATTTCAAATAATTATTACAAATTTTACCATAAAATATTAAAATTTTGAAACAACTAGAGATTGACCATATAGAAACTTCAAAACTCTAAATAAACATTCTCGTGGATTTTTTTTCCCGAAACATTACATTAAAAATGATTAAATTAACCTATAAATCATCCTACTACTTTTCTAGTCAATAAAACTAGTAAAAACATACAAGTATTTAATGTCTTCAAAACTGAAAAAATATTTAACATGACTAGCTAATAATATTTTATATATATTGCGATAAAGAGAATTAATAGTTAAATGAAATATATTTTTCTTGCCCACTTTAACAGTATTAAAATTTTATATTTATACTTTACTAGAATGGCCACAACATTTTTATTTTCTAATGTCAAGTATTTAAGTTTTATATATTTTATTTTGGTGAAGCAGAATAATTTTTATATTGAATATATTTTATATTTTTATTTTTATTGGGTGCATTTTATATTATGTTTCTTTGTCTTTATTTTAATTGTCAAATTAAGGTGAAATGATTAATATGTTGGTATGATTACATATAATTATAAGGTTTTGTGTATAAATTAAAAAGTATTAAGGAAAAAATAGAAAAATGAAAATTATAACATAATAATAGTTACATCATGTTTTTCCTTTATATAGTACTAGTGTGTACAGGCACTTCGTGCCTGCCGACGAACATTGTGTGATACTACATATTCAATTTTTATATATTTTATTTTTTTGAATTAAAATGTATTTGTTGTGTTCGGTGTACTTTATATTATATTTTTTGGGTGGTTATGATAATGTTTAATTAAAGGTGAGATATGTGATTAATTAATGTATTGGTGGTAGTTGCTTAGGATTATATAGTTTTTTTTGTAAAAATTAAATAATATTAAGGGCAATATAGGAAATGAAAATTACACCATGAAGGAAGTTATTTCAAGTTTTGGCTTTATATATAGTATAGATATAGACAGATAGATATTGGTATATAGTATAGATATCATAATTCTATTATCTTTGTAAAATAAACTATATTCTTACTAATAATAAACTTTATACATTCGAGTTTTAAAAAAAATGTATGTCTATTTATTTTAATTTATGATAATATTAATCTACATAATTATTAAATTAAATAATAGGTTCACGGACGACGATGCATAATAAACGGTAATTTCTTGAAAATAAATATTAGTTCTAATACTTACATGTGTTCTAATTCAATATTTTAATGTATATATAATATTGAAAAACCTTCGATTGTGTCAGAAGATCTGAAGCCCATATTAACATATAACCCTTTTATCAAAACCCTCCCAAAATTAACAGCCTTGTAGTAAGCTCATTCCACAAAAACAATCTTAGTTTTAAAGATAAAAAGTAAATAATATTTTTGACATTATGATATATTTTAAAATATACCTAATATGTTTTGTAGGACTAGGGACTATTTTGAGACCCAGACCCGCCTTAGATTTGTGCAAGTATCAGTTAGATCTTCTACTTACGAGTCATTGGGTACGATTCGTGGGTACTTATAAATTCAGAAAATATTTTAAAAAGTTGAAAAAACTTATACATATGTGCATATGTTTCTTATATTCATGTGTATTATTTATACAATAAAAATAAAAAATAAAATAAAAATTATAAAATATATATAATTAAAGTATAAGTGTACAATTTAAATTGTCATTTAAATATAAATATTTTTACAACATAATTTAAAATAAGACAATAAAACATATCAAACCTCTCACATCCCTATATCAAGGTAATTTTATTTCATAATTATGGATTAACAAATGTAACATCATTACTAAAGAATAAAACATAATAATTATGATGAAAAAAAGTTTAGTTGTTATTATATATATATATAGGAATTGCAGACTTGGGTATCAACTAGTTTAAGTACCTCATTACCTATACTCGACCCCTTCAAAAAATTTGGTTTCAACTATTCGCAGGTCTAAAATAAGGACCTATATCTAATTTATTATGAGTATTACCAATGGATCTAGTACTCATTATCATCTACATATAGGACTCTTCGAAAAACCAATTGCAGCCCACATGATTATTTATGTTTTAAAAGATTGTATTTGAATAGATTATTCATTTATTATGAAATTTCAAACTTTTATGGCTACCATGCCTTTTATTTAAAGTATTGGGTGCAAAAATGGTAACTTTGTATCACTTAAAGCATTGGGCATGCAATACCATTAGTTTTATTTTATAATTTTTCAGATGTTCAATTGATTACAAACGAAGTTGAATTAGTGTCGTAAAACCTCACTATATATATATATATATATATATATATATATAATTGAAGCTCATGGGCATTCTAGTGGTCGTTTGGTCTTGTTTCATACCTCCATAAATAAATTAGTCTTTATCCATATAGTGAATAAATATTATTAGTTATAACAAAAAAATATTATTCTACAAAGTCACACATGTATAGGATAGAAATTCTCATCGTAACTTTTAAATAACCCACCTTCATTAATTTTAGCAACAGTGAATTCATCCTGTAAAATACAATGCCAACAAAATATGGTGCACAGACAGATCTTCAGATTAATATATACAGGGAAGATGTCAAGAATTATCACAAAATAGAAATATAATCGCAAATTAGTATATTCAACTAATAATAAATTATTAGTCATTTCCATCAATCAAATTTAAGTAAGGAAAACTAAAAAATTACATTGAATAACTAGAATCTGAAATAAACAATTTACTATATTATTTTAAATAAGTAAGTTTTAAAATTAAACAACATAAATGAGAAAGCATAAAAAAAATTCAATATATTAATTTCAGTAAAATATTAATGCATTCAATTGATAAAGAAATATTATGCATGTGCAACAATAAAAAATTAAGGAGAACACTATCTTAAATGATGCTTCTCATAAATTATCTCACATGATAAGGGTACTCCTACTCTCGTATGGTTTAACCTTATAGGGAACATATTTTTTATCTTAGACTTTGTATTACTTTATGTATTATTTCATTTTTATTGGTCAAAAAATTGAAATTCATTCTATATTTAATTCATGTTTTATTTTTTGACCAATGAAAAATAATAATTACAATAAGTAGTATAAAGTTTAGGACATAAAATGTGGCTACAACCTCATGCATTGATCTCCCAAACATTTAATAATTGTAATTACATTTGTTTTTTTGTATATAATTATAAAATCGTAAGAAAAGGTATTGAGTTCAGAGTTTAATGTATATGCCTTAATAATATAAAAAATTGCATAATTTATTATTAACCTATTATTTACTATTCACTTTTAAATAAACAATATATTTACTATTCATATTAAAATTTTATACATAATCATTTACCAATCATTTATGTGATCTACTTAGGTATGTTAATAATGATTAAATAATAATTATAAATGATATGTTGTTAATGTATACAATTTTTAAAACGGTAGAATATGGAATAGTTGTATTTATTGACGTGTTTTCTTATTTTAAATGCTTATTTTGAAATGAAGAATCCGATGAACTAAGTGAAATTTATTATGTTAGAAAAATGGTAACCGTTGACTGTCAAGCTGAGTAAACCATTGGTTTAAATTTTTTTAATGAAGTAGAACAATTTAATAGTATAATGTCTAAATACCATACATAAAACATACATGCTAAAATTTAAGCGGCACTGATGATTTGGTCATCAATACAATTATGTCTTACTCCTTTATGTTACTCTATATGTCAAAAGATATAATTGGTCAGAAAAATATTTAATAATTTTTATTTTAATTTAAATAATTTTTTCAACTAATTAAAACTAATAATATATAAAGTGGTACAAAAAGTAGGATAACATGAATATGGAAAGATAGGAAAATATGATAATGAGAATATTCTAAAAAAATAAATTACAAAGCCATAAAAAAAACAAAGATACTTATTGGAACATTTTTTTTATTGAAAAAAAGTCTCCAACGAAACCCCACCACAAAAGCAAATGTCTCCCACTAGGTGCATGAATGCATCACCTTCTCATTGTATGAAAAGAAAAAAAATGTATTCACAAAAAATATAATGTTATATTTTATTATTATATTATTAATTATTCATATTTCATTATTATGTTTTTTCATAAAAGTAATTTAGATAAATATAGAAAAATAAAGTAATTATGTATAATTTTTGTACTAATACATTGATTTTATATATATATAGGAAAAATCACTACTAGCATATTTAAATTGAAAGGGGTAGAAATAAGAAGCCAAAAGAAAAATAAACCAATACATCAGCGACTATTTTGCCCACAAACTTGTCTTTCAATTTCCAAAGCCTCTTTCTTCACTGCATTTATTTATCAGGTAAAACTAAATATTAAATACGAGAGAAACGTTAATGTTTGCTATGAAAACATAAATATTTAGGACCAGTGTTTGTAATTTTGTGTTGTGTGTTAAAAACTAGGAATGGAAATTGCGAAAGCGTTGAAACCAACAAGCTTGCAGAGGGAGTTTATTTTCCAACAAACACATTGCAAGGATATTTTGTGCTTTAATGTTGCCAACAACGTTGTTGCACCTGAAGATTTCTCCATCGATGACCTACTTGACTTCTCCAACGTAAAAGAAGTTCATGGCAACTACGAAGAAAACGAAGAAAAAGATAGCGCCTTAGAGTCACAGAACTACAGAGAAGATGATCGCAACTCCAATTCCACCGTCACTGGTGGCTCTCACTCCATTTTCGCCATTGAATTTCCCGTTCCGGTGAGCCTTCATAATATTTTTTTATTTCATATAATAAATAAATAATCTCATTAATTTCATTTTTTATTTACAACGGGGTTGGGTTAAGTGTTACATGCTTCTTAATTCCCTTTAACCAAGGTCTCGAATTCGATATGATCGACGGACATACGTACCGGGAAAGTTAGCCCAGATGCATGTTACCGACTCGGACAGAATTGACTCAAGTGTAAGGATACAAGTGATAAATAAAAGAAAGTCATAATTTATTTGGTTTTTTTTCCTTCATAGGATGATGATTTGGTGGAACTGGAATGGGTTTCTCACTTTGTAGACGATTCACGGTCGGAGCTATCTCTTTTGAATCATGTTCCTTCAGAGCAACCACGGGCTTGGGCCAAACCCAAAACTGAACCGGGCTTATCAAAACCTCTGTTACTTCCCTCAGTAGTACCCGTAAAGCCTAGAACCACCAGGTCTAGAAAGCCCAACAATCGCCTCTGGTTTTTTAACTCCATGCTCTCTGAGTCGCTCCCTCTCATGTTAGCTTGCGAGCCACCGAAGAAGAAGCAGAAGAAAAAGATTGAGACACAAACCAGTGGTGACCAGCTTCAGCAATGCTGCAATCATTGCAAGGTGCAGGAGACGCCACAGTGGAGGACCGGTCCACTTGGGCCGAAAACTCTTTGCAACGCTTGTGGGGTTCGGTTCAAGTCCGGTCGGCTTTTTCCGGAGTATAGACCGGCTTGCAGCCCCACTTTCTCTAGTGATATTCATTCCAACCGCCATCGTAAAGTGTTGGAGATGAGGCGCATGAAAGAGGTGGATGGTCCGGAGACCGGTTTGGACCGGGTTCAAATGGTTCTAAGTTGATGAATTTTGAGAGTAGGAAATAGCCGAATAGGTTATGTGTAGTGAACCAACCGGTCTGAACCCAATTTGTTTTTTTATTACTATAGTTCGTGATTTTAGTGATAATGGACATTAGGAATGCATTGACTATTTGTATCAAAGTTTCCTAGAGCAATTGATTTATTTTAGACAAACGCAATTTTATCTTGCTCCCTCCAATTTATTTATGTTGAAAGTTTGTCCTCAAAATTTTGTTGAGTGATTTTTGTCTTCAAACATTTCAGTTATACAATTTTATTCTTTCAATAAAGTTTCATGACTTGCGGACCAAAATTGCTAGAAAATTCTGGGAAACAAACTTCATGCATGACTAAAAGTTGATGGAGTTGGAAGAAGGATTTTCATTCGAACCTTTATTTTAATAATCGTCGTGCATCTGATGGTTGAGAACTCTATTATTGAATCGTAGGACTTATTAGAAAACAATCCAAATGAAAAGCACCAATTCTATCTGCACAGGACGTGCATGCAACTTTGTGCTTCGATCATTTTTTAGCATGTGCCTTCATTTTATGTATTTTAATTTCGTCTCCTATCATTTTTAATTATTAATAATCAAGTCAATTGATAAAGTTATGACACATTATCATGCCCTTATTGGTCTGTCTGCCACAAAAAGAAAGAGGATTGGTGTTCAATCTTCCACTATATTTACATATTTTATTCCAAACATTAATATACTTCAGAGAGTAAAATAATCAATTTGTTCGTTTTATTATTTTAATTGAAAATGAAGACTCCCCCTTGGTTATAACAGAAAAGATCTTCCATAAATAAATTATTTCTACCTAATAACATGATCAAGATTTTTTGGGTAGGAGAACATGATCAACATTGAAGTAAGATATTTTGGATGGTAATCTGAGTTAAGTTTATTTCGTAAATTATGGATCTCACCAAACAATAATCCACTAGACATAAAACTGATAAAAGTAAAACTCACCTATGGTCTCGATATCTCAAAGAGTATTATTTTTCAACTATCGATTTAGGAATCATGCACCAAAACAAAATTGAGCATAGTGTATAGAAATGAGGGTAACCAAGTGACTACGTACGTTATCTACCATTAATGTATCAAATATAATTGATTTTTAAATAAAATCACAACCATTTGGTGATTTATTGACAAAGTAAAAAGTTATCTTCTTACTACTAGTATTAGCATGTACATATATTAAAGTGTTAAGATTTCCACAAATAAGCTTAAGTGGTTTATTACATTTTGGTATAATTTTTTAGTTTATTACCGAGGTAGTATACTTTTGGTTTATTATTACGGAGGTAGTGATTTATTCCTAACCTTTTTATTTCTTACTATTTTATAGAATTTGATTCATTCCTATCTATTTGTCTATTTAGAACATCAATTAATCATTAATGATTTTATTTACAATTTTTTTATCTAATTAACAAGAGATAATAAGTGAAATTATTATAGATAATTAAGTGAACTAATCTAAAGGATTACATAACTTTAATGGAAATAGACGTAATAATTATATTACTTAATATGCATGTTACAACCTTATAAAACATATAAACGAACAAAAATATCATTTTCTCATTTAAATATTTGTTTTGATAACCACAAGTCTAGTGGTCTTAAATCTTAATATGATGGTCGCACGTGCATAATGTCTAAAACGTAGTGATAGATTTAATTATTTAATGACTAATATGATACTAATTTTTATTGAATGACTAAGTTAATATCTATGATGTTTTGAGCAACGAATTGACTAATAACTAATTGAAAAATAAATTTTAAAAGTAAAGATAAAAAATACTTATATCGAATTTGAAGCATATATGGCAATGTATTTGATAGGATTTATTATTTATATTTGTTTACTTGGAAGGCAACTGTATACGTTAATTAAATAAAAAATCATAAGCCTCTGATTGTGTTCTCAAATCTCTCTCCAATCCCAAAAAAACATTTATCTATAAATGCTTCCAACTTTACACTGTTACACATCTTTTTTTCACAATACCAACACTCATGGAGTTCCTTTTGCAATATTTTCAACCTTCAACCATTCTTTTTCTTCTCCTCACTCTCTTAACTTTCATTCTTTTCATGCTTCCATTACGTAGAAAACTCCCATACCCACCGGGCCCAAGAGGGCTACCCATCATAGGAAACATGTTGATGATGGACCAACTCACCCACCGTGGCCTCGCTCAACTGGCCCAAACATACGGTGGGCTTTGCCACCTTCAAATGGGTAGCCTCCACATTGTAGCGGTATCAACACCTGAAATGGCCCGTGAGGTCCTCCAGGCCCAAGACAATGTTTTCTCAAACAGGCCCGCAAACATTGCAATAACCTACTTAACATATAACCGGGCCGACATGGCATTCGCAAACTACGGCCCGTTCTGGCGGCAGATGCGTAAGATTTGTGTAATAAAGTTATTCAGCCGCAAACGGGCCGAGTCATGGGCCTCGGTACGTGATGAAGTTGAAAAAACGGTTCGAACCGTGGCTTTAAATGCCGGTTCACCCGTGAACTTGGGTAAACTAGTTTTTTCTCTAACTAGGAACATTACATTCATGGCAGCATTTGGGTCCAACTTGAAAGAAGGACAAGGGGAATTCATGGGAATTTTGCAAGAATTTTCTAAGCTGTTTGGAGCTTTCAACATTGCTGATTTTATTCCATGGTTAGGTTGGTTTCATGTAGGAGAGTTTAACCAAAGAATGGCCAATGCAAGAAAAGCACTTGATGTTTTTATTGATAAGATCATTGATGAACACGTGGCAAAGAGGAATAACAAGATGAATAAGGAGGAAAATGAATTAGATAAAGATATGGTTGATGAGCTTATGGATTTCCTTCAAGAAAGTGAGATTGGTGATATTAATCATTCAGATAATTCACAATCGACCCTCAAGCTTACCAGAGATAACATCAAGGCTCTTATTATGGTAAGTACTTACTATTTTATTTTTGTTTTATTTGGTCGATATCGTTTTAGTAAAACATAATATTAGCTTAATGCCAAAAAGAAATTCCCTAAGGAAATATCAAATATCAATATTTTATTTCCTTCTCACGTTGAATTTTATAAATGAATAGTAAAATTTGTAATGTCATAAACATAGAAAATGATTACATATGTTATGCCATTTTCTATCTGTATAAAGTTGTCGTCTCACTTTCTACGAGCAAACAAATTTTCTAATAAATTAAATAATCTCAATCATCTAAATATAAAATATTATATAATTTGATATATATATATATTGTAGATTATATCATAACAGTATGAAAAACTCGCTAGCCAATATATAAATATTAGACTTTAAAATATATACATTGATAGTGTAAAGTTTTTTAATCTGTCAACATATCATTCACTATTTATTTGTATTATTTTTGCTTAATAGTCAATGAAAATTAAGAAATCAATAATACATGATTCAGTGACATTGTAAAAAACATTTACCTTCATTGTATATATATTATATCCTAAATATTAAATGTACCAGCCTCGTTATACTTTTCATATTATTTCCTGATTTCAGCTGGAAAATTCTCTTTATTGCTTTGACTAATAAGTTTCTCTTTATTACTTTGAGATATCAGCTATATTTAGAAATCTTTAAATACAATACACCATTATTTTGTTCTCATCAATTGCATATCATATTCGGATTGCATTTGTTATTATTGAGATGGTTATTGTATTTTTGGAGTTGGAAATTAGAATAAGATAATTAAGAAAATTATAAATTTGTAATGGCAGGATGTGATGTTTGGTGGTACTGAAACGGTGGCATCAGTGATAGAATGGATAATGGCAGAGCTCATGAAAAGCCCATCAGATCTCTTAAAAGCCCAACAAGAACTCAAAGACGTTGTGGGCTTAGACCGAAGATTCAACGAATCAGATCTAAACAAATTAACTTATTTGAAATGCGTAGTAAAAGAAACATTGCGGCTTCACCCAGCAATTCCACTCTTTCTTCACGAGACCGCAGAAGACACTGTAGTAACCGGTTACTCCATCCCAAAAGGAACACGTGTTTGGATAAACGCGTGGGCTATTGGTCGCGACAAAAGCGCGTGGGATGACCCTGATACATTCAACCCTTCAAGGTTCTTGAAAAATGGAATGCCAGATTTCAAAGGAAATGATTTTGAGTTCATTCCATTTGGGTCAGGTCGAAGATCATGCCCAGGAATGCAACTTGGATTATATGCTGTTGAGCTGAGTGTGGCTCATTTGCTTCATTGTTTTAATTGGGAATTACCAAATGGAATGAAACATAGTGAGCTTGATATGAATGATATGTTTGGTCTTACTGCTCCAAGGGCTGTTCAACTTGTTGCTGTACCTAGTTATCGATTGAATTGTCCCCTTTATGATTCTTAGAGGATTTCATTTCAATAAACTCATGTGTAATAATATACCACAAAAATAAACATCGCATAACTCTTGTGAATGATTTGTGATATTGAATTTCGTCTATATAATATGAATTAGTATTATTATGTGGCATTGTGCGAGTTTAAAGGTTTAGTGTAAAAGTATTTTTTTTTACTAATTATTAAAAAAGGTAGATCTACGGTATGAAATTGATTTAAATATTTTATTATAATACAACGTTTTTTATTTATGATATGCTGGAACTTTGAATAATTTTATGTCTAATAATTTACATTTAAAGCAGCTAGGAAAGGAAAATAAAATAATGCAATATCTTAAAATCTTATATCACTTGAAAAATCTTTAATTTTTTTTACTAGACAATTTTGTCCATTCACATGCCACACATATAATCTCCATTTGCTTCATTTTAAAATATCAAATGTGGAGATATTCTGGTTCATATAATTAGATAAATCATTATAAAACTATAATAAACCAAGACATATCATCTTAGGTAAGAGATGAGTGGACATATCATATGACATGATAACCTTATAATCAAAACCAAATATTAAAAATAATTAAATACATACGCAACACATTCGATATTTCTTGTTAAATTTTCATTTCCACGACCATTTTTTTGACATAAGCTGAAAATTTTGGAAAACTTGTGCACTGAGTTATCATTTTTCACGGAAAAATAGTGGAAATAAAATTTATTATTAGTAAATGGGGATTGAAAAAGTTAGTAACTTAAGCTAGTGAGTGAAAAAAGGCTCCATAGTAAATAAAAGTAAAAAGGTGATGAGGGTATTTTTTATATTTTATTAATATTAAAGCCCGTGACAGTTTATGGGTAAAATTTCATTTTGGATCAGATCCAATATCGCTAGAGAAAACTAAAAGCTCAGACCCAAAACACATTCGATGGTGTCGTTTATTGATTATTGATTATTGATGAAAGATATATGAAAACATAGGAAGAAGTGAAACAAGTTTTCATTGTTTGACAATAATTTGATGGATTTACCAAAAGACGAAGCAGAATCAGGTGGTGGAGATTGTCACCCTCAAAATCCAAACACAAACCCTAATTCCAATAAAGGAGGATCCAAAGGAAAATCATGTAAGGGCTGCGCATATTACTCGTCTGTTCATAAGGCCAAATCTAAAAACCCAACATGCGTTGGTTTCTCCAGAACGCTCCCTCAAGGTATTTCTCTTTGCCTCTGTTTATTTGCTCGTTAAAATCGAAAGATGTTTGGAATGAAATTGTGGGTCAAAGTTTTAATCTTTGTTGTTATTTTACTATGTTATATTGTTTTATGAGATAAGGAAATGTTATTATTTGCAATACTTCCACGATCGTATTTTTTTGATTCCGTTTTGTAAGCTACGGTCATTTCCTTTTAATCTGAGGGAATGCTTTATACCATTTTTTGATAGTTAATATTTGGGTGTGGTTTAGCTATTAATTCGTGTCAGTGATGGTCACATAAATTATTTATCCTTTATAATATATATAGTGCTGTGGTTTGGAATTAATTGAAAAATCAATTGGATTGTGGATTTGTTCATATAAGTGTTGTAATGGAATTGAAGTGCACATCAGTTTTAATATCTAGGTTCTTTTCTTTTGAATTTTCTGTATATACTCCTGAGTCTGCACTCTACGAAGGAATATTGAAGGAGTATAATAGCCTTAAGCATTGAATTTTTTGTACCAAGTATTTTTTACACCTTTTGTTTTGATGTTCTTATGCATTTAAGCAGTACCTCCTTATGTCGTGGGAGAAACTGAGCTGGAAGCTTCAAAAGAGGGCCGCACACTTACAAATTTCAAGTATGCCTGTATTGGATACTCTGTATACTTAGACAACAAAGATTCTTCGGCTGACTCAAAGGATAAAACAGCAAAATTGCCCTTTTGTGTCGGTCTTGAGGTTTTTATATCTCAACCTGCTTTCTCTCTTAGTTTATGTATATGCAAACTAGATTTATTCTTCTCCTTGGGTTTCTCGGGATATGTTTTGTGTAATTTAGAGTTGTATATACCGTGGAACAAACATCAATTTATGATAGCGACCAAACAAAAAATTTGTTAGGCCATTACAGATTAAAAACAATGAGTGTGGGCATGGGAGGGAGTTGGTTCAGTTGTCTTCCAAGAAAATGTGGTAGTTGTGGTTTTAGCTTCTGACACTATTATTAACACACCTTTCAGGTGGTGTTAGAGGAGAAGCAATCAACTTCGCCTGTTGGTCATGTTCCTGCTCATGCTCGTAAAACTGAAGGTATTAAGTTTCTTGGTTTTTCTTTTATTTAGAGCTCCTAGGTTATTTCCTTCTTTTTGAATCACTCTTCTTATAAAAAGCACAATGGTTGATTTTAAAACCTTGGCACATTGGATAATTCTTTCAGTTCCTGGAGCTGTTGATAATTGCTTTGTGTTTCTCTTTGGTCTGCATCTCTGTGATAATTCTTACAAAAACTTGAGATATTTTACGCTAGAATTTTATTCATGCAAAGCCATAGAAGCAGTCTCTGTAATCATTATGTTCGATATCGGCACTATCGTGCCATCATGAGCATTATGCTTCCTGCTCATGATGCGCTTTGCATTGCAGAGCATTTCCTTGTTGTGGTCACTATCTTCATGTGAATTCTAGAAATAGGTTTTTTCTCATATTTTTTTGTATCCCTCCTTTCTCATACTACTTTATCCTCACTTTATCTCGTCAAAATTCTATTTTCCCTCTTTAACCCAATAAATCTCTATTTTGACCTCTCAATGTGTTGTTTACCCTCACTTAAACTTCGTATATCTTGATTTTACCATTACATGAACTGCCTCTCCCATTGAGACCTTCTTCATCACACCAAAGCCTTAGCACAGACCCACCTTACTTTCAACTTTTTTACCTTGACGGTCTTTATTGTACATTGTATAAACCAATAGCACAGAGAGAGTTTTTTTGCAGCCTCTTCGTTTTGGTTTTATCCCAGCCATGCCCACCCCCATTTCACCAAATTCATAGCAGACAATCCATCACACTGTCTGCACTCTGTTTTGGCAACTTCCTAGCATCCCACAACTTTTGTGGCATCTTGTTCTTTCAGCTTTTGTTTCAGCCTTCGCTGGCCACATTCACCTCTGTATTGATATGTTTTTGTTATTACTAAGTGATTACTGTTAGTTATGCTTCTCGTTAATGATAATTGTGCCTGTAAATTATAAATCTTGAGTATTAATGATTAGTAAATTATTTTTACTACATCTGTATCTTTGGTAAAATGGTCACCCCACTATAGCATTTTTTGAGGTTAGTAGCTTTGCGTCACAATTTGAGATTGACTAAAATTGAAGCATTAGGACATCTTAGCTGCAGCGTGTGTTTCAAATATTCTCAAGTTCCTGCCTGTTATTTTTTGTGCTAAACAGCTTATATATAATAGCAAGAAATCCTGAAGTATCTAAACCATATTTAAAACAAAATTGAAGTGAGCCTTTTTTCTTGTGAATATTAATTCGTTTTGCCATCTTTTGAAAGCATTCTCTTACTTGAGGATATTATTTGTTAATTGGTAATGATGCATCAAAGATTTTCCACAATGGGGCAAGTGATATCAGCATGAAGGTATCACTTGGAGCACAATCTGTATATCACAATTCTTTCTTCTATAATATGTATTTCTTCCTGTATACCTCATTCTAAGTAGTTAGGGGAGATTCTTGTACATATTAGTCTATAAAAGTTCTGCAAAGCCAATAAAACTCCCATGTCATCATTTTTGCATTAAATCGATGAAAATTTCCATACCAAACCATTATTTTATATTAAAAATGTTGATGTGTCATGTTTTCTGATTAATTGCTTGGTTAGTTCAGGCTGTTATTGTGATGGAGATTATATTTTGTGGTGGATTGTTTCTTCTTTATATTGATACTTGTACTTCTTTCTTAACGCCCCTTTTAATTTCCTGGTTGTTGCTCTTCCAGAACATGAACATGCAACTCCTCAACCACGAAGATACAAACCTCCCGGTACTACACCAGAAGAATTCCTTAACAGGCAAGCTAATGTTTTCTGCATAGATGATTTAACTCCTGTACTAGAAACACAAATGTTAGTGGTGTAGTCTGAAATTACTAACTCCTGAATATGCAGGTTTCAAAGAAATGCAAGCCTAGTTGCATCTGGTGTCGTCAGAAACTTGAGCAGAGTGGGTAACTATGTGAAAGAGACCCTCGATGACATTCTTTATAGGCGACCCAAGTGAAGCTTGATGGTTGTAGTTTCTGTCCAACATAACTTGAGTTTCAAACATTGGCCATTTTGCTTTCTGGAGGCTAATTTATTATTTGGGTTGGAACAATTACTGGTACTTCAAATGTATATTTAACAATTATTTACATGAATAAAATTGCATAACCATCATCCCAATGTAGACGTGTTTCCTAATGCAGACATGAAAAATACATGTGGTTTTGTTGTAACAATTTTTCTTCTTAATGGATTAGCAAAAGGGGTGGATAAGCTATTCATTCATTTGCCTTTATGTTAATGTGCCTTTGCTGTGTCTTGCAAATTTGTGGTATGCTGGGTGCAATTCTATCTTATCTTGTTGAGAATATAATAACTATTCACCTCTCTTCCATCTTTCATTCTCTCTAGAACAGTGACACAAACCCAAATGAAGCTTTCCAAATTGTAACATGTTTCCATGTTTCTTCCCTTCTTTATTGGTTCTGGTAGCTGCTACGACGGTTTGTCGAAGGCTTTTCTTTTCTTCGAGGGACAGCGAGTGGGTGGAACTTGCAGCTACGACGAGCCTACCATGCCAGTAAAACATCAAATTCGGTTTCCGATGGCTTTCACGACCACAATGCTAGCATGGAGTGATCCTGAATTTGGAGACATGATGCCACCCAATGAGCTCAAACGCTTTGGTAGTAGTCATTATGCATGCTTTTGAGGTAGCTGCAAAATTAAGATTATTTCACTAATTGAAATCATGAATAAAAAGCTATATTCTCCGATAGTTTATGTATGATAGTCGAAAGGTTATTTTAAAATATTTTTCCAGTTGAATTGTGAAAAAATCAAACACAGCACATGTGTATATGTTTGATTTCAAAATATAAACCATAAACTTACTATAAGCTAAATCTATTCAATGCGCGATATTTCTTTGGTAATTAAATTGTGAGAGATAAAAGGAGTCTGATTTCAAAATAATTTGGAATCTTCTTTTAAAAACTTGAAAATTTCAGTTTCTGGAAATCACTTTTTCCCAATAAAAGGGTCTTTTAAATATCTTTTTTCAGCACCATTATTTTACCAAACACACCAATTTAACCAAAGTTTTATTGGAAATATAAAAAAACTAAAATCACAAATGTCTTTTATATATCATCTTTAATAAAGTCTTTTGTCCTTTCCCGATAGATGTACCTCTCCTAATAAAAATGTAATCAAATTCTGAAAACTATATTGTTGAGAGGTAACATGTGTTCAACATTTTTACTTTTTGAATAAATGTGTTCTTTTTGAATAATTTCTGGAAATGTAATCAAGTAGATGAAAGTTTTTTGAATCTGATGCAAGTATTTTGAATCTGTCACATTCTATATAAAGTTGGAATGAGTATGTCAAATAAATATAAGTAAAATATCATCAGTGTCTTATTTTGATTTTTAAGTGTTCCAAGTAATAGGAGAAAAAAGGTATTAATTCTACTACAAACCAATATTTTGAAGATCTTAACACTTTGTATTTATCAGAGAGGGTTGTTTTTTTCTTCTTCAAAGTTTAGACAAGTGGAAGCAGGAAAATATTATGTATCTTCTCAATTTCAAGAGTAAGTGCAAGCATAAACAGCTCAATGACATTACATGATTATGGAGACCCCAATCTCAAAACATCCTTTGATTAAACCACAACCATAAATCATTCAGAAGCAGACAAATGAGTTCATCACCTAGCCAAATTATAACCTCACACTTGTTTTCCTTACTATACAAACATCTCTAACTTGTACCCTTCTTGATGCATGTTACACATTTGTCACTACAGTCCCACAAAGGAAAAAAAATAATATCTTCATCTTATTTTCATTTTTATGAGACATTTTTACAAGGTTAGAAAAACACCATCAATTTCAACCACTTAATTCACAACTCCAAATAAACAGAAATTATCATCCAGGTGTCAAGTGTGGATTGGTTAGCTCACATCAGCCCCAAATGAGACATCACTTACTAATTATAAATACAGAGATAACATAGTTCATGTGTGGTAAAGAAGCTTATACATAGGTTTCTGTAGAGGATAAGATTGTGTAGAACTTGCATTGAACAATGGCCTCTGCATCTGCAACTCTGCTTAAATCATCACTAGTTCTTGAAAAGTCTGAGTGGGTTAAGGGCCAAAACCTGCGCCAAGTTTCTGCTGTATCTGTTGCAAGATGCAACTCTACCAACCCATCAACCCTTACCATCAGAGCTGGTTCCTATGCTGATGAACTGGTTAAGACCGCGGTATGTTGTTTAACAATGCCTTAAATACTAAGAATTTATCATAACTGAACTTAATTCTTCAATCATGCATGCCACATGTCAGATTCACATGTTGGATATCTAGTACTTAATCATGTGTTTGAAGCTAGTTTTGTTACCTGAAACTTACCCTATTAATGAACTTTAGTTCTAACTCCATGTATACTAACTTGGTAAAAAGTGATTTTTTTTTATATATTTCACATTCTTGGTGCAGTACTGCAGTGTTTCACTATAATCTTTGTGTGTCTATGTATGTATACAGAAAACAGTTGCTTCACCAGGGCGCGGTATTTTGGCGATGGATGAGTCTAATGCTACCGCTGGGAAGCGTTTGGCTTCGATTGGATTAGAGAACACCGAAGCTAATCGCCAAGCATACCGTACCCTCCTTGTGTCAGCTCCAGGGCTTGGTCAGTACATCTCTGGTGCCATTCTCTTTGAGGAAACTCTCTACCAATCCACAGTTGATGGAAAGAAGATTGTAGATGTACTTGTTGAGCAGAACATTATTCCTGGTATTAAAGTTGACAAGGTAGGCCACCCAGAATTAAACTCTCTTGTATACAATTTTAGATCGTGCAGCGCCTTAATAACGAATATTGAAAAGAATAAGCAAGAATTCTGATATGAATAATATAGGAAGATGTTTCACGCCCTTACATAAACAATCGTTATATGTAACATATAGGAAATTTTAACATATTTTGATGTTATTCTAAGCATTATAGGTACCTTGTGTGTGAGAGATTCCTAGGTGCTCTTTGAGCAAGAGATTTGTAAAACATTAACTACATTAAGAATGTAGTTGAAGTAGGGATACTAATAGCCCTCAAAACAGATGTAAGAAAATCTCTAGTTCTCGGAGCAGATTAGAATTTTCGCCTACTTCGTAACATTTGTATGTGAAAGCAAACACACTGAAATGATTTATGTTAGAGTGGATTATTTTTCTTGATTAGTACTATTTTATTGGAGAGACTTGATGATTGATGGTAGAGGAGTTAAGCAGTATTTATGGCATCATATATGTTAACAAGTGGTTAATATGCCGAGAAAAATAGGGTTTGGTGCCCCTAGTTGGTTCCAATGATGAGTCATGGTGCCAAGGTCTGGACGGTCTTGCATCTCGCACAGCTGCGTACTACCAGCAAGGTGCCCGCTTCGCCAAATGGTGAGTGTGTATCTAGATTCCCCTTGTAATGCATAAAAATCTGATATTGATGTTCATATTTACATCACAGTACTAAATTTATCTGAATACGTATGTTAGGCGTACTGTTGTGAGCATCCCCAACGGTCCCTCTGCTCTCGCAGTTAAGGAAGCAGCCTGGGGTCTGGCTCGTTATGCTGCAATTTCTCAGGTGAGAAAACCATTCAACTCATATAATTAACACCTTTTTTGTTACAGTTATATAAGTAACTTGAGCTAGGATATGTTTCTACGGTTTTCTGAATGTGCGGTTTTTTATTGTTTTTTCATTTAATGGTTTTCTAGGACAACGGGTTGGTTCCAATTGTGGAGCCAGAGATCTTGCTTGATGGTGAACATAGTATTGAAAGGACTTTCGAAGTCGCCCAAAAGGTCTGGGCTGAAGTTTTCTTCTACCTTGCTGAGAACAATGTCCTGTTTGAGGGTATTCTCCTGAAGCCTAGCATGGTTACTCCGGGAGCTGAATCCAAGGAGAAGGCATCTCCTCAGAAGGTTGCTGAGTACACCCTCAAACTCCTTCACAGGAGAGTTCCCTCTGCTGTCCCTGGAATTATGGTAAGTGACACAATCGAATGCATTATTCTTTATGTTCCAAAAGCATCCCTCTGACTCACTAATACAATGTTCATGTACTGACCGAAGTTATGTTGTGCAGTTCTTATCTGGTGGACAATCTGAGGTTGAAGCAACCCTCAACTTGAATGCCATAAACCAATCCCCTAACCCATGGCACGTGTCATTCTCATACGCCAGAGCCCTCCAGAACACTACATTGAAGACATGGGGAGGCCTCCCTGAGAACGTGAAGGCGGCACAGGATGCACTCCTTTTCCGTGCCAAGTCCAACTCACTGGCTCAGCTTGGAAAGTACACCGGTGAGGGTGAATCTGATGAAGCAAAGAAGGAGTTGTTCGTCAAAGGCTACTCCTACTAAGATGTTAGTAGTGAATATGATATAGGCAGCAACACCAGCAATAATAGAAGGTGTTGGAGAAGGGTTAAATGGAAGACTAATTTGCCTAAAACTTGTGTAATGTTATTTGGTCTTGCAGACTATTTTTGTTCATGGTTGCATGCATCATCACAACTTAAGAAACCATTTGCTATGAGTTAGGAGTTGTGTACTTGAATATGTATTATCAGCTACTAAAATGCTTGAATTCCAGCAATTTTATGAAAAAGACCCATTAAAAATGTGAAAAAACCTGTCACTTGGTTCAAAGTTATGGTCCTTCTAGATGATCCAAGGAAGGAATTTAGCAGCATAATCTACTGGTGTTGGACTCAGCTTCTTATAAAGGTCTTCTATCCTTGCGTCGTGACTCGTTACAGTAGAACAATCAAGCAATTTAGTGGCTATGTGTGCTGCTCTATAAAGCTGTTCATCTACATAACATACTAACAATCAAATGAAATTGATGTAGATGACACTTTTATTCCTTTATATTGCACTAACTAACAAGGATAAACTATAAGATTGAGGTTAAAAAGAGTTTTTCTTTAATAATATTAGTGCAAATGTAATCAGGCCTAATATACACTAATATGATGAGATGAAAAGAATTGCAGTAATTGTGGACTAATGGAATAGAAAGGGTTTAAAGACATAATCAACTGCCATCTGAGTAAAATTTACATTTTAATATCTTATGACTTTCTTTAAATTGTTAACTATTGAACCACACTGCCATGCTTTTACATTGGTTGGCAGTAATATTTTGTGCAAGGGAAGGAGGTACATACTACAATGATTTTAAATGATATACTTTTTGTTCAGAAAGTACTTTTATCTTCTGTGTAATACAACCATTTTTTGTGTGTAAGGAACTATCTCTTCCGGTGTTCGTGGCTGTCTCTCCTCTCAACAAGTGTCACTCCAGCTCCCAGGAATCGAAGTCTTTAATTTTAATCTACTGTGTATATGTTTATGAAACAAACGTTTGAATGTTGGCTATTTTTGCCTAAATATTACACAGTTAGAGAATACAATACTTTACTTTAAAACTATTATGAGTGATAAGGATAAAACTTTCTTTTCTTATCAAGAGGAACATGCTTTTCCTCATTCTCTTAGAAACTTCTGCGGTGCCGTTAATCGTTTTACTTAGCAAGTAAAAATGTTTATGAAAAGAAGTCTTATAAAGATGCTTTAAAAATTGAAGATTGATTGTTACATTTCTGGAATATGGGTGGTTCAATAATTGAACATTGATTTGAACGAAATTAAATTACATAATACTACTTGAACTCTTAACATAATTTATAGTCCCGTATGTCTGAAAACATAGCTTAGAACATAAAGAACATGAATTATAGAGTGGCACACGCTACTTTATAACTTAGGTTGTGTATTATAATTACGTTGACAAAAAGACTGGGCGTGTTTCTTATCGATATCTCTTATCCCACTAACTGACAAAAACAGAAAACAGCATAAATAATTTCAGAAACAAAAAAATAGGATAATCTCTTATTCCCTGAGAAAAGGTCTCTAACATCTCGTGGAAATAGGATATTAGAGTAATCTTTTGTTACCGATAAAATCTGTTAATTTAATTCCGATTTCTTATCATCAAGCTTAACAAATTTTATAATCACCTAGCAAGTCCTGCTTACTAAAAAAAATAGACACTCTTAGTTTGGGTCTACTTGACATTTTTGTTGAGAAAATCTCTGGCCCAAACTACAAACCCAACAGAAAATTTGTCAAATAAATAATATAAATAAAAAGATTATTCATTATCCAGTACTGTCGTATTAAGAGGCATGTTCTTGTTATTTGAAAATTGAAATGGTATAACGGAATACTATGCTTTAAGTACTGTATCCTTTAGGGTTAATTTGAGAGTTGGATTTTGGAGGAGAATAGAGAGAAATGAAAGGCTTGAGAGTTATGAAACAAGTGTATTTCATGGTTCATAAGTTTTCTCTTCCCTCCAAAATTCAACTCTCAAACTAACCATCGGTGAATCAATCACTAGGGAGTCTAAATACATCAAGTAATTGAAATTTTCCTTTTGGGATTCTAAATGCATCAAGTAATCAAAATTATACTCTTAGAAGTCTAAATGCATCAAGTAATCGAAATTCTCCCCTTTGGCCCTTCCACCATTAAAAATTACTAAAATAATTTTAATAAAAAAAGTGGCAGAAACTTTTGTAGGGTTATTTTATTTGAAATACACATAATTATTACTTCCACTGCTTCTATTAAAATTTAACATGGGAATGGTAACAATCCAATCTATAATACTAAACTATTAGATAGTTTCATTTTATTTCAATTTATGGATAATTTATGTTTATATTAGTAATTGTTATTATTTTATGGTTTATGATGACTTTCACCTATATAATAATTTGTTTGAACTCATAAACGAGTTTCACCACAAAATAAATTTAATTCGAAAGTTGTTCTACATAATAATCTAAGTACCACTAACTCCTAAGGGCTTCTAAAAATGTAATATACGTAAATTAAGTAGAAAGCTATTACTTCATCTTCTGCAGCATATATTAGCACGCATGAACCTAGTGGCGTAGCAATTTGTCCCGTTCTAGTCATAGTGAAAACGATCGGCATTAAGTAAAGCACATAGATGATAGAAGCATAATTATCATAGAAAATATTCAGGCACTGCTTTAGTGGAGGATATATAGGGTAGAATTCATTCCACATTCCTTTAGGGTATTCCACAAAAACTATTCTATGCTAAAGTAAATGTTAAAGTTAATAAGTTGCTCATTTCGAATCTTAAACATTCTGAAAAGGTGATGCCTATAAACAAACATTTAGTGCTATAATAACGAATAAACAAAAAAATCAAAGGTGGCCCTACAATGCAACATTATCAAATTAAATTCGTATTCTATAGATTGATAATTTAAGACACTAAGGGTCAACATGAGAGTTGGATTTTAGAGGGAAAAGAAGGAAAATAAATGACTAGGGAGTATTTTATAAGTGTATTTCATAACTCTTCAGTTTTTCTTTCTCTTTGTTACTCTCCAAAATTCAACTCTCCAAAATACATGGATTTCTAGCCCAAACTTATGACTAATTTGATCTCGTTTTGAAATTCTCTTACATCTTAAATTTGGTGAATAACTCCAGTTCTCCTGAAGTTTCTTTTAGATTGAAATTGTTATTTAATTATATGTTATGGATTTCTTTTTCTTTTTTGGGTACATGGATCCCGTTTAATGAATTAATATCCATCTGGTTTTTTTATCACTTCCAAAGTTTCTTTTCACTTCCAAAGTTTCTTTTCACTTCCAAATCCATAATTTTGTAATAAAGTGTATAATTTTTCAATCGAATTACTCTACAACCCTCCACTATTCGAATATGAGAGAAAACAAATATGATTTTGTAATTTCTTAAATTATTTAATTTCAACAATATATAAATATATGGACTCTTAAATATTGATTTTGTCATTTGCCATCATCTCTATTTAATACTGAAGAAGATGTGAGCCCATAATTTTGATCCCTTTTTATTATTTACTATATTATCATTGAAAAGTATGTGAAAATACTTTTTCATTCTTTCATTAATATTTTTTTGTCCCTTACCAAAACTTTCTCTCTTCATATTTAGCGTATTTGGTTTAGTCAATATCTCTTATCTTTACCACATATTCTTTAAAACCATTCTACCTGCACTTATTTCTTTTCTCTTAATACATAGAAACTTGTACAAGTCATGACACATTCTAACTTTCCTCATTCATCACTCTCTTGATATCTTTATTAGAAAATTAAATAGTTTTCAGAGCTTATTACACACTTTATGCTTCACAATTCTACAAATTATTTCTTACACCTTCTCATTTTACTCCATAATTATTTTTCTCCAAGTAAAAATTTGAGTGTGGGTAGAATTGATAAAAAAAATTAAATATTTTCTTCAACCTTGAAAATGAATGTTAAATAGCAAGTAATATTTTGTGAAAAAATGGTATTTATAATCTCCCACCACATAAGTCCTAGTGTTATGGTTTCAATAATTTCCGGTTATTCACAAACTACATTTTCTCACATTATTCTACACTTCTATAACAAAAACTCATATTTTGCATAGACTAAAACCAATGTAATAAACATTGTCTTCAATGTTTAAAGCCAATATCAAGTAAGACAAAACTTCAAGTTTTAGGATCCATTAGCAAGTTACTTTTAAAGGAAACAAACAAAAATAAAAGAATTTAAAATCATCTCACAAATATAAATTGGTGTCCCAGTTCCTATAATATTTACAAATGCTAAAAGCCAGTACAACATAATGGTAATTGGTGAATCTCATAATGGTAATTGCAATTTAAAAAGTTATACGTTAGTAAATCTTTTATTCTATTTTAATGGATATTTAAAATCATTGAAATTGTCAATTATTAATATAATAATGTATTTTGACTAAAATATCATTAATATTCCGTACTTAACATTAATTTATGGTAATAATACAATTAAGGTAAAAATTAACAGAAAATAATTACTATTTCATTATTTTTAAAAAGCAATTAATTATTTGGAATAAATGAAAGTATAAAAGTGGGGGGGTAAATAAAAATATTTTTTACCTGTTTTGTGAATATTGATGTTTCAGAATATGCACATAGATTATTAAATGATATAACTTATTTAATATATTTGATTAAAATATCGTCATTTGATTGTTAATTAATTCCCATAATTAAGACCGAAATAAAATATAAAAAACATATTAAATAAATAATTACATGGTGGAAAAAAAGAATCTCTAAATATTGAAGACAGTTACAAAAATGAAAATATTAAAAGATGAATAGATGAAGTTAGAGACTAAGGTACAAATTGGAGAATTATTGATATTTATTCATCACTATCTTTCCAAAATGCTTTCCTATCAATATTACGTGGAAGGAACACTAGTTCCATCGAACCTTCTATCCCATAAATAATTTGATCCCCATAAAATAAATACCACAAATATATCACTCAATGACCACAAAAAGTATTCCATATTATTACCCAGCACCCCTATCAATTTTATTCTTCTTTATTTTTTATAGTTTCGAATAGCAAAATATGATTATTCAGTTTTACGTAGGTATACACAAAAAAATAACTCATTTCAGTCATTTGAGTGCATTATAGAACAAAATTACCACAAGGTACAATATAACAATATATAACTGATATGGTACAATCTACCTTGCTTATTATTACTCATTTCTGCCTTTTTTTTAATTTGAATTTAGATCAAAAATAATTATGTATTTTCGCTTTCTCCTTCTATATTTATCAAAATCCTTTTTTTACTAGATGGAAGTCAAGTTAGATTATATGTCTTTCCCAACATTCTTTGTTAAAATTGCCTTTGTCCCAATTGTTGTGAGTCATCCATTTCACTTTTTTGTGTTCATGGATTATGGTGTTTTATACCTTTTTATTAGTTTATTTTCTTTCTTTTAAATCATTTACTTAATAATAATAGTAATGATAATTATTACAATATTAATATATAATGTCAATACTAAAAATATTTTTTTTTATTTTGTTCCCTTTTAAATTAATTAAATAATGTTCAAAATATATAATTTTAGATGTTTAGGTGGCAGTAACTACTGAGTCATATCTTTCACATCTCAATCTTAAAGAGACAATTTAGGAGAAGTGTTGCATTTTTTTTCTTCTTAATCTATTTTCTCCTTTCACTGCTAATATGTGAATCATCTACTTGTAAGATCTTTTTATTAATGAATTTTCAATGTAGTATCCTCTAGTTAATTTAAAATCTTTCTTTTCAATGACTCGTGAATATAAAATCCTTTAATTAATTTAAGCATATTTTTTTAGTAATGAGATCCCATAATTAACTTAAATATACATTTTATAATAAATATTTAATGATGAATTATTTAATTAATACAAGTAATCTTTTAAAATGAGTAATTGGCAGGAGATAATTAGTAACAAAAAAATTGAGTTGGGCCAACACAAAATCACATATTGAGTTGTTTGTTAAACCGCCCATAACAAATCATATTTTGATTCTTATTAGGAGAATAGCCAACAATAGTTTCTATTCAATGAATAAAATGATTTTCTACTCATGAAAAATAAATTACTTAAAAATACAACATTTTGTACAGACGCCAACATATAAGATTAATTTTTACATTAAAAACACTAAATATTAAAAATTAAAATTATATATTTATTATAATAATTAAAAGAATCCCTCTAAGAAATTATGTTCATTATTTTGTGATATACTAAACACTATTATTTAATATATGAAAAAAAGACTTCAAATGGGGAAGTGGGAAACTTGACGTATTTGTTTTTCTCAAGTGTGAAGTTAACAAAAATCTTGAATCTTACAGGAACATTTACTTCATTTGGCTGCAACGACTAAAAATCAAAGATTCACTAACGTGAACTTTTTATTCTAAATACAAAATTGAAGGCAACAATTAAATTTGGTTACACTAGAACAATAAAGTCTAGGACAAATAGATATTAACACATGGATGAGGATGCTGAAATTGGAAACTAAAGCAATAAAGACAATTGATACCAAATAGAATAAAGTTCCATAGAACAACCAACAACTACAAGGGAATGCTAAAAGAGACCATATTCATAATAACTCTCAAGCACTGCAAAAAGACCACCTTTCCTCTTCTTCAACACCACAAACAGAATCTGCTATATCAGCATTGTAATCATCATCACTGGAGCAATAGTAAAAGCCGTAATTATTTTTACTACGATTATTCATGGTATTCATGTCACATGGTGATGCAACCAGATAAGGCATGTTGTTGAATGATCGGGCGAGGTAAGTTGCCAATGCTGCTATACTGTTGCCATCATCGTCGCCAAACTTTTTGGCGCGGTGCTTGAGAGTCTCAAACATGAGCTCTGGCTCGTGCTGCACCACTCGGAGGACATCTCCACAGGAAGGCCCAGGCGCTGCGCGTGTCACAGCAAAGCCATGAGGGCCATCACTCTGTAACACCCGAACAACACTTGGGCCACCAAACAGGTTGTGGACACCACCAAGCGCCTCCTGATAAGCCCCACCCAAGAACATTCCCAAATAATACTGGCCACTACCATGGCCTCCTTCCAATTCATGCAGCGGCAAGCTTGATTCACCACCGATGAACTTGTCGATCTTCCCATCACTGTCACAAGTCAAATCAGACAAAATTCCCCTCACTGTTGGCTTCTCATCCAGACGATGAATAGGGAGAATTGGAAACATCTGCTCAATCCCCCAGAAATCAGGAATGGATGTGAAAACCGAAAGATTCACATCGTAAGTTCTAACTGGGTCATTTGCCCCAATTGCGTTACCAATAAGATCACACAAACCATCAACCGCAGCAAGCTGTTTCATTCCTAAAGTTCCTTGCTTGAACTGTTCAACACATCTTTGCTTGAATTGATCAATGTATAGCAAACATGTTTCATAATCTCCCCTCATTGTTGCAGCAGATAAGTTGTGATAATCAGCACGTGCTTCCTCCGATAACCCATCAACCAAATACTGCAACCCGAGGGTTGACAAAGCAGGAGCTGCACACACGCTTGCAGCCATGGCCTCAAAAATCAACACGGAATGGTGAGAAACAATAGCCCTGCCACTCTCACTACAAATCACCGGGTGCTTAACCAATTTGCTATGGCAAACACGCTGCACAGCCTCAACAACAGCAGCAGCATACTCTTCAAGAGTATAACCAACTGAGATATCAGACTCAACCGATTTAGAACCATCGTAGTCAATGCCTAAACCACCACCAATATCAATAACTCCCATTTGCGCACCCAAACGAACCAATTCGCAATAAACCTGCGCAGCCTCGCCTACACCATCAGCGAGCAATGTTGTGGAAGGAATTTGAGAACCAATGTGGAAATGCAGCAACTGGAGACAATCAAGCATGCCAACTTGTTCAAGCTTTTTCACAACCTTCAAAATCTGAGTCGTTGTTAAACCAAATTTCCCTTTCTCACCAGAAGTAGACCCAAAATGGCCACCATGCTTTGTCCTAAGCTTAGCGCGAAGGCCAATCACGGGACGAATGCAAAGCTTATTACTTATCTCAATCACCAAATCAAGCTCTTCCTCTTGTTCAAGAACAATAACAGTATTCAAGGCTAGCTTTCTAGCAAGAAGAGCAAGAGTGATATACTCACTATCTTTAAAACCATTGCAAACAAGAAACGCTTCTGGGCTTCCCTTACACAAGGAATTCATAGCGAGTAAGAGTTCGGGTTTCGATCCGGCTTCTAACCCGAACCGAAACGATGACCCGAATGAAACTATATCCTCCACAATGAACCGATCCTGGTTACACTTCACAGGATAAACACCTTGGTAATGAGATTCATAACCTCGTGATTCAATTGCATAGTTGAATGCAGATTGAAGAGACTCGAGTCGATTTTTTAGTACATCAGGGAACCGAACAATGAGAGGAAGCTGTAACCCGAGTCCACCTAAAGATTTCGAATCCGAAGCTTTCTTCACAATTTTGAGCAAATCAATCTCCTGGTGAATCATGGTGTCGGAGCCATGTGGCCGGACGGTGATGTTTCCGGAGGAGGAGTTGACGGCGAAGTAAGGAGCACCCCAAGCATCAACCTTGTAAAGGGTGGATGAAAGAGAAGGTGACCAGTCGTCGGAAAAAGTGACCGGAATCGGAATAGAGATGTGACCGGCGGGAGTTAAAAGTGTAGCAGGGTCAACGCAAGAAGGCAAAGCAGGCATATTTGGAAAACTCGAAAAGAGGTTGATAGGGTTATGTTTGAAAGAAAAAAAGAAAGTTTGAAAAAGTGAGGTTGTGATGGATAGGGGCGTTAGAAAACGCCGAGGCCGTAGCCCCGGCTACCCCCTCAAAAGAAGACAGTGAGAGATCTATCGAAAACGGAGAACCGTGAGACCCTCTCTCTTTACAACACTCTCTAATCCCCACACCTACCCAGAAGAACAATTCTTATTTCTTATTATCAAACAAGATTATGGGAATGGTTCAAAGATTGATGGATATAATAATAAGGGAAGGGACAAAAATAACGAGAGATAGGGTCAAGTCAAGTATAGAGATTAGGATGAAATATCGGAAAAATTAAAGGATCGAGAATTGGATGGAACATGGAAGGATCACTCAATTTATATAGGGAGAGGGCGTCGTAGTTGGGAATATCATATGTTATTATTATTATTATATTCAAAACATGGAAGGATCACTCCTTTAATTATATAATAATATACTCACAATATTCTATCAAATCCTTCTTATTGGCTTATATCTTTTAAAAGGTTACATTTTTACTTTTTAAAATATACTAGAAAACATAACTGTCCTTAACAAAAATGGAGATGAATTATTTATTACGTTACGTGGGTTATGTGAAGTGTATTATTATATGGCGATAACTTAAGATGGTAGTATCAGCTTTTTAAGAAAGTTAACAAGAAAAGGAAACCAGTTAGAAGTTCATTATGGTGAAGAATTACTTACTCTAAACGGCTTCGACAAAGACACGTCATTCAAAATTAGTTACAGGTTGGGTTTGCATTTAGCTGTTCATGAAAGGTAGACTAGTTCATAACAGGTCATGGTAGACTAAATTTTTTTTCTTTTCTCAAATGTTATCGCATCGGAAACAATTCTGTCTGAGTTGAGAACATTCACAAATATGTGGGGCTAACTATCACAGCGAACATTTTTTCCATCTACATAACTCGAGCCCTAGACATTACTTAAGAGGAATCAAACATGTTTCACTTAAACCAACGTCCTCTTAGTGGTGATGGTGGAGTAACTTGAAACCATTGATTCCTGAGATAAAATTTTCAAGGTTGAAACTTGTGATTTCTAATTAACTTAGAATGGGAATTGACAACACCTCAAATAATATATTTGTTTTGAATAATTTTACCTGAATTAAGGAAAGTGAGTAATATTATTATTATTAATTTTCTTCATAAGTATATGTAGCTTCTATCATTATCATTTGTTAATGATAATCACTTATTCTGCTTTTGTTTATATTAATTAACTAATTATTCTTTCCAATTAATTAATTAGGAGCATTTATGTGGATATTATTATTTTTGACCAAAAACTTATTTTGTTTGCTCGAATTTCTAATGCCTAAGTTTAGTCTCTCCAACCTTAAAAATTAAAAAATAGTCCCAAAAATATTAAATTTAAATTAAATTAGTCTTTTTTATAATTAAATTTGTTGTTATTAGGTGTTTACAATATGTTACAAATAACTAATTCACTCATGATTAATATTTTTGCGATCATTTTGGTTTTTTTAATTTTTGGGAACAAATTGTACATAATTTTTTTGTAGAACTAAAATAAATATTTACTCTTTGGTAGGATATTGATTATGATTCTATAAAAATCAAAACTAAAATCTCTAAATAGTCTTACAAAAAGGTGAAAAGAGTAGTTTATTATTATTATTACCTTCACTCTATTACAATACCCCCACCCCCACTATTTCTCCATATCAAATTCTTGTTCTTTCTCTCATTTCCATGGAAAATAAAATGTTCCTATAAACTCAAATATTATAATTTTTTTAACTAATTAAATTGAACCTTTTCTCACTATTATCATTTGTATAATTATGGAGGCCACATTTTTCTTATGCGGCCAATGTCTGTATAAACAACTCTTAACCTTTATACATAAATAAAATATGAATGCAGAAGTTAAAATAAAAAATGTGATATAGCAGAACCAATAGGAAAATAATAAACTAATATGTATTTTAAGAGTATTGTTCAAGAATGTGAAAGAAATATTGATTACATTTCTAAGTAAAAGAATTTCAAGATTAAAATTAGCACTTTACCATATTTTAAAATATCAAATTTTAAGATGAATTTTAGAGAATCCTCTTTTGACTATTATTAAAAGGAAAAAATATGTTATTTTTGGCACTTTATTTTGATTATTCACAGTCTTTATTAACCTGTTATAGTTCTATGTAAGAAAACCCAGTATTGATAATCAGTTTGTTCCATATATTTTGTTATTTAAGGTTGTGTTTAAGAAGTAATCAAACATTATAAAATTTGACATAGTTGAACTAAAATATATTGAAGATTAAATTAAAAATGAAGAAATAAATAATGAAAAGGGCATAAACAAATGAATGATTATAAAATAAAGTATAAATGTAGATTGTGTTTTAAAAACATTATACAAAAGTTAAAAAATAAATAAATAATTTAATATTTATTCACTAACAATTTAAAGATTTATATAGAGTTATTATACCATTCATATAAATTATTTCTTCTTGACAAATAAATAATGACCAAGAATGAATAATAATAAATACAACTATATAATATAAAACTTATACATTAGTGCATGCAACATTGTGAATAAAAACTACCACGTGCAAATCGCGAAAAACATTGAAATTAAAATATAGCGTTGGGGTCACGGGGAACCTTTCATCCACCTATTTTATTTCCATTATATCAAAGTTTGAAAAACCACACTTGCCATGATTGGCTAAGCAACGTTTGTCTAGTTCTAGAACCATGATAAAAATAGAAAGATATGCTGATCTAGCTTAAGATAGAAAGAGCCATAATCATCACCCACTTTTTTTAACTTCGTGTTGGGTTTATTCAAGTGTGAAGTTCCACATTAGATATGAGGGAAGAGTGAAATGGTTTATAAGAAGGAAAGATTATTAATTTCTTTTAAAGAAATAAATCCAACAACACTCGATGCACGATATAACTTATCTCAAACCATATTGTGAGACACAATAAAATAAAGTTTAGTTTATCAAATCAATTGAGGAATCTGGACATGCAATGCACGATATAAGTAATTAAATAAAGGTGTAATATATATGTTAGTGTAATTATTTATATACGATCAATATATTATATATATTATTTGTGTTACTTATATTTAAAATTTAATAATTAAATATAAATAGTAATGATATAGTGATATTATATAAAATTCTTATACTATAAAGACATATTCTTTATCATTAATAAATAATGACATTTATAACAAATGCAAGCAACCAAGGAGAGAGCTAGTGTCTCAAAATGTGCACCTACCAATAATTATTTTTATTGATTAGAAAAGTAAAGTATAAAATTACAAACATATTAATTATATACTTTTTGAAGAAAGAAAATAACATAATAATACATATTTTGAGCCAGAAATTAGGGAGAGGCAGAAAAAGAATGCAACACGACAAAAGGTTGAAGAGGTAAACAACAACCCCAATAATGAAGCTTTTAAGTTTTACATAATCCACAAATCAGAGTAAGTCACAAATGAAATGGGAAAATAATATTCTCCGATAATGAAGAGACAAATTATATATTTTGTTTATAAATTTAAAGAAAAAATATCATTAAAATATATTTAAAAGATAAAATATTATATCATTATTTTTCTCTTTTGTTTTTTTGATATACTTTCTCCCTCTAGTAATGGAGATTCTAACCCAATAAAATAATACAACTTTTGAATCAGAAATGTGTTCTGCGTGATATTCCGACAGCCAATAGCGTAAACCATTGGGACATTCGCGGAGGTGGTTCAAAATCAAGACAGATGTTTTTTTTGGACATCATGTTTTTAATTTTGGACCCTAATTTTATTGTGAAAAATTCATAAATAAGACAAAATACATGCTGAATGTACAAAAATAAAATATATGCTGAATGTACCTAAACGAAAAGCAGTCTGAATGCAATACATTAGTGTAATATTTATCTGAATGAAAAAATTTATACACAATTAATGATATAATAATAATATATAAAATTCATACATTCGTACCGTATGTAATTTATTCTCAAAATATTGCCAATATACGTGTATGAATGTTTATAAATAAACATGTAGGAATATCTCTTGTCCCTTTTCCATCCTAATCCCTCTAATATTTTCTGGTACTACAAAAAATATTTCATTATCTTTTAGGTAATGAATTAATCATTTTTGGAATGCATAACTTTACTTTTTAACAAGTGTAGTTTTTATGAATTGAACACTTAATCTTTTAATCTTTATAGATCTAGTGAAACTTTATATTACTAAACTATTGTTTGTTCTGAATTACTCCATATGGAATATAGACTAAAGTTGACATGGAATTTAGGTCACCGAATGATTTTATTTGAAAATGACTATCTTGGATAGGCTGCAAATTCGCATTCATTGTATACCTGAAATTGTTCGCAAGCTCCATGGTTTACTTGCTAGAAATTGAGATATTCAACTACAATATATTTTGAGAGAGAGAAAGATGATAACTATATGACCCCATCATGTGAAGTAAACTATATCCTGTAAATGGATATTTCCCCTGTAAATGGATATTTCCCCTATGTTTTAGTCTTTTCCTTTCCTTTTCAATGTACCCAAAAAATCCTAACCCTTCTAAGTTATAGAAAGATTGAAAGAACTAAATGAAAACACATGCTATCTTAAAAATTGTGTCAATAGGTTTAAGAGAAAAAAAATTAAGTTAAAAGTTTAATAATAAAATTTAAAATATATTAGAATGTACATAAAGTGACACATTTTTTAGAATAGAATATATGATCTATACTAGATGAAGTGGACCACATAACACTTCTCTGCATTCAATCATGCATGATCTAGATTTACTCTTCTTCAACTTAATTTATGGCAAGCCACCGCCATCCATTTTTAGTATGCTAGAGGTAGTTGAACGTCTTACATTTCATAGAATTGAAATGGTACAAGATAGTGTTGTTTATATACAACACATCGTAAAACAAACAATATAACTAACTTAAGTAACTCTTTAACGAACTAATAAACACATATGTTAAATATTTAAAATATGTCATTTTCTAACTTTCTTCATTTGCACCAAATTGCTGGCAAATGAAGAGATCGCCAAATGCGCAATGAATTCAACGGCCTAACAATTACATTGGATCCTGTTGATTAATATTCCTATGGAGTACGCTTGATTTAGTGTCAGTCTCACTGCTATTAATATTTCTTGCACTGAAGTTTCTATTATTCGAGCGACAGAAACTGATGTACAAATTGTTTTGTAACTATTAGTTTTAAAAAAATTATCATTGGATTAAGGTAGAGATTAAAAGGGAGCAAGAAGATTTTCAAAACTAGTGCTCACATGGTTTGCTCTATGCTTATAAGTCACTGGGTAAACCTATTTGACCAAAATCAATACCCTTGTTTGGTTAGAGATTTATTTATATATAAAAAATTTGACTTTAAAACCCCAATTTGATCCCTCAATTAAAATGACTTATCTTATAAATCACAAACTTATAATCCTCTCTCTATCATTTTATATGCAAGAGTAGTCATTTGATCAAATAATTTTGAATGTAATATATATTTACTATCAATGCAAAGGCTTATATATAGTTAATACATTATTCACTATTCATTTGTATTATTTTTTAAATAGTAAAAGATGATAAAATATAAATAGTAGCTAAAATAATAATAACATATAAAACTCATATTATGAATGCATTCATATTTTTTCAATAATTTTAGCAAATACTTCAAATGGCTAGCTTATAAAAAATAAGCTTAGAGACCGTCACATGTTGACTGTTTAACCTTTAACTAAGTTATTAGATTTTGGTCAATTTTCCCAAACATATATTTATGAATGATTGCTGCTACTTGCTACAGTTCATCATTGCAACAATAAGACGTTGATGTTGACTGAGATATATGCAAGAACAATCAAGGATATTGAAGCATCTGTAGTTGAATACGTGGGGCTGAATGCTATAAGAGGATACAGAACATTGGATGCAGTATAAACCTAAGAATGATTGAAAGGGTAGGAGACATCATCCTTTTCCAAAGTTGCAACTTACAATAATTTAAATCAGAGTAAATACACTCCCACCCCTAAATTTTGGTGAAAATATCAAAACTCTACACAAAACCCTTAATATATATTCAAACATACTAACAACAAAAAAGTTATAAGCTAAACTAAAGAAGCTCATAAAAATAAGTTATACGAATTAATACTTCTTCATTATTTTTAACTCGTTACAATATGTCATATTTAAAAAAGATCATATCATATTTTGTTTAAATTAACCACATTCATCACTCATTTCTCATTTCTGTTTAAAAAATCACATTTATTTATCACACATGTAGTTAATGTGGCGTATGTATATGAATAGAGATGATTTATGTAGAAAAAAAGAGAGATGATTTATAAAATTTCACTAAAAGTTAGGTGTGATAGTGAAATTTAATCTTTAAACTAAATAGCAATTAGTTTTAGGGCATGTGCAATAGAACTCAACCAACTTGCTCCAAAAGCATTAACAATGACAGAGCTTGATGGTTTGAAAATGCTACATGGGCTTCCCTCAACATTAGTCAAGCTCAAGCAAATCATTAACATGCTCTACTTAGAACATCATGACAAGAATAACTAACTATCTCGAAGCTTACTTTATTTGCTCAATGACTCCAAATGACAGTTTATATGACATCGTTCATGGTGCTCTTCTCTTGGTGAGAACTGAGAAGGTCGATTATACTACAACTCAGTGCCCATAATGCAGAGGCCCTTACCAATAACCAAAACGAATAGAACCACTAATGAATATAAAATACAATGTAAACAAATCATTACATGCACCAGTTTCAGCAGTCAAAGGAAAATAATTAAAACATTACATCCCATAATACATTTCAAAATAAGGAAAAATGAAGTTTAAGAAGCTTTATTAAGCAAAGAAGGATTACTTATACAAATGAACAACACCAAATGGCTGGTGAAGCAATTGCTTTAACATAAGTAATTGTTAAAGACTGCAAGTGCTGTCGGACCATTACTAACCTCATAACTAAAAAAATTACCTTCTTAATAAGGTTGAAACAGATCGGTTCTCAAAAAAAATCCAATGCCCTCCTTTCTTAATCAGCTCTAGACTGGCCAGCACGAGAAGACAGGATAATACCAACAATGAGACCATACAGGGCAAGAGCTTCAGCAAAGATGAGGATCAGAATCATTCCCACAAAAAGTTTTGGCTGCTGTGCATTGGCTCTGCAGAAGGATAAAAATAATTATTCAAGGGAAGAACTTTAATACTAACTGCGTCCCATGAAGATTGTAAAATTTCTACTAAAATTAGTATAAAAATTTACCATCTTCCTGGGATGGAGGGAGTAGGAATTATTGCAACTTTCAAAAGGTAAATCCCTGTCTCTAATTCACAACAACAAACACAGGATAGGATGGGAAAAATACAGGTTCCATCAAGCATCATAGCCTATTTCATTTTTAAACAGGAGAGGAACATGTTAACCTCTCACGGTTCTGCAGTGTAAATAAGTAAACTACTCATGGACCTATATGCTCATTGATAGAAAAGAATTCCTATCACAATGAGTGGTCTGCAGACAGTAGAGCCCTATGGCGGAATAGTGGGGCCAGGCCATGACTTGTTTTCAGTTACGATACTGTACCCGCTACCTTTATGTGGAGTTAAAAGTTGAGCCCATGTTACTCCACATCTTTTTAACTGTTCCTTCTCTTTTTTAGGGTCTCATCGACGATGTTCTGCCAACTTCAGAGCATCCCACGATTTTTCCTTGCACCTTTTTGCTCCATTTCAGCATACGTTTCAGCTTTCTCTGACCATACCCACCTCTCTATGGTTATGGCTTTTGTTATTACAAACTTGTTATTAGCCATGTTTTTCATTAATGGTAATTGTGTTTGTAAATAATGAAGTTATTAGTATGCATATAAATAACTATGTTGGCTATATCTACTATCCTCAGGGTAGTCGCCATCCCGCCATACCACCATAATGTTTTCAAGTCAAACTCTCCATGCCGCAATCCGAGATTGACTACTATGGTTGGGTGTCACTATGGAATTTGACAGACTCTAAAATCAGTGCAAATAAGAGAAAAAGGTTTTCTGAAAACCAGTTTGAAAATATTAACCATATGAATAGTTTAACGATAAATCAAATAGTAAGGCGGAATAATTATTATACCTAACACCAGCATCGCCAACAATACCAATAGCCATACCAGCAGAGAGGCCAGCAAGACCACAGGCAAGACCAGAGGAAAGATGTGCATAACCATCAAAGAGATAATAAGACTTGGCCTTAGGATTAATGCCAGTACTGATGATAACAGCAATAATAAGCCCATAAATACCCAACACTCCAGCCATAACAACAGGGACAATCGACTTCATCACGAGTTCAGGTCTCATCACACCCATTGATGCCACGCCCACGCCACTCTTTGCGGTTCCATAGGCAGCTCCCATACCTTACATCAATATAAACAAAAGTCTTAGCAAGATATAAACCTCAATAGATCAAATGGGCTAATAGAGAAGATCACAAATTTTTATACAACTTAACACAACTAAATGGTTCTTCTACTAATCACTTTCAAAACAACTAATGTCAACTACCAACGAGAATTGAGTAATTAACCATGTATTATTTTCATTAAATTTCATACGGTTTATAACAAAACCTAAGCTATAATTTGTAGTTAGCTAATTAAATGAACAATTAAATGTACAAACACTATAAATTTATAAAATTAAAAAACCTTATAGTAGGTTCGTCGATTATCAAAAGGATCGAAACGCATGTTGAACCGCTAACAATTGCAAACCTTATCAACTAAATTTGATCAAACCTAAAAGATGTTAGTGAATAATTTTACGCATAGAACATTAAATTTTGCTTAAAAATTGAAATTCGAAAGAATCTAGAAAGATAGTGAAAAGTGTAATATAGATCTAATTGAGATTAAAAAAAAGTTAATTGAGAAAAAAAGGGATTGAATTACAGGAGAAGACAAGAGCAGCTGCGGCTCCAAGGAAGCCAAAAAACGGAGCCGTTTCATCACCGCTGAAAGGAGCCATTAATGGAGTTAGATCTGCAACGACGTCGTTTAGATCTGAAATCTCAGATATTCCGATTCCAACCACAGAAATAGGGTTCAAGTTTCGATATCTGTTGTCGAACGTGAATGCAACTCTTCAATTTATATTCACTTCAATAATTAAATTACACGTGTCATATTTCCTACATGCCCCGGTTAAATAACCCGAACCCGCAACGCCACTTATAATAATGTTGGGCTTTTATTTTATGTTGATGGTTTGACCTTTTCAAAATGTAAGAAAATAGAGCAAAACAATTGAATAAGGAAAGACTTGTACCAAGATGGTCTAGTGGTGTAAGGTTCTACTAAATTTTAGGTTGACCAAAATTTTAAGAATTCAATTCATATGAGCGATATTTATTGGGAATGGTCGTCACCAATCCCAAAAGAGATTAGTTCATTAACCAAAATGAGTTAGAAAATACCTTTAGTAGTACCTAAAAATGTAACTAATATGTATATATAGAAAGACTTGTATGAAGATGTACATGAACACGTATATGAAGACAAAGAAATTTTACTATTTTTATGTTGTCCAAGTTAATTGTTTAGGATTAAATTCTAATTATGATTAAAAAAAAATTTGTATTATCAATAATTAGTTGATTGTATATAAGTTTTCTCCACCGAAGAGTAAGAGTGTAAAATGGGTTGAATATGGCAATCATGGGAGGTTTCATCATCGATTTCATCAAACATGTTTATGGTCATTTTGATTGTGCTGGTATTCTATTATGAGTTCAACTTACTTGCTTTTCTTAATATTCTAAGGAGCTCTTTCATTATAAGTACGTTTTTCATTTTAGGAATCTCAACTTGGGCATGTCATTGAAGAACTTGTTTCAGATCAGGTGTAATTTGTGCTGCAACAAATCCTTTTATGATTTATGACTACAGTTTATGTGATAAGTTTTATCTAACCACATGAAAGTAGTAAAATGAAGAAACAACTAATCTTGTTACATTCATGAGTAATTATGCAATCAACTGATAGATTTTTATGATCCATATTAGGGGCAAATTACACTCACCCCGACAATACTGCTTCCTTACTTGATCTGAGCTACTAAGCCACTTTAAATTTCTCACATATTTTCTAGAATTTTCAGATTCTATGAATGGTTTTCGGAAGTAAAAAAAATGATATTGGTGCAAAAAAGTTATTAATTACATCAACTATATTCCCTCAATCTAAGAGTAATGGACTAATTCCTTTTAAATGTTTGTGACTACCCTCTCAATAAGTATCACTCCTAAGAATCGAACATTTTACATTTAATCAGTATGATTCCTTTGTATCCCAATACAACCTTACGCCACTAGATGTTGGAAAACATTTTAATTATAACCTCAACTTAAAAAAATAGCTTTAATCTATACAAGCACAAGATGAGAAATTAAGTTCTTTACCGCACTATATTATTATAGTGATAATTACACATAGCCCCATAATCTCAAAGAATAAATGGAATTATAGCAGAGCGACTACTTGGATAATCTTCAAATTTTTGATGATACCAGCTATGTGTTTCCACAGCTGCAAATGATAGATTTACCACCTACACCAGATAAAAAGAAATATGCAAAAAGCAACCAGAATCAATGAATGGTTTGTTGAAAACATCAAAACATTGCTAAATCTACAAAGGAAATATTACCACAAAAACAAAAGTTAGCCAGATTGTTAGATTGGTTCCTCCAGTGGCGACCACAAAACTGGCGTATATAACCTTCATCAGTATCAAATATTAAGCTTGCTTAGTATCGGTTACGACAGTATAAATAATATCACATGGAGAAAGAGAGTTACAATTTCTGAGAGATAATGTGGAGAGGAAACAAGTTCAAACCAATCGCCACGAGGAATTACGTATTCATCTGCTTGTCTTGAATCTCTTAGTGAACCCTGCCAAAATTATAAAATTCAGACAGCCTCATGACACTAAATTTCAACAATGTTAAGGTAACCTTTTCCTCCTCAATATTAAAATGTCATTTTAGGTTCCATGCAAAGAAAATAACGAAAAACATCATCTGCATTTTAATTTCTGCGATCATAGTCATTCTCTACTGCGCCTTGTTAACATGAATATTATAATCTCAGTAGAAAGGAAATATGTAGCAACTTACAGCCTTGAGGATAAAAAAATATAGCAACTAGAAGCCTTGAGGGCAAGACAAACCAATTGGCATTCATGTTTCGCGAAACCAAATATTTAGATGTCAATCAAGTAGATGATACTTACAAGAATTTTATGGCATCTGTACTGATGAATCCAACCCCACAAAAAAATAGCTGCACCAATCCAATGTTTCCACGCGAGGTTGAATAGAGGATGCACAACTTGCCAGAATTCTAACTCTGTTGCTGGCATCTGATTCTTGCCTTTGACAATGAACTCAGTCACTAGATTTACTTGGAAGTGAAACACCTCTAATGCACAATCACTACACAGTGACAATGGAGCTGCTATATAGAAACTGGCTTAAAAAAACAACAAATCAATCATCTTCATTTTGGTGTTTGCTTGAGTACAACCAGTTATTGCTAACATAGATAAGTGGAGGAAATGCAACAACCAATATTTATGTAGTATTGTCTATTGTGGCATCAAAGAACACAGATATGTCCCTTCACCACTTCAAGTAGCCAGAGAGCTTCAGATTAGCGTTAGATTTTATATCAACGACAAAAAGTAGAATTCCAAGTCAAGACGGACTAGTCACATATATGAAAATGCAACATTTAATTCACAACTAAGAAAGCAGATGAAATTAGCTATTGTCAATTGCAATCTTCTACTTTCCTCTAATTGTTTTCACCCAATGTCTACTAAAAGTCGAGGGCTTGAAGCAAGGAATGCACTATGATGTAGCCAAACAAGTATAACAGAGAATCAACTAATACATCTGATTATATATCAATCCATGTCATAACTATATGCATCCAACGGAATAGACAATATTGATGGCAGTTCATTCATATCAGAAACTATATTAACAAACCATAACTATATGCATCTAATTGGATAGACAATATAAATAGTAATTCATTCATATCAGAAATTATATTAACTAAATGAACAAACTGGATAAAGTTCAGTTTAATCAAACGGCAATTAAGGATTTTTTACCAAGGTACTTAATAAGAAGAAACCACAAGGCAGAAATATGAGTTCACACATATTAAGAATTCGGCATAGCCAAAACAATTTCCAACAGAAAAAGCTAATGTAAGTGAAAGAGATTTTAAAGGGATCGTGTAGAAACTTACAACAATCCAGTGAGATAACCAATGATATGCATTCGAGCAGAGGGACTATAGTTAAAAACATAAATAGTTTCATAAAGTCGCCTAAGAACTTGAACTTCCATAAGCAAAAGCAAAAAAACAGCTTCCCAAACAGCATATCTCTTCTTAAAAGAAACAGTTCTTAAAGATGATCCTCCAGTCAAGTAACTAGTGAGAGTAGAATAAGCAAATGGTTCTGTAACAAGTGGTACCATTTTATACGCATACACCCAAGTTGTAACAAGTAGAAACGTTGTCCAAATAGAAGCCACAGCATAGAAGTGCAAGAAGAATCTTTGAGGAATAGTGAATTTCTACAATTCAATAAGGTATGATTTGAAAGGTTCCAAATTTGGTACACCCCATTAATTGATTTGAGTAAAAGATTATAAATTTGATGTTTACTTACTTGGGAAGAAGAGTGCATGATCTTTCCCCTTCTGGCAAAACCCAATAACGTTCGACGAAGCCATGTGAAAATGGGAATGGGAATGGGGATAGAAGCGAATAGTATAGGTAGTGTAGCAGCGATCCAAGTTAATCTCAGAAGTTGAACAAGAATTACATCGTCCATAACTTGATCGTGAAACATTGTTGGATATAGAATTGAATTTTGTTTGGTTTGATTTGGGGTTAAGGTTTACACGGCAAGAGAGATACGAGGAGTGAGGTGTCGGAAAGAGAATAAAACTTGGGTAACCACTTCCTCAAAATAAAGGTGACGGGACTCAGCGAATGGTATTATGACAACACAATAAAAATTTATATATAATTAATGGAAAATTTACATTTCTGGTATAGTTTGACTGCCTTATTAAAATATTACGAAAAGTGGTAATAAGACAGTTAAACTATAACAAAAATGTGAATTTTCCTACAAGAGGATTCACTTACTCTAAACTTATTACTTATCTTAGTCATTAATTCTAAGGAATTCAATAATTTATATTAAGAAGTGAATCTAAATCATTTAATATTCATACAATTGTTGGCTAAAATGGAAAATAAATTTAAAAATTTAGTCTTAAAGTAAGTTCTCACTTATTAATATATTGTTCATTATTCATTTATATTATATGTCATGCAACAAATATATAAATTTAAATGGTGGATTTTGGGTCTCAAATACTCTATGCCAATAGAACTCTGCATTGCAATGCATCTTACGAAGACATAATGGAAAAATCAACATCATAACAGAACTGTCAGGATGGCCGAGTGGTCTAAGGCGCCAGACTCAAGTTCTGGTTCTCGTGAGAGAGCGTGGGTTCAAATCCCACTTCTGACATTTTACTAATTTTGATATTGGTTGAGGTGTTTTGGGTTTAAAAGAGCAAAGAAGCGACCTTATTCTGGCACCACCACCCTCGCTTTGTGGTACATTTCCCTAATCTTATTACATTCTTATTACATTCTTTTTTCTCTTCTATTCTCAAGGTTGCTCGACCTTCTGCTTTCTCATTCGGCCTTCTTTACGGAACCCTTCAACTCAACATCCTCAAGGTTTTTTCTTCAAACCCCTTTCAAATTTTATTTGGTTTCTTGTAACCGATCTTAACAAATTACCTCCTTTATCTCAATTGCATTTCCGTGACATTATATGTTTATGAATTTATCATTATTTTTAGTATTGAGCTTAACCAGATTTGGTATACAATAGTTTTGGGCATACATGAAAATAAAATTTTGCTCGACTTGGTTTCCGTTTCACTTCAATTTGATTACTGATCATGCGATTCTTAGTCATGATTTCATTACTGGGATTTTCCTACTTAGCCACCAACCAGATTGATGGTAGATTTTGGTCTTTGCTGTTTTTAATTCAGTTTCGTTCAACACAACATAGCTAATGTAAAAAGAATTTTGGTTCTTAGAGTAGACGTTGCATATTTATCATTGTTGGTTTGAGGAATCAAAACTTGAGCTTGAAGATCCTGGTTGATGGTTATTTTGGGCTGAATTTACAGTCTTGGTTTGAATTGGGTTGCTTTGATAGGTTAGTTGCTTATGTAGTCCCATAATGGTAGGAAAACATTTATGTAGTAAATTAGGAAGCACATATACTTCAAAGCGTGAACACTACAAAGAGTATAGCAGAATAGCTCTGGATCTGAACACTACTTATTAGTGTTGTCGGCAATTCGTCATCCTCTTCTGTTTCTGGTTTACCATCATACTTGTGAATCATTCCTTTGATACCAGTGATTTAGCTCAATTCTCTAGCAAACTTGAGAAATGATTAATCTAAGCCAAGTTCTTTTTTCCTGGCTATATAGTCTCTCCCTTTATTAATTTAAATAAAAGTGCTCAGAACCCTTTGCTTTTGCCTTAATGAAAATATAAGTTGCTGCAATTTCCCTTTGTTTTTTTGCCTGGTGACGTTGATAGGGTATCAAATGTTTTATTAATTATAGTTCTCTGTCTTAAATGTTCAATTGTAGTAGTGGATAGATCTGTATCTTAGATGGATCTTGCTTGGCTAATTTTGATATTGGTTGAGGTGTTTTGGGTTTAAAAGAGCAAAGAAGCGACCTTATTCTGGCACCACCACCCTCGCTTTGTGGTACATTTCCCTAATCTTATTACATTCTTATTACATTCTTTTTTCTCTTCTATTCTCAAGGTTGCTCGACCTTCTGCTTTCTCATTCGGCCTTCTTTACGGAACCCTTCAACTCAACATCCTCAAGGTTTTTTCTTCAAACCCCTTTCAAATTTTATTTGGTTTCTTGTAACCGATCTTAACAAATTACCTCCTTTATCTCAATTGCATTTCCGTGACATTATATGTTTATGAATTTATCATTATTTTTAGTATTGAGCTTAACCAGATTTGGTATACAATAGTTTTGGGCATACATGAAAATAAAATTTTGCTCGACTTGGTTTCCGTTTCACTTCAATTTGATTACTGATCATGCGATTCTTAGTCATGATTTCATTACTGGGATTTTCCTACTTAGCCACCAACCAGATTGATGGTAGATTTTGGTCTTTGCTGTTTTTAATTCAGTTTCGTTCAACACAACATAGCTAATGTAAAAAGAATTTTGGTTCTTAGAGTAGACGTTGCATATTTATCATTGTTGGTTTGAGGAATCAAAACTTGAGCTTGAAGATCCTGGTTGATGGTTATTTTGGGCTGAATTTACAGTCTTGGTTTGAATTGGGTTGCTTTGATAGGTTAGTTGCTTATGTAGTCCCATAATGGTAGGAAAACATTTATGTAGTAAATTAGGAAGCACATATACTTCAAAGCGTGAACACTACAAAGAGTATAGCAGAATAGCTCTGGATCTGAACACTACTTATTAGTGTTGTCGGCAATTCGTCATCCTCTTCTGTTTCTGGTTTACCATCATACTTGTGAATCATTCCTTTGATACCAGTGATTTAGCTCAATTCTCTAGCAAACTTGAGAAATGATTAATCTAAGCCAAGTTCTTTTTTCCTGGCTATATAGTCTCTCCCTTTATTAATTTAAATAAAAGTGCTCAGAACCCTTTGCTTTTGCCTTAATGAAAATATAAGTTGCTGCAATTTCCCTTTGTTTTTTTGCCTGGTGACGTTGATAGGGTATCAAATGTTTTATTAATTATAGTTCTCTGTCTTAAATGTTCAATTGTAGTAGTGGATAGATCTGTATCTTAGATGGATCTTGCTTGGTGGTGCATTGAGAAAATAAATAACTGAAATAAATCTAAACTATAAAAATGACAATTTAAAACGGAGGGGTTGGATATCCATCCACGAAAAGTGGTAAATAGATGGGCTGAGTAATGCTTTACTAAATGGGTCATGGCTAGATTGGATTTATTAGTTTCTTTAATGGATCATCAATGGATTAATATTTTTAGAGCTATCCTGTATTTCCAAAACTGATCCAGTTCTTCCATTCGCCACAGCTAAATTGACTACAGTACAGGATTCTCCTCACTCATAGTTTGTATGTGTAATGACTAATGCTGAGAAAAGGAAAAAATATCTCCTCCTTTTCCCCCATTAGTCATGGAATGACCTGAATGATACCTTTAATTTATGATATGATGATTGTTTTATGTTTTTTGATGTTTTATAAGATAATATATATAACTTTTCATGTATTTAGATGTATCCTGTCATACCCATATTCTAATTTTTACGGAAATGTTGAATCCCTCATGTAACACCTGTGGTGTATCCGTTACTCATTTGTATGCTCCTCTGTGCATCTTAGTCTGAGAGTTATACTCTCAAAGGTTCAGATCCCATCTCAATTTTCACATAGAAATTATGTTTTTAATTCAATTTTATGTATTGTTTTGTGCCATGTGTTACGTTTTTGCTGACTAGTGTAATATTTTAAGTGTCAATGTCCTCCCATTTTTGTCTCTTTCTAGATCATTTAGGATGTTTATGATGCTTTACTTTGCAACCTGCGTCTTATGATTCTTGTGCACTTTGTAGAACTCCTGTTAGCTTTTTTGGTGTGCAGTTATTGATGTTTGATTCTCTTTTCACATTTGTTCTAATTTCAGGCAAAAGCCAAGTCTCATAACAAAGCTGAAGCGAAGGCTCGCCACTGAAAGCAGGCAACGATACCCCAATAGCTCCTTTTCCATTGAAGGATTAGGATAGGGAAATAATTGATGACAAGGAACTATATCACGTTTTCTCCCATTTTTTTGAAGCTTTCTGTTAAAAAAATTGGATAATCTTAAAGCATTCGTGTTTAGTTGATATTGTACATTATCATGGAAAGAAAGTACATTATCATGCTTTTGACTTGTTTTAATAAATAGATTGTTCTTGAGTTTCAAATTGATATTGCAAGGTGCCTGCTTTGTTTTTAGTTTTTTTCAGCCAAGCTTGGAAAATATTATCACTGAACTATGCTGTGATTTAACTGTAGTTAATTACGAGTTTAATTGTTATCATTATTAAACTTCTGATGCATACTCTTCTGATTTATGCAAAACAAGATAAAATTCGAGTAATCTTATATGCAGAAGTATTTATTTTTCCGTGATAAATTGCTCTAAAAAGTACGCAATGCTTTGCTCTAACAGTAACTTGTGCTCTACTAAAAAGTAGAAGCGGGGTTATCAATAAAACTATATTTTTAAGCTACCAAGTGAAAAGTTTATTTCTTTGAACCAATGACCAGGTCACAGTTGAATGAAAATTTAAGCTTCATCAAATATTACATTTAACTTCAAATTCTTGCTTCTCTAACATCAAGCATTTCATTTGTATTGGGATTTTATAAACATTTGATGCAGAAAGTAATTTGCTTGATGAGTTAATGTGCTTTATTAACACAGCTGACATGTACTACGCTGCTAGAAAGTAGAATTGATTAGTGCTGTGCTTCTAGCCACTACTTTCGATGGGAATTCGTGGACACAGATAAATTGCCACTGAATCTTTAATTTCTTCACTCCTCACAAGTTGTGCAACGAATATTTCCCTTCTTGAATAGCTTATTTGAATAAACAAAGTAACGAGTGGAAATAAAATATGTAAATTTTCCAAATCATTCTTCAACCTTTTCAAGTCTTAAAGCATTAAGATTCAACCCAAGCAAAGCATCAAGGAAAACTATCCTCAATTTCAAAAGGGTAGATTGATTTAATGCTCTTGATGGATATATCCTAAAGCATCAGTAAAAACTACAGAACTTACTTTCATTTTTTTCATGATCATTGTTATGCAGGGCCCAACATATATTCCAAAATCTTCAATCTTGTCTATATTCTAATCAATATTACTTTGTTAAAATGATACTGTGAGACAAGAAAATCATGGTATTAAGAAAATTAGACATTAAAAGACGAAGTGCAGTTGATTTTGTCTCCACGTTTGACTCTTCAAACTTTTTTGTTTATTTTAGTTCATGGTCTCAATATTTATTTCATGCCTTCTTTAAACATGTATCCTACCATTTTTGTTTTGGTATTAAGTTCTATGAATAGTTATTTAGTATAAGATTTGTTAGTTAGACAATGTATATTATGCTATATAGTTCACTCCCATTATCCCACTTTGGAATCTAATCATAGTTTCTGAAACGGCGCAACGTTCTTCTCATTATGCATCTAATCATAATGATTCGCATGCCCATGATTTGTAATTGAATACTATGTGCAAATTTTGTCTAATTAGCAGGATAATCAAAACTATAAGATTTGCTACAGAACTTTTATTATGTAGTTTGGATCTTATGCAGTTCAAAGACAAAGATCAGGTTTTGAATTACATGATTTCAATGCTGTAAGGAAACATAATAATTAATTGTGACCAGCACATGTAATATGATCCTGTTTAGTTACTTAAGATACAAATATACATTAATTGTTCTTATTTTAACTCCAAAACAAAATTATTTTGATGAACAATATTTTATGTCAATGCTGCTTTTTTTAATGAAGGAGTAAGAACTCATTCCTTGACTTTCTATCCACAACTCAATTATAGGTATATGAGCTAGTTTTTTTTTTACATGTATAACTAACAATAGATCGATGTAGCGATTTATTTGTGCAACTTGAAAAGCTTTAGGTACTACAACTTATTTTTCTTTACAAATGAGGAACTAAGGTAACACAATCATAGACACCTGAGGAGAAAATTAAATAAGCCTAAAGCTAATCTAGATGAAATCCATTACATAATTATTTCTAAACTAGTATATTCATATTTGAATATAAAAAGTTCTACAAAAATCCTATTGTTAATTGGTTTTGGTGTGACAACCTCCCAAACGAGATCTAATATGATAGATATATATACTCATATATTATCTTAACTTTTGTTGGTACTATTAAGAGTATCTCTTTACCTTTTTAGGTAAGTATTTGATCACTTTCGGGTTTGTGGTTGTCCCTTCCAACAAATGTCGCTCTCAGAAATCGAACAATTAATCTTAGGAATCCAGTCAGAATGAACACCTTGTAAGTATATACTACCTTAACTCTCACTTCTTATAATTGATGCACTAGGTGGACCCGAACTCCCATGCATTAAATCATTTTTTAGAATAGGGACATCATCTTTTTTTCTTCGGAAGCATGACAAATGAAAACAGATTAGAAAACTTAAGAAAAAGAATACTCTTGTCAACAAATGATGCTGTTATAAAATACACAGCTATACAGAGTAATTCCAAACCACCCAAAACAAAATTTTAACAACAAACCCGTACTAAAAAAGAAAAGTAACAAAATTTTATCGTGCTTTCTTAAAAAAGATTTGGAAGATAATAATTAAAAATGTAAAGGATAAAAAGTTGACAATTCCTTTAATTTAGCTTTCTAAAAAAGCAAAAATGAGACCCAGTACACTGCATTACAATGCACGATAAGTAAATAATTAACGAAAAAAGAAAATAAATGTGCTAATAAGTTAAGCCCACATGACACTTACTCCATCATCACATGGGTTTGACTACGATTGCGGCAACATGTACAATCTCGTAATTATCTCAAACTCCAGTGGTATTTTACAACATAGAACCATATATAGTTATATTTATATATATATCACCCTCTCTTAACATTCACACATAACAAAATCCAAACACAACAGAAACTGAAACCTTAAATCAGAGAAAAAATGTCGCTGTCAACCGGAAACAGCAGCAAAATCCGACGCATTGTACGACTCCGGCAAATGCTATTCCGGTGGCGAAACAAAGCGCGCGTGACCGCCACGCGAGCACCATCGGAAGTTCCCGCAGGTTATATAGCAGTGTGTGTGGGCCCTACCATGAGAAGGTTTATCATACGCGCCACCTACTTGAACCACCCTATATTTGTAAAGCTATTGGAAGAAGTTGAAGAGGAATATGGTTTTTGTAACAATGGCCCACTCGCTATACCATGCGATGAGGAATATTTCAGAGAACTACTTCGTGTTATGGCGCAACCCAAATGTTTCAACACTATTGAAGATTTCCGTAATAGAGAATCTTGGCCGTTGCTTCGAGAAGAGCTTATCTATTGATCGTTCATTTTATTTTCTTGGATTTGGGATTGTGATCGACAAGGATTACTAACTTTTTTTAGGTACCAATGATATTTGCTGGGTAAGTAAGGAACTAATTTCTTTTGGATTTGTGGTTGTCTCTCCCAAGTGTCGAACCTTCGATCTTGGGTATCTAGTTGGACATTAAACCATTACACCAACGAATGCCGTGTTATTACTCCGAAATATATTTTTTTTGAAGGGTGTCCTAATTATTATTTATTATTAGACAGCTTGTGTTTGGAAAATAGTTCAGTGCTTCAGTAAAGCCATGATAAAAATACATGGTTTGATTATTTTTTTACATTCATTCTTTGGATATGATTAGTTTTCCCGTCCTCTGTATTAAATAGTTACACTGATGGATCTTAAGGTGTCCTGTAATGTAAAAAATATAGGAAAAATGTTCATAATTTCATTGTTTGATGTTATGGTATTATCATTTTTACATTATTAATTTTTCGAATTAGCCCATAAACGGGGGAGAGTAATTCCCAATACAAATTTATCATTTTGTGCAAGTTAAAATATGCCTAAAATCGAAAACTGTTTAAAATGTTTAACTATCATAATTATTTTTTCAAATATATTGTATTCCAATATTATAATTTAAAAATATTTACACTTCTAATGCAACAAAATTCTGGAAAACTAATGCATCGTATTTTGTGCATGTTATCATAAAAAATTACGTTAACGAAGAACCTAATAATTTTTTTGTAAGGAATATAAATTAAATAAATTGGCATTGAGAATTCAAGTTCATTATTCTTAGAAATATTAAACGCTTCATTTTTAGACTTTTCAGAATCTCAGTTATGAGGGTCAAGGATAAAGAGTTCAAAACTAATAAAACTATATTTTTACTAGACTGAAATAAGTCTACTTTAAAAGATTAAACGTTTAATTTAAAGTCAAAAAATACTTAATGTTAACCTCTTCTTTTCCACTTATGGCTGACATAATTATATTTTTTACTTTTCTTAGATAATGTCCCTCACATTTTAAAAAAATAAATTAAAAAATACGTATTAAAAAGTTGTCCATTTAAGATTTTGAAAATCCAAGTATTGCAATTTTGAATGCACGTTTTCTATTTTAGATTGTTTAAGAAGTATAACAGGATCCTTATATTAAATGTACTACATATGAATTATGCAAGAGGGATTTGTTGTTCCAAACTCTATCCCAGATTAATCATTATATCACGTCAGTTAAAAAATTATATATTCATAATTTTATCAATTTTATTTTATTGTAATTGGCCAGGAACGTACATAATTCGGGACAACAAATCCCTATCATAACAGTTAGATCAACCACAGTAGAGGGCAATTGAGTTGATGAAGTGAGTTATGAAGCACACAGCAAAAGCTATGCTTTTAATCAAAATCTCAAATCACACTTACTCGATTCACCTTGATTTGATGTAAAGCATGTATCTTTTTGTGGTTTCTTATCCAATATTATGAAATGGTTTATGTCACTTTATTGATGTACATGTCAGTATCAAGCAAGGTCTAATTTGTCAAAATGACCGCAAATGGCAATTTTGATTAGATTAGACTACCTTATTAATAGGGTGTAAAAGTTCACTTGAGTTTAATCTTTTGGACCTAACCAAATAAAAGTGGTAGTTTCATTCAGTTTAAGTTGATTTTCATCGTTAGAACTGAACAAAACCAAAGTTAACATAAATGATTTAGTTTGACTTACCTTTTTAATAAAACATATTAAATTTTAACCGTACCATATCATATAATCAAATTAAAATTTCGTTTCAATTCCATGAATTTTATGGTTTAGTCCTAACTCTCATGTTTGAAGGAGGTTATTGTGGTGATTATGATTCTGTTCTAATCAGAAAATGAATCATAAAGAGAAAAGAAAGGGTCCACTAGGAGACTTATAATTATGGTGGTTTAAGAGTATCCAATCCTAGACATGCTCATCGATTCTATGGAAAGCAGTACTTGGGTCAGTTTCATTATGATCATATTTTCTCATTCTTTGGGTATATTTTCTGCATGTTGGGCCCTCATGCTATTATTTTCCGCATGCTAAACAGCTAAGGCCTCAAAGGACCCCACATTTTCTGAAATATATGGATCAAAAACTCAAAATATAATTAAAAAGGTCCATGCATAAAATAAAAGTAATATAAGCTTAATTAAATGCAGATGACATATTATCTGTTTATAAATATTTATACTCATAAGATTACACTAAAATTAATATACATTTTAAAGGTGAGAAGAAAAATAGAGTACATTCACATATCTAGAGTTTTAGTGAAATTATATAAACCACTTATTCTTTTTTTGCCCTTACACAAATAACCCCTTATTTTGTACATACATTATACTAATTACTCCTACATCAGATATATGTATAATTTTCTAAACAAAAAATATTGTGATGAATGTAATTTAGTTAAAAAAAAGTATGTTATAATTGTATAGACAAATCCAAATAGTCTAAAAGTGACTATTTCTTTATTATTTTTGGTTCATTGCAAAATATATAAAAAATGATAAGGATATGTTATTTAAATAACTCTTATATTCTTTTATAATGGATAAAAAATGATAAAAATACATTGATTATCGTACTATTTAGATTTGTCTTCACAATATACCATATTTTCTTTAGTTTAGTATATTATGGAGTGATAGTCGTGTACGTACAAAATTAGAAATGATTTATATAAAAGAAAAAAATGAGAAAAATGATTTATATAATTTCATTAAAATTGAGTAAAATTTAAGGTCATTTTGGGACTTGGCCTGGGATAAATTCACGAAGAACTTAGGATAATACGGAATCTGTCAATATATTACACTAGTTTATTCTCCTTCTAAACTTTTATTACTTTTGAAAAGGGAAAAAAAGTTGAGAAAAGATTGGAATTTTCTTGTTTAAAAATGAGGGGTAGAGAGGTAATTTTGTTTTGGTTGAGAGGACAATTCCATCTAACGGCTGTGGTGGTTGTGGCCATTGAGGGGGAATCTATCACGTGCTGCTCATCCCCACCAACTCAAATGGTGGGGTCCACTTGAGAGATTTACACCCACCCCAACGGGACCACCGGGACCAGGTACCGATTCGTACATTTGCTAAAACAATTAACAAGAAGACAGTTTTGTCCCTTCCCTAATATTTTTATGTTTGTCATTTCTATAACCTTTGATATTTGTAATTAATTTTACTTTATTTATTTATTGCTGATAAACTACCTACCAAAATGGATGATTAAAATCCTATAAGTAGAAGTATGGAGAGTATAATTTTAATGAGAAAGATATAAACTTTATTATAGCAATAAATAGTGTAAATCATATTATACTACAAGTCTCTAGATTTATGTATGATGGATCAACCATACAAGATAATGGAGAAGTCGACGGAGACATAAATTATAATATTCAAGTGGGTTTGATGAAATAGTGAAGTCTTTTAGGTGACATTTGTGATAACAAATATTATTCAAGCTTAAAAGAAAGTGTTATTACACGATTATAAGACCTACAATATCATATGCGACTTAATATTAACCGATAAAATGTCAACATCAAAATAAATTTCATGTAACATAAATGAGAAAGTTGTGTTGAATGAATAGAAAATATGACTAGGAATAAGTGCATATGAAGAAAATTAAAGCAACTCTTATCATAGGAAATAATGTTGAATCATATTTTAAGTGGTTTGAAAATTTGTAAAAAGACATAAAAAGTCCTACAAGAAGAATATATCAATAGGCACTAGTTTAAGTCTCAGAGTCAGAAAACAAAATGAAAAATAATAAAAAATAAATGTTTTATTAATATATATAATTTATAATAGAATATAGTGATAGTTGTTTTATCCATATGACTGACGCTACATAATATAATGTTGTTTCTTCCAATGAGAAAACGCATTGGGTGGATAAATTTGCTGTGAGTTACTTTTTTAGTTGATCTAACCTTTTTTTTAGAAAACAACTAATTCGTTATTACTTATTACCGCTTCACTCAAGATTTATGCAAAAGTGCTCGCTTTCTTGTTTCCAAAGTCATTCTTTGAATATTCACTTTTACGACTTGCATTAAAGTTGAAATGGATACAGATATGTTATCCTACAGTTTATGTTACTTTATATGTTATAAACTTATGATTGGTCAGGAAAAAAAATTAAGTTAAAATTTAATTATTAAATATTTTTCTGTTCAATCATAAGCTCAAGACACATGGAGTGACACAAACTTATGTGCTACATGTTGAAATGAGGTTCTAAACAAGATTGAAAGTATAGTACCTCACTATTGGCACTTCACCGTACCTATTTCAATTTGTCTCGGCAGCCCAACATGCTATCCTTATTCCCTACCCCACATTCCATCCTCTTCCACATATTCATGTGTCCTTCCCTAATACATTAAATACTAAAATCACCTCTGAGATTTGAACAACTTCCCCTTCATATACATATACTATAAAAAGCAATAAAATAAGAATCAAATACTTTAATTATGAGTCATGTATCACACATATTATATATATAATACATATTATACATGACTCATAATTAAAAATTAGTTTGAAGAAGGAATGTCAAATAATTTTTTATATATAATTGTTAGTATATTAGTATTTGATACAGGCGAGACTTAATCTTCAATCTTATTCACTCTATCTCTAACCATCAAACTATGTTATAACTCCATTTTTTTAATTTGCTACAAGTGAAATTCAAACATACAACATTGATTTCATTCCTTAAATTCATTCACCTTATCATCAAATCATCTTATGTCTCCAAACGTGTGAGGTAATTAGAAGAAATTGTTTGTTCATATTATCATAAAAGTATTGACCTATATTAGATAAGTGGTATATTCACTCGACAAAACTAAAACATTCATATTAAGAACATTTAAGGTCATACCAATGTTATGATAACTAGACTCGGTAGTCCTACTGGACTACTGACCGGACTTGAAAATGACTTTAGTTTGTAGTCTTAACCGAGTGTAAGGTTAGATTGTTTTAAATCGGAGAAATTTCGGTCAAACCATGTTAAACTCGATTAAACTGCAATAACCCGGTGTTAGATGCCTCTCATTTCTATGCCTTAAAAGAATTTTATGACTATTTTATGGCTCTCCTTAAAGGCATTTTATGTCACTTTTATGGCTTTGTTTTCAAGCATCCAATGCTTCATATCCAAGATACCAAGACTTTGCTTGCCTATAAAAGGACACATATAGAGAGCTTCAAAATCATCTTCACAACACACAACATCTCTTTCATTTACACATATATTGTGAGTGCATTCTTGGTGAGAATTCTTGTTCCATTTGAGAGAGTATTTGTGAGAAAAAATATTGTCATTTGTCCTCATCATTATAAGAGGATTTCTTGTACTCTTCTTTTTTACATAGTGAAATTTTGCTCTTGATCACCCGTGGGTTTTTTCCTCTCACACTGAGGGGTTTTTCCACGTTAAATCTTGTGTGTTATTTTCTTTATCCTTTACTTGCTTCTCTTTTGTTCTCAATTGATTCAATCCTGTGCTTCCGCATTGTGCTCTAACCTTAACAAGTGGAATCAGAGCTCTTACCGGGTAGTGAACCAGACGGTTCACTTAAAATTTTAAAAAAATAGAACACTAATATTTTGTTTTACTCTTGATCCAAAAAACGGAAAAATGTTATTTCAATATAATTATATAATTATTAATTATATAAAATTTTGTATTTATATATAACTATATATTTATAGATAAAAATGATAAATCATATATGAAATCATCTAGTCCGACCAAACAATTTAACCATTTAAACCTAATACGGAACTTCTTCCGATTTGATGTCCAACTCACAACATTAGGTCATACATCATTCACTTTCTCGACCCATTTATCATTTTGGTAATGTCCATGATGTTATATACATATAATTGCTAATATAAAGTAAGAATGCAATAATGTTGACTCTAGTTGTGAATCTCAAGGATGGGATATACAATTGTACGATGTAAAATTATAGTTCAAGATTGGAACTTTCAAGGAAATAGGTGAGAACATGGGTGGTGCACTCATGGACAAAATTCCAAAGAGATCCCAAATCTCATCCAGTGTAAAAAACAACAATAACTTCCTGAATAATCATAATTCTGATTAGAATTTGATGTATTTACAAGTTAACACAATGCGACAATATAGCATAGGGGCAAGTACAAATGTATTATTGGAGATAGAAACAAATAAATATTACAAGCTTGAAATAAATCAAGACATAAAGCTAGCTTTGCAAGAATATTCACCTCCTGCCACATAAAATGAAAATGCATTTAGTCATCACAACTGGCATTTTTGAACTATTTGCTTCTTTAATTTGATTGAATCTTTTGTTGGTCCATAAAAATCAATCCTTCATGTGTGTTTGGGTACAAGAGAGAGAAACAAAGTCATGGACAATATAGAAATAGGTGAATATATTTTGTCAGAAGAGGAAAATAAAATATTGGGTTTAGGGAAAATCAAAGCAAAAAATATTCATTAAGGGGTTAGTTAGCTAAGGGAGTTGGTGAGACAGTTATAAGATTAAGAAAAGTTAGAGTGTGAGAAGTACTTTTTTGTGGCTGAAAAGAGAAATAGAGAGAGGCATTAATAATATAGACAGGACCATCTTAACCCAAAGCAGCTTTTTTTCTCAGCTGGTCCTCATGCAATAGGAAAATTAGTTGCTATCAGTTCAGTTTGTTTCTATGCAACTTGGTTAGCCTTTAATTAATGCTTAATAATGATTTGCAAACTCATGCTACCCTCAAACACTCTAACTCCATCCCTTTCACTTCGTGTCCATTTTGAGAGGATTTTTTTAATGAAAAAACGTAAAGATTCATACACAATCAGTGCGTGATAATGGAAAGAATATATGGAGGATTTTCTTCGTGTTTAGTATCATATTTTGGGGTGCAACCTATTTCTTTGGATCCCATATTTTTCAGTCCTTCCAGATCCGGTATTGAAGGAAAAAGGAGAGGAAGATACGAAAGTCTTTGGGTCCCATAATTTATTCAATTATTAAGTATATTCTGTTATACTAAAGCAAGGAACCATCAAAGAATTAAAATATTTAGCTTTTAACTTAACTATTATTAAAAGTCTCATGCTCCACCCTAGTCCTAGTAATGACACCACATTCATATTATTTAATTTTAAGATATTAATTATCATTAAGTGAATAGAATTGGTGAGAGAGTCTGGTATGCATTATTTTTTAATTGTAACCACCAGATATGTGTAAACAAAAACAGAATATTCAAATGAAGTTGGTAAAATAATCACAAGTTATCGACCAACAACATTTAACACCTGAGTTTCTGAGAAGTGATCAGAGCTTGTAACTGTTTTCAAACTAATTTATATTGAGATTAAATTCTATGCACCGACAATATAATGTGTTTTATACTGTTAGCATATTATTTACGATTGATTTGCATTACTTTTATTTGAAAAAGTCAATGGTGGTTAACAAATCAATGCTCAATAATTTACTGACAATGTAACAAAAAGCACTGTTGGTACATATATTAAATCCATTTACATTATCATCTGATTTTGCTTCATGTTACAATGTGGGGCATCAATAAATTTTCTAACCAAGATAATCGAAAAGTTAAGCCCAATCGTACCAAGATGTTCCGTACCCCTTTAGTACTGCACGTTCTCTTCTGACAAACTATGCATGCTTTGTTTATTTATGTCCGGGGAAATTACAGTAAACTTTATAAAGTTTAGTTTAAAGATCACCTAGGGTAGTTAAAGTAATTTCAATCATCACCAAGGGTGGTGATGGTGAGTGTAATGATATCATATTATCATGTTAATATAATTGTGTAATTTAAAGATTTATACCTTACATAATCATTGCATTATGTACCATTGATTTGTATTGCATTATTAATATATACATTTTTTTTTCTCATCTCTTGAGGTATTAATGTAATATTCTATATTTACCCTGAATTTAACTATATGTCATATCTTCCATTTCAAAACCAAAAAAATTGATATCATTCGAAAGAAAATTGTTTTACATTTCAAAAAGAAGAAAAAACAGAGATATTTTGTGTACAACTTTTGTGGACTACAAAATGTTGTTTAAAATAATTTTATTTGTGGTAGGAGAAAAATTTAAAGTTATATTGCACATATAATATGACTGGTTTAGAAATTATATTAAAAGCTTTTTATTATCATCATTATACATACTTTTTATCTGTGTTTGAAATTATACCTTGCTTTTAGTTAAGATTTAAGAAAAATAATTCAATATTGGATCTAGTATTTTGTCATCTTAATATTAGAGAAGAAGTAACAGTGACATCAAATTAGAGAGAAGAAGTAACAGTGACATGAAATTAAAGTAGAAGAGAACATTAACTCCCTTGCTTTTTCATTGACATAACTAACATACTCTCACAGGGTATAATATAGAACCTCTGTGAGGAAAACCTGAAACCTTTATACAAATTTCACCCCATGAAATGCTCATGGTTACAACGTTAGAGAGTCACATAATAATTGACATAAAAACCCAAAACAGAAGAAGAAAAGAATGAGATGGATATAAAAAAAGAGAGTAGATGATGATCAAGAATAATAATGTGATGAAGAGTGATGTTAAAAAAAGAGAAGCAATAATATAGGTGCAGCTTCATCTTGGGTCATCATGCATCTTCAACCACAAAGCATAAACTTTATCCTTTCATTTGATTTCATCTGATCATTGATGAAGTTAGAGATCGAAAAACAACTTCTTCACATGGAATAGTGATGCCCATATCATGATCAAAGCCAAATTCTTCTTCAGCTTGTCTAAGTAAGGATTGAAACTGAGGGTGAGTTAAGAATGATATAGGAACAATATACCTAGTTCTATTTTCACCAACATAAACAGCAAAATGTCCTTTTGGGACATCAAGAGGGAGACCATAATCATCATAACCATGTTTCTTTCCTAGGCTTGAACACCTCTTGAGGATTTGTTTCAAAACTAGTGCATTTTGGTGAAGTTTGTTTGATTTTCTAATGGCCATTTTTGTAAGAAATGAAGTTGATAGATAAGAGAGTGAAGAAGTAGAGGTAGGTATAGTGGTAATGGTAATGGTTAGAGAGGGAGTGATGATGGGGTATTTATGAAGAGGGAGAGGGGTCATGTGGAATGTGGGTGCAAAGGACAGACCACGGGTTTGTTGGGGTTTGTGTATTTCTGGAAACAACATTGTGGGAGCCATACTCCCGAGTCACGAATATCTTTAACCGATAACAATGAAGCAAAAATAAATAAAATTATGAAAGTTTTAATTTTTTTAATTAATATAATATAATGTAATTGATTTGAGACAGATTTTGGAACATCTCAAAAACAATCCATACTTGTCTAATAATATGAACCCATGACATGTTGTTATAAAACTATGTTATGTCAATTAAAAATATTAAATCTTCATGTTTTCCTGAAATAATACATCCAAATCCTAATCCCCATTGTCTGTCTGTTTTCAAGTTTGCCATTCATCATCACCGAATTCATTTTCTTTCAACTATCAATCTCATTTAAGTCTGAAACATTTACATGTAATGGGCTAACTCTCTTGATAAAGGTTTTCTTCATACAAAAAGATAACAAATAACAATATTTACTTGAACCAACTACTAATTCATATCATATAAGTGGATATCTTCTATATCACTTTTCTCTATCTCTATACTAACCATAAAATATATTTTTTATTCTATTATTAGGGCACTTTGGATCAGGCTTAAAAGCCTTAGAAGGACAGAGCCTCGTCATAAAGTCTTTGAAAAGCTGTCTTCTTTTCTGTTGAAGTTGACTGAAATATTGGATGACTTAGTATTCTTTCAATTTTAGTTTTATTTTAAGAGCTAAATATCTATCCATCGTACATTATGCAACATTACTTTTCTAAAAAATTTAATAATCATTCAATATAAATAATAGACAATACAATAATAATATATAAAACTCTTATAATATCCGACATATACATATTCTCATTGTTTTAATACTTTTTACCCAAAAGTAATAAAATCGTGTAGCCTAGAACTAGGGTGAGAGAAATATAATAGGAGGGGCTTAAATCCTAGTCTCTCATATGCATAGAATCTTATTGTTGGACTTGTGATCTGACATTAGACTCAGTGCAAATAAAACCATTTTGGCAGAAACCCATGTGTATGTCACAGTGTTACACATCTTTTCCAAGTTTTGACCGCAATAATATCTTTTTACTATGCATTTCAATTTCAAATGCAAATAGTTGAAGCAATTTCAAATGCAAATAGTTGAACCGGGAGAGGTTACAATCAACAACGTGATTGATGGGTTCATTTTTTGGAAGACATTAATATTAAGGATAGACACAATGTATATAAGAAAGATTGTAATTAATTAAAGGTGTATATTTCATGCTTGTCAAATTCTGGACCTTTATTTGTAATTGGATTATCCACTCCAGTGTAGAAATAAGTCTCAATAATACCATGTGGTCCTGCTTTAAACCACCACCACTAGATCCTATAACTATAATAAGACACAAATTGTATCCAATGTGCACCACTATCTACTCCAACCATGCTTTCATCTTCATTCATTACCTTAACTCACATAACTATAATAAGAGTATGGTAACAAACCATTTAGGTGAACAAAATTAAATGAATATATAATTTAATAATGGATGAATTCTCATCCATCAATTATATCTAATAGATATTCATTTGTATATTAATTTACATAGATATTCAATTTATAAAAAAAGCAAAAAAAAATTCCACTACAAGATTGAAATAAAAGGGATAGGAGTAACCAAAGAGTGATTTTAAAAACAAATGCTTTCTTTTAAAAGTAATTGTTGAAAATGATGACTTTTAAGTGGTTTTGGTTTCAAACTTTCAATTGTTTTAAAAATAATAATTCAAATGAATTGGATATGGATGGGTGAGTTGGATGAATAGATGGATTGTTAAGTTTGAATTGGTGAATGTGGATAATTTTATAATTTTATGTATATTTCATAAATGATTGATGGATAAGTTTTCATTAATGTATTAAGATTCTAATACAAATGCACACCTATAGAAGACACATTAATGTTGATAAAACCATAGTAATTTTATTATTGTTGTTATTATATTGGGCAGGAAGAAAGTGAAGAGAATTTATGGATTTGATATATTACATACATTCCAAGACACATAGGGAACCAGATAAATGGATGTGACCTTCCTTGCATAGACTCTTCATGTTCTGTGAATGAGATTAGTTGGAGAAGGAGATGGATTTAAAATAAGAGAGGGACTTGAAAGGCCCACCATTCTCACTCTGAGGAGCAAATCAACCAAAGGATATTCTTTTAACTTGATGTGGACTTAACCTTTAAGTTAGCACATGAAGGCCATGTTACCCTTCACCCCAAAAATCCACTTGCTAAGAGACTTATGATTATGATATATAAGATACAAATTTAAGATATGTTCATAATTCTTTCAAAAAAACATATAAGGTTAATAGAAATACACAAGATTAAGATTAGAAGGGAGAAATCATAGATTTCTATACAAATAATATATAAGAGGCTCACATATATCTAATGGTTTTAATCTATACATTATACAAATTAAAAATAAAATGTTATAGACTATATCTAGAAGCACCCAAAAGTTTATTAGTAATAATATTAGATGCATGATTAAGATGGATAGAACAACTATTTTTAAAGTGGGGTTCACTTTGAAGTTTGTAGTGTTATGCCAATCTGGTAAACATTTACTAATGATTCTTCAATTTATCAAAGATGGTGAAAAAACAAGCAAGAGAGTTTCAAACTTCTATCATCAACCAGTGTACTACATTAAGAGTCAGCATGGTATATCTAACTATATAGCTATATTGATTGTATATAATAAACCCCAAAAAAGGAAAGAATACATTTTTAGATCTTTAGGATTAAACCATACACATTTGCTGCATAGGTTTATTGGTCAGACTAATCTTAAACATTATAACATTGCAGACAAAATTGAAATGAAAGTATAATATGGACTAGTCGAGTGGAAGATTTGATCAACTGATTCTTCTGCAGCCTGGCTAGTTAGAAAACAAAACTTCAAAGATCATAATTGTACATCTACTAGTCAGAAGAAGATTTAAACTGTTGAATGTTGATGCTGCCCATCTATCAAATTTATCTGTCTTTTGAGTTTAGCAATATGAGCTTGAACCTGAGCCATTTAAAAGGCGAGATAACTGTCAGGTGGCAAATAAAACAGTTATGACAATTTTTTTACCACTACTCTATCACTTCCATGATTGGGCATATATAAGTTCCACTAACTCAGGTAATCAACCAGTTTATCATGAAAAATAAGGAAAGGGATTGCAATGCAAACTTTAGTGTACTGACAATGGTCAATGATTAGTAGAAGTGAAAATAACTTCATCTACATTGAGTGATCACAAAATTTAAAAGTGAGTCATGGAAAACATTAGAATTATATAATTAAGTCTTAGTTATCATTCAAAAGTTGCATTATGGTATACAATTATGTATTTTAAACATTCATGTCCCACATAGAAAAGTATTAGAACCTAGAGAAGCCACAACATGTTGATGATAATATATGCCAGGATTAAATCCTTTAATGATGAAGAACAAGAGTGATGCAACATGATAACTACTAAAGAAAACTAGAATAATTTTAATCAGCAGATACATCACCCCTCCAGCTTTAAAAGTTAAATCAAATTATTTAATTTCAAAACAAGGACCCCATACATGCACAGGTCAGTATAGCCAATAATCTTATTTAAAAAAGTTTGTCCATTATGTTCTCATAATTTAAAAGCATAACACCTCTGACTTCAACTAATCACAAAAAATAGGCCATAAACATCATACCAACAAAGATACACTTCGAAGCATAGAACAGTAGAGACTGGACTGCTGAGTCGTGAGTAAACGTTCATAAGTGCAAAGAAAATATGAGGAAAGAAAAAAAAAGGATTAGTCCTTAGATATTTTATTTTTGATTAAAAAAATCCCCACATTTAAGTAATGAAACTTGATCTATCACATTTCTCTACGTAACAGGTGCTTCTGTAATCTATATCACTATATGCTAGGGTGATAATTACAAAGAGCAAAAAGGTGTCTGTGTATGATGTAGTTTGCTCTTTGTAAGGATGCAATTAAGTACATGCTGTCAATGGTTCATTCAAATTTCATATAAATGTACCAGAAAGGCATCCACAAAGATTATATACTTGATATAATGAATCATGTCAAATGTACCTGCTGACGAGCTGCCGCAAGCTGTAAGAGCTCATCCGCTTCTGAGAAATTCATGAACCATTGGCATAAGGAATGATCTTTGGTGTCACCTTTCCTCCTTTTACTTGCATCCTCAACAGGTACTGCATTTATATGATGTACACAATCAATTAAATCATGCATGAGACGAAAAAGAAGGTGCACATAACAGCAGTAACAATTAAGTAACATACTAGGAGGAGGCAAGGTAAGCCCAGCAGGCAATCTTGGAAAGTTCACCGCTGGATGACTTTGCGCACGAGCTAAGAAAGCCTCGGATGGATCCGGGACAACTATCTCATCATAACATTCCACAACAACCGGCTTCTTTGTGGACATGGAGCTGTTTTCATCCTCGGGATACAACTTCAAGTGATGATATCTGTATATATATTGCACTTCAATAAAATACAAGATTCAGAAATTATTTTGACATTCAAAACAAAATAGTCTGCAAAACCTGCATGATTAATAGCAGTGAATACCAGTTGTATTGTCATTTAGTATATTACCATTCTATAACATAATGAAGCATTTGAGCCATATAACTTGATCTACTTTAGCAAAACTTAGCACAATATTGTATTAGTTGTACACTCACCCAAGCTTATTATTAAATAAAATGAAGCACCCGAGCCAAATTGTACTATCCAACTAAATTTAGCAAGGCACCACGCTGCATATTCCAGAAGCATAAGCACATGTCCATAGGTGTAGATAGATCCCAAAAAGTAAGTTGAAATTTTGTCTACCCTTAACAGTATTTTCTAGCATAGAACTTAAACATATCAACAAATGACCCAACAAAACTTTTTTTGGAACCAGCTACTAAATCAAATGCAGTAATCAGCAACTCACAAGTTCAAAGGCTTATCACAAATATCACTGTGAAAATAAATTGTGATGGCGATTTCAAATTCACCCCATCCTGACTCTGACAACTCAAACGGCGGTGAGTTTACAACCCGCGTCGGATTATTGAAACTAGAATGCAACTGAAAAACAGCACGCTTTATGAACGGCCCAAGTTCCTCATTTGTAGATCCACGAACATATACAGTCCATTTATGTGAGTGATACCTTGTATAACATAAACATGGTTACTAGCTTTTCATTTTAAGTTTTTTTTGTTAAAGAAAAAATAATTTTTGAGCAATGCATTAAACATGCAATAGGTTGCAATGTGGGATACTTACTCACTAGCCTTTTTGCCAAGCCAGAATGCGATGTTTCCATACACTATTGGAATGCTTATTTCTACATCTTTGAGTTTCTTACCCAAGTTCTACACAAAACCATGGTTACAGTTATACAATGAATAAAAACAATGGAACTTGTTTTCATTTTTTATGACATTTAAAGATCATATTTGGCGTTCTGTACATTGATTTTGAGGTTCATCGTAGTGCTGTATGATAGTTCAAATTCAAAGCTTTCATTTTGAAACCCTAAACGGAATAAAGGTGCAATCTTTACACACTCTAAAAAGAGTACGGTTTGGGGGAACTATTTGGTTCGATGATTTGGAAAATGGGATCTTATCCAAATTTGAATGGAATCAAAGGGTACCTTTCTATCCTTGTCTTCGGATTTGCCCATTTTAGTTCTCGCTGGGATTGAGGCTGATCTGGACCCAGTTTTTCCAACATGAATTGTTGCTCATATCAATTTACGACTTCGTTACATAAATTGAAGTTGAATCTGAGGTACTCATTTTAGGGTTCGTGGGTCTACCATTGTTTATGCCCTTTACGATGTCGTTTGCTCTCTGATGCTAAATCATTTCTGGCCCAATCCAGAGTCCTCAAGTGAAAGAATATGAGTTCCAATTGGGCCAGTTAAGGGCTGTTTTTTCTTTTAATTTAAATTGTAGAATTCAGAAAATCATTAGAAAAAGATGAGAGAAAAAAAATCAACTTTGCACTCGTATTTTGTAAGTATGGAGAGACTATTTCTAGGATTTAAATAAACCGATGAGTCACAACACTTTATCTTTGCGCAAAACTTATACTCTATCCACGTTCTAAGTAATCCATCATAATTTTAGTTTTAAACTATTAAATTTTATAATTATTAGTAAAGAGGAATATGAATAAGAAGTTGATAATGTCTAACTTAAAAGGATGTTATTTCTGTTCACAACTGAATTTGATTAAGGAGGCTTAGGACATGTTGTGTATTTTATAGATGAAAGTAAGTGTATGGAAGAATCAGTGGTAGATGAAATTGGGCAGAGGGATTAGCAATAATGCTAGATATAACTTACAAGAATTTCAGTTCAAAACTTCACATTGTGTGTACTCTAACTATTTTTTTTTGGTTCATTTGCTTATTTGTTGTAACTTGTAAAAGACTGAAATTCTAAGGACACAATCTATTGGTGGCCCATCAAGAAACAGTAGTAGATAGCAAAATCTTTGGTCAATTTCAAAGACTTGAACGCCAGAAAGAGAAAATAATTGAAGATTTTTTATTGGCAATAGATAGAATTCAATATGAGTGTCTAGTATTTCTTGACAAAGAAGATATAAATGGGCCATAGTCCTAGATCAAAGTAGATTTCCACTAACTTGAGATGCGTCTACTATTTCTCTTGTACAATGCAACATTATTTGGTTAGACCCACATTTCCAACCAAAACATTTCTGATTATTAGCTCTTGTCCAATATTAAGTGCCTAGTGTCAACAATTTATTTGCCTTATCTTATCTAAATGCTTTAGGTACACATGCTAATGTTATCAGTTTCCTAATCACAAAGTAGTACTACATGATAAATGATATGTCTCAAACTTGTCTTGAACTCAATTTTTCAGCAAGATACTATAATAGTTTAGACAAGCATTATATGTTGACAAGGACAGTTTCTGTGGTTTGAATTTTCAAGTTCATACCATCTTGCTCTTGAGTAAAAAAAGTGGAGCTTTCAGACACAAATAATTTCTTCAACTTTGAAAAATAGGCATCCCTAGACAATACCATGTGATCCTTCATCAATCATGTATACCAAAAAGTTTTCCAAAGCCTTTTCTTTACCCATATATATTAAGATAGTCATGGACTAATGGTTGCATTCACAAACAATCAAGTCCTTCACATTTTAACTTGAAGAATCAAATACTAGTAGCTACAAAAGTCTATTAAAAATTCGAATCACTCTTTAACTCTGCAATGGGTTTCCGTTTGCCTGGTCTTCAAAGGCGCACACATGTTCGAAAGGGTTATCTTGCAGTTTATGTAGGAGAAAATCAAATGAAGCGGTTTGTGATTCCTGTATCATACTTGAACCAACCGTCAATTCAAGAATTGTTGAGTCAAGCAGAACAAGAATTTGGATTTGATCATCCGATGGGTGGCCTTACAATCCCTTGTCGAGAAGATGTCTTCCTTGATATCACTTCTCGCTTGCACAAGTCGTAAAGGAGAAGATTGAAATAGATAGTCAATGAGATTTTAAAGTTTTCAATTTTGTAAACTAGTCCTAGTCTAAACATGTAAATTTCTTTATCTTTTATTCTTGTCCTCCTCAGAGAATTGGAAAGATGTACCGGATACAGAAAGTTAGAAACTTATAAACACAGATAATTACAACTTTCTCATTATAGTTCAGTTCATTTATTTTATATGCTTTCTCATGATCCATTATTTTAAACTGTTAAGTGGATGGTAATCTATTTTCTTTGGTGTGCTAACATAAACTTGGTTAGTGACCTCTTGAGGGGTTCCTGTGTTTTTATTTGCAAGTGCAAGATCATATTTTTACTAGTACTTGGACCTGGTTTTTGTTGATGATCTGAATGTCATTTTAGTGCTTCTTTCTTTATATTGCTCTTGTCGAAAACATGGTGACCAATCTTTTCTAAGCAGTTGTACTGCAGATGTTTACATATTACGTTGTATTTCGATTTTGAGTATGAATCAAAACCATTCTGGTGTCCATGACCATATAATATAAGACTAAGTAATTTATGATAGTCTTTCTAGTACTGCATGTGTCAAGTAACGGTTGCATTATTATGATCTTGATCACATGAAGTCAAATAACCAATGCTTTTCTCTGGCTTCTCTTTTAAGATAAAAGAAGCTGTGACCATACAATACTAGATTGAAGATTGTCTAAGTTTAAAATGTTCACACAAAAGAATAAAAAAGCATATGTTATAGCAAAGCTAAGCGTTGGGGTCTACATCCATAAATCAAATGGTTATGCTATAAATTTAATCTGTGCATATCCTCTTAAGTCATATGTAATCCTATTTAGTGAAAGCCTTTCTTCACAAAGGTTATGACAAGACTTTTAGCTTTTTCCAAATAGCCATGATTATCTTTCAATTAATTGGCGCTGCTTCATTTCTACCAGCATTGTAAAATCATCCCAATTTCTTAAGCGATTCTTCTATTTTCCTAATCAAGCAGGACCATCACATGGAGTATAAGTTGTTTCTTGGGCTGCAAAGCATGGACTATCACTGTTAAGTTATTGCCCAAATGTCACAACAGTAATAGAAGATGTTGCCCATTTTGGTCGAAAGACGAGGATATGCACAGAAGCAGTCGATCCCTATATCATTCTTGAACAATCTTCATTACAAGAGTCACTATGTCAAGCTAAAGAACACTTTGGATATGACCATCGAACGGGTGGTCTAGCAATTCCGTGGTGGGAGGATGAGTTCCTTCTTGGTTGAATAGTATGTAACATGCTAATGGACACATATAGATTAGACGAGACATTTCCACAGAAGACACTTACTTTTATTTTGAATATTATCCACTTTATTTTTCTCCTTGTATCATTCTTTTGGAAGTGGACAAAGGGTATAGGAAGAAAATATGTGAGGTGTCTAAAGCTTGTCTGAAGCACAATGCATGAATAGGTTTCACCTATGCAGGTGTCTTCAAACAGTTTCGAGTGGCAAATCATCTCAGAAGGTGGGGTATGCTATGCACTCTCATTCAACTTCCTAGCTAAGCCTGATCAATTGTTATATCCTTTTAGACACCTCTAAAGAATGCCATGTGATCATTTGTGATCTATAGCTATCCATTGCCATATAATTCACAAGCAAGGGACTAGTTACCAACTTATAAATTGAACAAAACATGTGACATTGTCGAAAGCATGTCTATAAAATAAGGAGTATTTATTAAAGAATACATGAACAAACATTAGGTTTCGATTGAGTACGCCTAACGTTAATGCAAGTGGCTGCTCTATTTGCCATTCCTTTGAGAAGGTGGGGTATGCACTCTTATACAACTTGTTAATACTTGATAGAGGCCTAAAAGACAATACCATGTGATCTCTCATCTTCATGCCCCCATCTTTTAACAATCATTTCACTAGGAATTGATTTTAAAGAGACCCTTAAAATCTATAAATAAACACCCTCTTGCCCTTACAAGCAACAGAACGCATTTTGCAACCTGAAATATTACAATTTAGATACTTTCTTCTCAAATTTGAGAGCTTCACCTTGTTCTTCTTTCTGAAAACAAACACGAAAAATGGGTTTCCGTTTACCTGCAATTCGAAGGGCATCATTCACTGCCAGCCAAGCATCTTCAAAAGGTGCAGCAGTCTCGAAGGGGTATCTTGCAGTATATGTTGGAGAGAAACAGAAGCGGTTTGTGATCCCAATATCATACCTGAACCAACCTTCATTCCAAGACTTGTTGAGCCAAGCGGAGGAAGAGTTTGGATATGATCATCCAATGGGTGGTCTTTCAATTCCTTGCAATGAAGAAGTCTTCCAAAATATAACTTCTTGCTTGAATGGCTTGTAAATCTCGCATTATAGGATTCTGACAGATTAATATAGACATTTTGTACAATTGACATCTTCTCAACTTGTAAATAGATTACTATTTGAATGACAAGTTTACGAATTTTGAGCAATGACAATGAATTCAACTACTCTAGTAAATTATGTTTGTTTTCTGTTTATATTGCCTGCAAATTACAATAATCATTTCTCTCTTAAAAGAAACACCTGACTTGGTTTGTTTTGAACTTTTGATAAATTTCTTAGCCATGGCAGATGCAGAGTAATTTTCCTAGGACCAAAAATAAGGATAACATATCCAAAGTCCAATTACAGACACATGGAAATCAAATTTTGGGTTGTACTACTTGAACTACTTTTGTAATGGGGAGGATGCCACGAATCTATATAACCACTGTCCAGTACACAATTTTACCACAAACTCAACTGTTAAACATTCTGTTACAGACTCAATAATTCCTTGACAGTTTTCTATGTTACCACAAGCATAAAATGCTCTCATTGTTGTTTTTATTGTAGGTTCCCTCTCTTAGTGTATTATATGCCTTTCATTTGGTAGTGAATTAGTAATCACTATAGCTTGGCTTAGTTGTATACAGCATACGTAGTTCATAAGCTTCTCTTTTCTATGGTGTGCTTTGCATTTCAAGGTTTCCCTGATTGGTCTCAAGTCTCAACCACTTTATATTTGTATATTTACATGCAAGATATGAGAACTATGTACCAGGCTCATCTATTAATCTGTTAAGATAAGCATTATAGGAATCACGAACCGACTCATTTGTTCTCCAACATAGACTACAAGATGTCCTTTTGGGACTTCATCTCCCTTGGAAGTTGCTTAGGTTGTACAAAATGATGCAAGTATATGTCCTTTTGAAGAGGTCTGTCATGGGGTCTACTTATAGACAATGAGTCACATGGTATTGTCTTAGAGAACTCTTTCAAGGATAAGGAAATTAAATGGGAATGCACGCATACCTCACCTTCCGAAATAATGGCTCATAGATTACCCACTTGAAACAATTCAAAGACATATGCATCTGTAACTTAATGCTTGTTCATGAATTGATAGTACTAGAGCTACCCCAATGAGAGACATGCTTTAGACATATCACATGTTGCTAATAATGGCTCCGAAAATGTCGAGCAGGACATGACTAATAGCTGTTAAACATAGTACTTGGAGGCAATAAGAGAACCAACATTGAATACTTGATAACAAACTACAGTGAACCACATTTGGTATGTACACCAGATTACAAGCAACACCTCGTGAAATATGGTTAATATATGGACCACATTTTTTATGATCCTGTCTCCACCATTATAATCAAGTATATCTGAATTTGATACATTTAGATTTGTGAAAGTGAGTCCTCTAAGACAATACCATGTGACCTCTTATATGCCCTTGTCTCCGAGTAGGTCCCACGGCACCACCAATTATTCAAGTAGCCAATGGTTTCTTACATATCCTTTCATCTATATATATTCATGGCTGTAACCATTTAGGACCAACACAAATCACTCACATTCTGAAGCATTCAAAATTCCAAAACATCTATCTCATTTAGAAGTTTCTTCTCAACAAACACTACAATGGGTTTTCGTTTAGCAAACATTAGAAGGACTTCATATACTGCAAACCAAGCATCTTCAAAAGTTGTTGATGTTCCAAAGGGCTACATAGCAGTGTACATCGGGGAGAAAGTGAAGCGGTTTGTGATCCCAATATCATACTTGAACCAACCTTTATTTCAAGTTTTACTTAATCAAGCCGAGGAAGAATTCGGATATGATCATCCAATGGGTGGCCTTACAATCCCTTGTAGCGAAGATATCTTCCTAGATATCACCTCCCACTTGCATAGATCTTAAAGTAGAAGATTAACTTGTATATATACAATGATCAACTCAATTTTGTACAATAGAGATAGTTTAACATTGTGTAACTTTTCATTTTTATTTTGTCTTTCCCTATGAGAAACAAGTTATTCACTCCAATTACCATATATGAGAAGCAATTAGCCTTACAGCAAAGTTGGTGCAATAATATTTTCTGCCATAGATACAGTCGAATTCATGTGATCACTTAACTCGAATTAAGCATGTTATTTGTTTATAGGTCCAGAACAATGCATATGGTAGTGGTGAGTTTTACTTCACTGATTGATTGCTATGGAACTTATTGACCAAAAACATGTATATGCTACCTAGTACCTAGTCTTGAAGTCAAACAGATATAACTCTTCACTCTTCATGGTAACTGGTATGTAACATCTGTTCTTCCAAGATTTAAGGAGCAACAGAAAATTCAAGAAGGCTTTCACCAAAGAAAAATTATTGTACAAAATATCAAATACAATTTCACTTATCCATCCTTAAAATTTACAAGCCAATTTGTATAGGAGACAACAATTTAAATTCAGTATAAATCCTCAAACAATTATCATATTAGTAATAAGCAAACAGCAACATTTGTGTTATCTTAATTCTTGAAATAATCAAAGCCCACGCCAAAAGAAAATGGGAACTTCTCATATTAGTGAATGGCCTATAACCACATTAACACATTTATAAAAGTATGGGTAAATAAGTAGATCACATAATTATCTATTTCAATTTCATAGTTTTATTTGGGTTATGTTTTTCTTTCATTTATGAATGAAATTTGATCTCAAGTAACATATATCTGCCATATTTCAGTCAAGTGGATCATGGTAATTAGGCACGGTAAAAACCTTCCTCTAAATACTTATCAAATAACCACGTTTATTTTTAGTATAGAAATCACTAAGTTTTTTTTTGGGTGCAGCATTTACCAAGTTGTTCTATCATAATCTTTTTGTCATATATAATCATCGTTATTAATCATAATAGTTACTTGCATCTTTTTTCCTGGTTTTGCAATATAGTATGATCATTGAAACTAATTTAGTGATTATTTTTTGTTTTCCTTCTTTTAGGACCATGCAAAGAAAATTTAGACTGAGATTTGATGGAAAACGAAAAAATAATATATGGTATTGCTGATAAATTTCTCTTTCATATATTGTACCCATGTAGGTAGGATAATGACAAAGAACAATATTTTCAAGTTATTAATCTGTTACAAAAATTGTGTCTAAGTAATGTAAGTCTAATCAGGCTTTATGTTGCATGGGATTAGCAGTTATTGAAGTTGTGAAGTAATATCCAAAAACTCATCTTCTCTACAAGGAATTGTTAGGCCACCCATTTGATGTTCATACCCGAATTCTTCCTCAGCTTGACCAAGTAAATCTTGAAATGAACGTTGGTTCAAGTATGATATTGGGATCACGAACCGCTTTGTGTTCTCTCCAACATATACTGCTATGTAGCCCTTCGGCACATTCGCAACTTTTGTAGATGCTTGGTTTGAAGTAAATGATGCCCTTCTGATAAGTGGGAAATGAAAACCCATTGTTGTGTTTGTTGAGAAAAGACTAGTAAGTGAGATACAAGTTTCTGAATTTGAGTGCTTTAGGATGTGTTGTTCTTAACTGGTTGAAGCCATGAATATATATAGGTGGAGTCATGGGACCTATTGGGAGACAAGGGCATATAAGAGGTCACATGGTGTTGTCTCAGAAAACTTCCTTATATCTGAATGATCAAAATGGTGTAGTAGTTAAAATAGACTATGCAAGCAGGATCAAAATGATGTGGTTCATATTGGTCATATTTCACGGGGCGTTGCTTGAAATCTGGTACACCTAAAAAATATGTTTATGGTAGCTCATTATCATGTATTCAATTTTGGCTTCTCTTATTGCCTCCAAACACTATGTTTGAGAGCTATCAATCAGGTCCTGGTCAAGGCTTACAAATTTGATACTGTCACCTTGATATTAATTGGTAGATGTATATGCATTAATAATGTGAAGAAACATGTGAGATGTCTAAAGTATGTTTACAAAAATACAGAGTAGAAATTAAAGAATGCATGAACCATGAACAAACATTAGGTTTCATTTGAGTATGACTCATTTTATTGCTAGTTGTTGCAGTTTTGGCCATTCCTTTGAGAAGGTGGGGTATGCACTCTTAGACAAGTTATTAGTACTTGATAGAGTCCTCTATAGACAAGACCATGTGAACTCTCTTATGCATGCCCCTAGCCTTTAACCCCTTCATCAATTATTTCTCTATGAATTGAGTTTCTAAAGACCCTTAAAATCTATAAATAAACACCCTCTTGCCTTCACAACCAACATAAGACATTTGCAGCTTGAAGCATTAAAACTTACACACTTTCTTCTCAGATTTGAAAACTTTGCTTTGTTCTTCCTTCAAACAAACAAAAAATATGGGTTTCCGTTTACCTGCTATTCGAAGGGCATCATTCAGTGCCATCCAAGCATCTTCAAAATGTGTGGAAGTGCCAAAGGGGTATCTTGCAGTGTATGTTGGAGAGAAGCATAAGCGGTTTGTCATCCCAATATCATACTTGAACAAACCTTCATTCCAAGACTTACTGAGTCAAGCCGAGCAAGAGTTTGGATATGATCATCCAATGGGCGGTCTCACAATTCCTTGCACCGAAGATGTTTTCCAACATAAAATGAATGGGCTATAAATCTCACACTCTAGATGACTAACATCAATTAGTGGTCAAATTTTGTACAATTGATTAGTATAGACCATCAAAATGATCATGTCTTCTGTTTTTTGTGTAATGATATTGAATTCACTTACTCATGGGTTTCTCTTTATTAATTACAATGTTCACTTCTCCCCATACTTTATACCTGATGCTGTTTTATACTTTTATCAAGAGCAGAACCACTAGCCATAATAAAAATGAGACTAGATTGTTATCATATATCCCAAAGCAGAACAGAAAACATGATTCACACAGCCAAGGCAGATCTAAGTATTTTTCGAAGGGCCGAAAAGAATCAAGAACTATTTTTGGGGCAATATCAAGCATTGTTTTAGGTCCACATTTATTACATCAGTACTTAAGAAATCTAAGAATCATATATTTATAAACCTAATAATGGATTTAGACCTTGTTAGGCTCTACAACATTTTCAAAGTGCTTTTAAGACCTCAGTAAATATCATCATGTATTTGAACTATCAACTGTATCATCATCTAGTCAGAGCAATTGAGAAAATGAACAAAGTTCAAAATTTAAATTTTCTATTATTTTGAAGTAACAATCTACAATTCAACACAACCCTTTAAAGCTTGTTTTGTCACAACAACTTGCACCACAAGTCCTCGCGAAGAGCACGGAAATTCCTTCTGATCGTAGTCTCCATCATGACCCCCACCGTTTTTTAACTTTCTTTGGTACAATGGAACATATTATTAAATTGGAGACTGAGACTTTGTTGTAAGGTGGGATAAATTATTGGTACACCCCTTTCTTCATTTACACTTCAATCAAAGGGGTGAGAAAATGAGTTTTATTATGATTTACCCCCCAAACTTAATTCTCATATTGATTGTTTCGTTTTGCTCCTACTGAATCTTTAGCCTATAGAATCTTTCTTACCAAACTGAATCGCGTGTCAAAATTGCCAATGAAAATGAACATGTTTATAGGTATTATGCAACAATTGCCAATTAGTATAACAATTTAGAATGGCAGGTCTTAATAGAAACCAAGGCATAAAGGTAAAGCTGAATTTTGGTGAGACCATCACTTGATGATATAATTCTTCTTCATTCTATTCGATAAATCCTTCAAGCATGAAATTATATCCATAATGCATGCAGCATGCTCTTCTGCAGGCTTCAACAGAAAGAGTGGCTTGGTCCTGATTTTCAAAGTACTTAGCACTGAAGTCTGATAAATACAGCCCTGATCATTAACTATGGAAAATTTGAGGCATAGCTAAAAAATCGACAAAGAAATAAGTGAAAATCTGGAGATACGGAACTATAGATAATGTATGATCGGGGCCATGTCACCCCCAAAATTTAATTCTGTGTGCTCTGTGTTTTAGTTATTTTAACTTCATCCCAATAAACTTATCTTTCTCTTTGGTTCAAGGAAAAATACTTTAGCTCTACCCTGACTAGAAATCGCATATTCTGCTGCTGCTTTGAAATAATGTTCTTACAGCAACAAGACTTAATCATACTTTATAAGTTCATAATTATAGAGAGAAGTGACTATGGTAATTTGCAAGTAAAACAGAAAACAAATATAAGCTACTTGAGTAACTGAATACATTGCCATTGCTCAGTTTGTGAATTTGTTATTTCAAATAGTAATCTGTTTACAAGTTTAGAAGATGCCAATTGTACAAAATGTCTATACTTATGTTAGTCACCTAAAATTTGAGATTTATAATCCACTGAAGCGAGATATTATATTTTGGAAGACATCTTCACTGCAAGGAATTGTGAGACCGCCCATTGGATGATCATATCCAAACTCTTGCTCAACTTGGCTCAACAAGTTTTGGAATGAAAGTTGGTTCAAGTATGATATTGGGATCACAAACCGCTTATATTTCTCTCCAACATATACTGCAAGGTATCCCTTTTGGACTTCTATGCATTTTGAATTTTCTTGGTTCGCGTTGAATGATGTCCTTAGAATAGCAGGTAAACGGAAACCCATCTTTTTTATTTGTTTGCAGGAAGAAGAACAAGGTAAAGATCTAAAATGTGAGAAGAAAGTTCCTAACTTGAGATGCTTAAGTATGCAAGTGCGTTGTGTTCCTTGTGAAGGCAAGAGGGTGTTTATTTATACATTTTAAGGGTCTCTTGAAACTCAATTCCTAGAGAAATCATTGTTAAAAGGATGAGGAGCATACAGATGAGAAATCACATGGTGTTGTCTGTTAACTTGTCAAGTATTAACATGTTGTCCAAAAGTGAATACCCCACCTTTTCAAAGGAATGGCAATTGGAGCAGCCACTTGCAGTAACATTACGCGTGCTCGATTGAAACCTAATGTTTGTTCATTGATTCTTCAATAATACTCCTTATTTGTGTAGACATGCTTTATAATTTAGACAATGTCACTTGTTTTTGTTCATTTTGGTAAGGTAGGTCTCAATGCTGATATAAGCCTGGTAACTAATATGTGCCTTTGAATTATATGGAAGTGGATAACTTATAGATCATAGAACTTTTGGTAGGAGGGAACAGGACAATATGCATCATGAACTTGATCACTGTCCAACTTTATCATAATCAGAGAATGGTTTGTTAATTCCATTAATAATAAGTTAAATAATATTGTGGCTCAAAATGAGTTTGGCACTGAAGAGCCTCCCCATCCATTCACGAGGTAGCTGATACTGTGTTTGGTCGATAATAAGCGTTTTTGTGAATATTTTATAACGCGCATTACATTTACCAGTTCCCAGCAACAGTGTGTTTAAGAAAATTATTAGCTCTTTTTGGATGTCAAGAAATGAAAAAAATGTAAACTTAAAATGATCATTAACCATTTCTTATAATAGTATCTCCCAGTGTTTCAAAGACACTGTGGAAAGGAAGAGTTGTAATCATATGAATTTCCATTATTAGATGAACTTAGCTATACCTTGTACTGGTGTTAATTGTTTGGTGATTTGGTCTGCATGGTAAAATAATTACCTACTAGAACTAGAAATCATGAACCTCTATTAAACTAGCTTGGAACGTCATCTTCGGTAGTAATAAATTTTATGGAACGCATGCAGTTTTACCTTCTTGATTGATCCGATGTGTTAGCCTTGAAGTTGTGAAGGCAGATACAAAGGAGAAAAACAACCCAATTACAAATTACTTGGAATAATGAACTACAAAAAGATGACCAAACTCACCAAATAGTTGGTGGCTGCATTAATACCTCAGTTTTATCACAACTATATCATAAGACCTCTTCCTCAGCACCTATAATTCAAATAATTACATACAATTCAGTGGTTTATTTGAATTCGATTCCAATATAGGAGTACGTGCATGGAGAATGACTATTTGGTTATCTGAAAGTTCTCAAGTAAAGATCTTTGTTTCCTGCTACACTCTCAATCTTCGCTTGCCATCTTCCACAATGGCGATGCCTGATAAAAAGAAAATCTACATAAAAGAACGAATTAAGATATTGAATAGATAGGATGGAAACTCATCTCGCATGCTGTAAATTTCAATCATATAAGGAATTTAAAAAAATGTATTTGTGATTGAATTTTCCACAGGATTAAAGATTGTATTCCCAAAGGCAAGGAAATAAGAAGGAAACACTCTTCTCCGAGATTCTATTGTCAAAATAATTGCATCCTGAGAGCAGCTTATGCCTGCGTTGCGCTTCAAGCTGAGATTACTGATCGTTTATAGTCTCCAAGTGAGTTAAATAATGTGAAATCAACCTGAATTCAATATAATTGAGATGTTGAATATATATGTCTATAGTCTTCATTGCAGCATAGCATGCGCAGCATGAATTCCAAGTTGCTATATATTTATGTTGGATCTATGACTTAAAATGAAATAAAAAAATGATATTTTGACATAATACTAGATTTTGTCCATTTAGCTCATAATCTGCATTCAAATTTGATCAAGAACTATATTTCCTCTATTCATAACTGCTTTAAAAGCAAAGCATTTTACTGTTACAAAAGATGGACAAAAAGAAAAGAAAAAATGAAACTTTCTGCTGTACAATTCCAATTTGCCTCAACTAATCTATGTCAGTTTCCTTCAGTATGATTTATAGCCTATTTAACCGAGAAACAAGGTCTAAGAAAGCATCCTCGTTGCAAGGAATTGTGAGACCACCCATTGGATGATCATATCCAAATTCTTCTTCAACTTGGCTTAGTAATTCTTGAAATGAAGGTTGGCTCAAGTATGAAATTGAAATAATAAAACGCTTCATTTTCTCTCCAACGTAGACTGCAAGGTACCCTTTTGGGACTTCCACAGCCTTTGGAGCTGCTTGGAATGAAGCCCTTCTAATACCAGGTATGCGAAATCCCATTGTTATATGTTGCTACACGACAAGAACAATACAATGAACTTCAGGGATTGTGTAAGAAATAAATATTTGAGTTCTTATTGTACCTGACTTAGTTTGCTTGAGAATGCCATGATGAGATGAGTGTATATATAGATATACTGAGTCCTAGTTTTTGTGGAAACATTTCTCCACTGAAATGAATGGTTGAGGACTTGAGGGGCTAATTGATGGGGTCTAATGAGACAAGAGCTCACATGGTATTGTCTTCAAGGTCTTTATCAAGGATTACTTGAGATTTGAAAGTTCATGCTAACTTAGTTGCCACCTGTAGAGAAAGAGACTTAATAGCCGATAAGATAACAATTGGTTAGCCGATGGCCTTCTTGTAATTTTTCAGACATGCTCAAGACATCTCACATTTATCTGCCATATTTCAGTCAAGTGGATCATGGTAATTAGGCACGGTAAAAACCTTCCTCTAAATACTTATCAAATAACCACGTTTATTTTTAGTATAGAAATCACTAAGTTTTTTTTTGGGTGCAGCATTTACCAAGTTGTTCTATCATAATCTTTTTGTCATATATAATCATCGTTATTAATCATAATAGTTACTTGCATCTTTTTTCCTGGTTTTGCAATATAGTATGATCATTGAAACTAATTTAGTGATTATTTTTTGTTTTCCTTCTTTTAGGACCATGCAAAGAAAATTTAGACTGAGATTTGATGGAAAACGAAAAAATAATATATGGTATTGCTGATAAATTTCTCTTTCATATATTGTACCCATGTAGGTAGGATAATGACAAAGAACAATATTTTCAAGTTATTAATCTGTTACAAAAATTGTGTCTAAGTAATGTAAGTCTAATCAGGCTTTATGTTGCATGGGATTAGCAGTTATTGAAGTTGTGAAGTAATATCCAAAAACTCATCTTCTCTACAAGGAATTGTTAGGCCACCCATTTGATGTTCATACCCGAATTCTTCCTCAGCTTGACCAAGTAAATCTTGAAATGAACGTTGGTTCAAGTATGATATTGGGATCACGAACCGCTTTGTGTTCTCTCCAACATATACTGCTATGTAGCCCTTCGGCACATTCGCAACTTTTGTAGATGCTTGGTTTGAAGTAAATGATGCCCTTCTGATAAGTGGGAAATGAAAACCCATTGTTGTGTTTGTTGAGAAAAGACTAGTAAGTGAGATACAAGTTTCTGAATTTGAGTGCTTTAGGATGTGTTGTTCTTAACTGGTTGAAGCCATGAATATATATAGGTGGAGTCATGGGACCTATTGGGAGACAAGGGCATATAAGAGGTCACATGGTGTTGTCTCAGAAAACTTCCTTATATCTGAATGATCAAAATGGTGTAGTAGTTAAAATAGACTATGCAAGCAGGATCAAAATGATGTGGTTCATATTGGTCATATTTCACGGGGCGTTGCTTGAAATCTGGTACACCTAAAAAATATGTTTATGGTAGCTCATTATCATGTATTCAATTTTGGCTTCTCTTATTGCCTCCAAACACTATGTTTGAGAGCTATCAATCAGGTCCTGGTCAAGGCTTACAAATTTGATACTGTCACCTTGATATTAATTGGTAGATGTATATGCATTAATAATGTGAAGAAACATGTGAGATGTCTAAAGTATGTTTACAAAAATACAGAGTAGAAATTAAAGAATGCATGAACCATGAACAAACATTAGGTTTCATTTGAGTATGACTCATTTTATTGCTAGTTGTTGCAGTTTTGGCCATTCCTTTGAGAAGGTGGGGTATGCACTCTTAGACAAGTTATTAGTACTTGATAGAGTCCTCTATAGACAAGACCATGTGAACTCTCTTATGCATGCCCCTAGCCTTTAACCCCTTCATCAATTATTTCTCTATGAATTGAGTTTCTAAAGACCCTTAAAATCTATAAATAAACACCCTCTTGCCTTCACAACCAACATAAGACATTTGCAGCTTGAAGCATTAAAACTTACACACTTTCTTCTCAGATTTGAAAACTTTGCTTTGTTCTTCCTTCAAACAAACAAAAAATATGGGTTTCCGTTTACCTGCTATTCGAAGGGCATCATTCAGTGCCATCCAAGCATCTTCAAAATGTGTGGAAGTGCCAAAGGGGTATCTTGCAGTGTATGTTGGAGAGAAGCATAAGCGGTTTGTCATCCCAATATCATACTTGAACAAACCTTCATTCCAAGACTTACTGAGTCAAGCCGAGCAAGAGTTTGGATATGATCATCCAATGGGCGGTCTCACAATTCCTTGCACCGAAGATGTTTTCCAACATAAAATGAATGGGCTATAAATCTCACACTCTAGATGACTAACATCAATTAGTGGTCAAATTTTGTACAATTGATTAGTATAGACCATCAAAATGATCATGTCTTCTGTTTTTTGTGTAATGATATTGAATTCACTTACTCATGGGTTTCTCTTTATTAATTACAATGTTCACTTCTCCCCATACTTTATACCTGATGCTGTTTTATACTTTTATCAAGAGCAGAACCACTAGCCATAATAAAAATGAGACTAGATTGTTATCATATATCCCAAAGCAGAACAGAAAACATGATTCACACAGCCAAGGCAGATCTAAGTATTTTTCGAAGGGCCGAAAAGAATCAAGAACTATTTTTGGGGCAATATCAAGCATTGTTTTAGGTCCACATTTATTACATCAGTACTTAAGAAATCTAAGAATCATATATTTATAAACCTAATAATGGATTTAGACCTTGTTAGGCTCTACAACATTTTCAAAGTGCTTTTAAGACCTCAGTAAATATCATCATGTATTTGAACTATCAACTGTATCATCATCTAGTCAGAGCAATTGAGAAAATGAACAAAGTTCAAAATTTAAATTTTCTATTATTTTGAAGTAACAATCTACAATTCAACACAACCCTTTAAAGCTTGTTTTGTCACAACAACTTGCACCACAAGTCCTCGCGAAGAGCACGGAAATTCCTTCTGATCGTAGTCTCCATCATGACCCCCACCGTTTTTTAACTTTCTTTGGTACAATGGAACATATTATTAAATTGGAGACTGAGACTTTGTTGTAAGGTGGGATAAATTATTGGTACACCCCTTTCTTCATTTACACTTCAATCAAAGGGGTGAGAAAATGAGTTTTATTATGATTTACCCCCCAAACTTAATTCTCATATTGATTGTTTCGTTTTGCTCCTACTGAATCTTTAGCCTATAGAATCTTTCTTACCAAACTGAATCGCGTGTCAAAATTGCCAATGAAAATGAACATGTTTATAGGTATTATGCAACAATTGCCAATTAGTATAACAATTTAGAATGGCAGGTCTTAATAGAAACCAAGGCATAAAGGTAAAGCTGAATTTTGGTGAGACCATCACTTGATGATATAATTCTTCTTCATTCTATTCGATAAATCCTTCAAGCATGAAATTATATCCATAATGCATGCAGCATGCTCTTCTGCAGGCTTCAACAGAAAGAGTGGCTTGGTCCTGATTTTCAAAGTACTTAGCACTGAAGTCTGATAAATACAGCCCTGATCATTAACTATGGAAAATTTGAGGCATAGCTAAAAAATCGACAAAGAAATAAGTGAAAATCTGGAGATACGGAACTATAGATAATGTATGATCGGGGCCATGTCACCCCCAAAATTTAATTCTGTGTGCTCTGTGTTTTAGTTATTTTAACTTCATCCCAATAAACTTATCTTTCTCTTTGGTTCAAGGAAAAATACTTTAGCTCTACCCTGACTAGAAATCGCATATTCTGCTGCTGCTTTGAAATAATGTTCTTACAGCAACAAGACTTAATCATACTTTATAAGTTCATAATTATAGAGAGAAGTGACTATGGTAATTTGCAAGTAAAACAGAAAACAAATATAAGCTACTTGAGTAACTGAATACATTGCCATTGCTCAGTTTGTGAATTTGTTATTTCAAATAGTAATCTGTTTACAAGTTTAGAAGATGCCAATTGTACAAAATGTCTATACTTATGTTAGTCACCTAAAATTTGAGATTTATAATCCACTGAAGCGAGATATTATATTTTGGAAGACATCTTCACTGCAAGGAATTGTGAGACCGCCCATTGGATGATCATATCCAAACTCTTGCTCAACTTGGCTCAACAAGTTTTGGAATGAAAGTTGGTTCAAGTATGATATTGGGATCACAAACCGCTTATATTTCTCTCCAACATATACTGCAAGGTATCCCTTTTGGACTTCTATGCATTTTGAATTTTCTTGGTTCGCGTTGAATGATGTCCTTAGAATAGCAGGTAAACGGAAACCCATCTTTTTTATTTGTTTGCAGGAAGAAGAACAAGGTAAAGATCTAAAATGTGAGAAGAAAGTTCCTAACTTGAGATGCTTAAGTATGCAAGTGCGTTGTGTTCCTTGTGAAGGCAAGAGGGTGTTTATTTATACATTTTAAGGGTCTCTTGAAACTCAATTCCTAGAGAAATCATTGTTAAAAGGATGAGGAGCATACAGATGAGAAATCACATGGTGTTGTCTGTTAACTTGTCAAGTATTAACATGTTGTCCAAAAGTGAATACCCCACCTTTTCAAAGGAATGGCAATTGGAGCAGCCACTTGCAGTAACATTACGCGTGCTCGATTGAAACCTAATGTTTGTTCATTGATTCTTCAATAATACTCCTTATTTGTGTAGACATGCTTTATAATTTAGACAATGTCACTTGTTTTTGTTCATTTTGGTAAGGTAGGTCTCAATGCTGATATAAGCCTGGTAACTAATATGTGCCTTTGAATTATATGGAAGTGGATAACTTATAGATCATAGAACTTTTGGTAGGAGGGAACAGGACAATATGCATCATGAACTTGATCACTGTCCAACTTTATCATAATCAGAGAATGGTTTGTTAATTCCATTAATAATAAGTTAAATAATATTGTGGCTCAAAATGAGTTTGGCACTGAAGAGCCTCCCCATCCATTCACGAGGTAGCTGATACTGTGTTTGGTCGATAATAAGCGTTTTTGTGAATATTTTATAACGCGCATTACATTTACCAGTTCCCAGCAACAGTGTGTTTAAGAAAATTATTAGCTCTTTTTGGATGTCAAGAAATGAAAAAAATGTAAACTTAAAATGATCATTAACCATTTCTTATAATAGTATCTCCCAGTGTTTCAAAGACACTGTGGAAAGGAAGAGTTGTAATCATATGAATTTCCATTATTAGATGAACTTAGCTATACCTTGTACTGGTGTTAATTGTTTGGTGATTTGGTCTGCATGGTAAAATAATTACCTACTAGAACTAGAAATCATGAACCTCTATTAAACTAGCTTGGAACGTCATCTTCGGTAGTAATAAATTTTATGGAACGCATGCAGTTTTACCTTCTTGATTGATCCGATGTGTTAGCCTTGAAGTTGTGAAGGCAGATACAAAGGAGAAAAACAACCCAATTACAAATTACTTGGAATAATGAACTACAAAAAGATGACCAAACTCACCAAATAGTTGGTGGCTGCATTAATACCTCAGTTTTATCACAACTATATCATAAGACCTCTTCCTCAGCACCTATAATTCAAATAATTACATACAATTCAGTGGTTTATTTGAATTCGATTCCAATATAGGAGTACGTGCATGGAGAATGACTATTTGGTTATCTGAAAGTTCTCAAGTAAAGATCTTTGTTTCCTGCTACACTCTCAATCTTCGCTTGCCATCTTCCACAATGGCGATGCCTGATAAAAAGAAAATCTACATAAAAGAACGAATTAAGATATTGAATAGATAGGATGGAAACTCATCTCGCATGCTGTAAATTTCAATCATATAAGGAATTTAAAAAAATGTATTTGTGATTGAATTTTCCACAGGATTAAAGATTGTATTCCCAAAGGCAAGGAAATAAGAAGGAAACACTCTTCTCCGAGATTCTATTGTCAAAATAATTGCATCCTGAGAGCAGCTTATGCCTGCGTTGCGCTTCAAGCTGAGATTACTGATCGTTTATAGTCTCCAAGTGAGTTAAATAATGTGAAATCAACCTGAATTCAATATAATTGAGATGTTGAATATATATGTCTATAGTCTTCATTGCAGCATAGCATGCGCAGCATGAATTCCAAGTTGCTATATATTTATGTTGGATCTATGACTTAAAATGAAATAAAAAAATGATATTTTGACATAATACTAGATTTTGTCCATTTAGCTCATAATCTGCATTCAAATTTGATCAAGAACTATATTTCCTCTATTCATAACTGCTTTAAAAGCAAAGCATTTTACTGTTACAAAAGATGGACAAAAAGAAAAGAAAAAATGAAACTTTCTGCTGTACAATTCCAATTTGCCTCAACTAATCTATGTCAGTTTCCTTCAGTATGATTTATAGCCTATTTAACCGAGAAACAAGGTCTAAGAAAGCATCCTCGTTGCAAGGAATTGTGAGACCACCCATTGGATGATCATATCCAAATTCTTCTTCAACTTGGCTTAGTAATTCTTGAAATGAAGGTTGGCTCAAGTATGAAATTGAAATAATAAAACGCTTCATTTTCTCTCCAACGTAGACTGCAAGGTACCCTTTTGGGACTTCCACAGCCTTTGGAGCTGCTTGGAATGAAGCCCTTCTAATACCAGGTATGCGAAATCCCATTGTTATATGTTGCTACACGACAAGAACAATACAATGAACTTCAGGGATTGTGTAAGAAATAAATATTTGAGTTCTTATTGTACCTGACTTAGTTTGCTTGAGAATGCCATGATGAGATGAGTGTATATATAGATATACTGAGTCCTAGTTTTTGTGGAAACATTTCTCCACTGAAATGAATGGTTGAGGACTTGAGGGGCTAATTGATGGGGTCTAATGAGACAAGAGCTCACATGGTATTGTCTTCAAGGTCTTTATCAAGGATTACTTGAGATTTGAAAGTTCATGCTAACTTAGTTGCCACCTGTAGAGAAAGAGACTTAATAGCCGATAAGATAACAATTGGTTAGCCGATGGCCTACTTGTAATGTTTCAGACATGCTCAAGACATATCACATTGGTTCTTCATGTTGGTAAACTACTATTTCTTGGAATCTGATCAATAGAAAATGAAACCTACCTTCTAGCTGTTAAATAATGGACTTAGAGGCAAGAAAGACCACATATTTGTGACAACAGCATAAAGAACGTCGTTCATATTGGCCATATTTCAGTGGTGTTGCTTGTAATCTGGTGTACATAATTAATGTTGGTTCCCTTCTTGCTTCCAAACATTATTTTGATGAGCTATCAATAGGGTCCTGCTCAAGATTTATAATTTTATACTGTTACTGATATTAGTCGTTGGGCGATACATATCAGCAGCATGTGAGATGTCTCAAGTATGTCTACTATTGGAGTAGCTATACCACAACCGATGCATGATCAAACATTAGATTTTTCATATGCAAATGTCTTTGAATTATTTCAAGTAGGTAACCTTTCAGAAGGGGGGTCTGCATGCACTTCCATTTAATTTCCTTATCCCTGAAAGAGTTCTGTAAGACAATATCATGTGATCCATGGTCTCTAAGTAGACCCCATCATAGCCCTCTTCAAAAATCCTGCACTAGGGAAATTGTCTGGAGAGGCCCTTACCGACAATATTATACTATATCTTGGGTTCTCAATCAACATTGCATCCTCAAGTATCAGAACTCGAGTATTTCTCTTATACAAGTCCTTTGAGATCAATATATTGTTTTTTTGTGTAGTAACAAACAAATAAAGGCTTTCCTTATACCAAGTATTACGGGAATATCATTTTCTGCAACCCAAGCAAATTCCAAGAGAGTTGAAGTCCCAAAAGGACATCTTGCAGTCTATGTTGGAGAACAAATGAGGTGATTCGTGATTCCAGTATCATACTTGAGACAACCTTCTTTTAAGAGTTACTAAGACCAGTTGATGAAGAATTTGAATATGATCATCCAACGGATGGTTTGACAATTCCATGCAGGGAGAATGAGCTCCTAAGCATCATTTCTCACTTGAATGGGCTGTAACATGCTAATGGACAAAGATATATTAGTTGAGACAAATTGTACAAAAGACACTTACTTTTATTGTGAATATTTTCCATTTAATTTTTCCTTGTATCATTCATTTGGAAGTGGAAAAATGTTGGCTGAATGAGCAAGTTGTGACTTATGTCAAGACATTGCTAAAAGACTTTAAGATTTTGCCAAATCTCAATGAATTCTCTATTACTTGCAAGCTACAGCAGTTTCATTAATAAAGTTATGTTAATATATATATATATATATATATATATATATATATATGTTTTAATAAGGATTAAGAGCAATAATTCTTGTGGAGACATTGACCAAACTTGATACTAATCATTTCTGCTACCTGTTGTACTTCAATAGTTCACAGTATGTCCTTGAGCCTAACAAGAAACACTGAACATTTGCCATGAAACATCTTTATATTGCCACTTGTTGCTAGATTTTTCTATAATATGTGGCTCATTGAATTCCTGTTTTCAACACCATAGAATAAATTTATCTTCAGTTAATTTGGTGCTTCTTCCCTTTTATCATCACTGCAAAATCATCCCCATTTCTTAAGCAGTTCTTTTATTTCCTAATCGAGCAGCATCGTCACATGGATTATTAGTTGTTTCATTGGCAACAATACATGGATTGTCACTACTAATATATTGCTCCAAATGTCACAACAGTGACAAAAGATATTGCCCATTTTTATGGAAAGAGGAGTATCTGCATATATTCAATGATTAGCCAACAATAGTTCTATTATCCAAGGTCAATATTTTATCCCTTTCCTACTTATTTCTGTTACTGAAAATTAAATTGAAAACTTGGATCTCTGATATTTATATATGGCCACAGCTTCTATTATCTAAAACGGGAAGCAAGATAAAAGCATTGGTTCTTTGGATTCATGAGTTCAAGATCATATGGATGCAACTTTTCCTTGACAGAAAGTATTGGAAAGACTACAATCATTTACTTTTTAATTGCTTTAGTTATATGGTACTAGAACTATTTTCATGCAGAGACTACTATCTACCTAGCAACTTGGAATAAAGGGTAATGAGGAAGTTATAAAAGAAATGAAACTACACATAGTGGTAAAGTTGCAAAAATCTGTGTTGATAAGTTTCTGTCCAGGATTACATCTTTCCAATTCACTGAGAAGGAGAAGAAAGAAAGATGAAAAATTTACAAGGTTACACTATGAGTTGAATTGAAAAAAATTACAATGTCATTGACTATCTAAATTTCAATCTTCTCTTAGGGCTTATGCAAGCGAGAAGTGATATCAAGGAAGACATCTTCTTGACACGGAATTGTAAGGCCACCCATTGGATGATCAAATCCAAATTCTTGTTCTGCTCGACTCAGCAGTTCTTGAATCGGCGGTTCATTCAAGTATGATATAGGAATCACAAACCGTTTCTTTTGGTTTTCTCCTACATAAACTGCAAGATAACCCTTTGGAACATGTGTGCGCCTTTGAAGACCAGGCAAACGGAAACCCATTGCAGAGTTAAAGAATGATTCGAATTTTAGTATACTTTTGTAGCTACTAGTATTTGATGCTTCAAGTTAAAGTGTGAAGGACTTGATTGTTTGTGAATGCAACCATGACAATATATGTATATAGAGATAAAGAGAAGGCTTTGGAAAAACCATAAGGTACATCAATAATTGGGGTCAAGTGAGAGACATGGGTGTGAGGGATCACATGGTACTGTCTAGGATGTTTTTGTTTTCAAAGTTGAAGAAACTATGTGAGGTTAGATGTCCCCATCAACTTGAAAAATCTGTATTGTCAAATATCTAATGCTTATCCTAACAATGTAATGGCTGAGATATAGTGTTGTAGACACACTTAAGACATCATGTTTGATTCATATTGAACAGATAACTAAAACCATATACCAGAAGGATATAGATAAGGCTTAGAAATTGTTGCCTACAAAACAATTGAGAGTTGAAACAAATAATTCATGTAAAATTGTTCCTCTCTATCTTGCATATGCAATGTGCAATTGTAAAGTGATTAAGACAAATCAAGGCCAGGGCCACTTTGAAATGCAAAAAACACAGCATGAAAATTTGAAGCTTATCAACCACGTTTTGCTACTTAATCTGCTCCCTCATGGTGATTACAAAATGAGAATAAAATATCTTGTTATACGAAGAAATAATTTATTTCCTCCGACAATAAATTATTACATGGGTATGAGAAGAGTGAAGAGTCACAAGTGAGACATCACGTCTTGAACCAAAACCTTAAGGCACTCTTTCACTCTTCTTTACATATCCAATGTGGGACTTCACACTTGAATAAACCCAACATTTAGTTTTAAAAATATTTTTATAGAAAAAATATTAAATCTGACTCATAATTTTGGTGGCTACAGATGTAATCATCTCCTTATATTCGAAGATACTTTATTCTCAAATAAAAAACCTCTCTCCATGCATGCATCCCATATTATTCACAGGGCACTTACTTACGAACAACTTTTACAAATGCAACCATTACTCTAAACCAAGTCCTACTTTCTCCAATAAAAAAAAGGGAATAACTTATTTCTTCAGCTAGTAGTTAACTTTTCGTTGTTTTATGTATATTCACTGCTGCAAGTTGTAAAGTTGATTTTCACCTCTGCTTCATTTACATCTTCTCTCAAATTTCTTTATGCGTTTTGGAGCAACGGAGTGATGTTCGGTCCCATTTCTTGAACCGGGTCAAACCGTGGAATCATCGCTCCCATAAATGCTGCTTAAAAACCAGTTTAACTGAACCGGTTCTTTTTATCGATTCACCGCATTCAAATACAATTCGGTTCGATCAACTTTGAAAAAACCGAACCACGATGAAATTGAGGGTTTTTATTCTTCCCAAACTGGTACATATAATCCAACGTGGCTATTCATGCCCAAATTCTCTAAAACCTTAAACCCTATTTATGCCCAAATTCTCTAAAACCCTAATACAAATTCAGAAAAGCCTCAAGTAGTTCTGGCCGTGAAGAACGTCGGTGAGACAAAGCCTGTGGTGGTGTCGCCAGAAATTGAGGGTTCCACCGGAGAACTACCATCAGCTGGTGGAGTTTAACGGTGTGTCTACCAAAATATGCTCTAACTGAATAATTCGGCCTTATACACCATAATTTTCATTGCACTGTCAGCTACATTTGAAGTCACTAGAAAATAGTTCTAATCTATATCCTAAACCTAACTTCCTTGGCCTTCAAGTAATGCCCTCATAACTGAGATTTCTGAAGGTATTATTCCTTTCTGCACCAATTTTGCATCAAAATTTATTATTTTTATTTTTAGCTGAAATAGATTGATTTTATAACCTGTCATGCACAGTTCTGGTCAATTTCCATTTCTTCTGAGAGATGACATGGAAATTTGCTCAATTCCTTAATTTTGTCGAAGTTGCTATTATGCATTATTTACTTTAACAATTTCCTAACGAGTTTTTTTTTTCAGTGTGCAGAGGATTTGGCTGTTTGATGAACTGATTTTGTTCTTCTATGTTTTTTCGCTTGTTCTCATCCAAAAGTTGTTACCTTTTCACCCGTGCTTTTCATGCTGGTGAGCGCTTCTCAAATCCAAGTGCTGAAGATATTGTTTTCAAAGCTATTTGTGTTAATCTTAAACATAAGAAATGGAATGCGTTGGATCAACTAGCCCCGAAGCTTTCAAATTCTTTGGTCAACCGTGTTGTTTGTGAGTTCCAGAACTCACCCCAGTTAGCTTTAGACTTTTACAATCGGGTTGCAGAGTGGTTTCCACACTCCTTAGATTCTGATTGCACGTTAGTTCATGTGTTAGTGAAGTCAAGGAGATTCGATGATGCCTTGTTTCTTATGCAAAATTTGATTAGTGAAGATGGTACTCCTCCTTTGGAGTTGTTGGAGGCTTTGATCGGGACCTATGAAAGATGCAGCTCGAGTACTGCAGTTTTTGATGCATTGGTGAGGGCTTGTACTCAAGCTGGGGCCACTGAAGCTGCTTATGATGTGATCTGTAAACTAAGAACCCAGGGATGTTGGGTTACAGTTCATGCTTGGAATAACTTCCTAAACCACCTACTGGAATTGAATGACATTGATAGGTTCTGGAAGTTGTATAAAGGAATGAGTTCTTTTGGTTACTTAGAAAATGTGAATACTTATAATTTGGTCATATATGCCCTTTGTAAGGAATGCAGACTGGTAGAAGCTATTTCAGTGTTTTATAGGATGTTAAAGGCTGAAATTTTCGCTAATGTTGTATCTTTCAACATGATCATAGATGGGGCATGCAAGATCGGCGATTTGGATCTTGCCTTGAAGCTTATGAAGAAAATGACTTTAATGACTGGGAATTTTGTTGGGCCCAATTCTGTTACTTACAATTGTATCATCAATGGATTCTGCAAGAATGGGAGATTAGTACTTGCAGAAGAAATGGTTCATGAAATGGTCAAGGCAGGTTTTAAGGCAAATGTTAGAACATATGCTACTTTAATGGATGGGTATGCTAGGTGGGGAAGCTTGGAGGAGGCACTCAGGGTGTGTGATGAAATCGTAGAAAGAGGATTGGTTCCTAATACTGTTGTATACAATTCAATTTTATATTGGCTTTATCGTGATGGAGGTATTGAGGAAGCATCTTTGCTATTATCTGACATGGTTGATAAGCATATATACCCTGATCAGCACTCTTATGCAATCCTCATGGAAGGGCTTTGCAGAAATGGATATGTGACTGAAGCTCTTACGCTTCACAAGCAGATTTTAGAACAGAATGTGATAAAGGATTCTTTTTCTCTCAACATACTCCTGAACTATATATGCAAAAGCAAAAATTTAGCAGTGGCTAAGCAACTTCTATGCATCATGATTACACGTGGTCTAGTTCCTGATGTTTATACATATGGAACTGTGATTGATGGGTACTGCAAGCTCGGTAACACAGAAAATGCACTCCGAGTTTATGATGGGATGGTAAAGATGGGTGAGAAGCCAAACTTGACAATTTACAATTCTGTCATTAATGGACTGTGTAAAATGGCCTCAGCAGATGTTGCAAAACTTCTGGTAGAAGAATTATTAGAGAGAAAATTGTTTGATGCCATAACCTTTAACACATTAATTAGTGGATATTGCATCAGTGGATGGATTGGTGAAGTTATTAATTTGACTAGGGAAATGAAGAGATTGGGCATTTCTGCAAACAGAGTGACGTATAACATATTGATAAACCTTGTATGCAAATATGGGTATGATGAAGAAGCTAAGGAACTAATGAAGATGATGATTATGCAGGGTATTCGCCCTGATTTTATAACATACACTACACTTGTTACCCATTTCATCAAGAAATGTCATCCTGAGGAAGTGATTGCATTGCATGACTACATGATCCTTAAAGGTGTAGTCCCTGATAAGAAAACATATGATGCCATTGTTAGTCCACTTCTATTAGGAAAAGGAAGAGATACATAGCTATACTATGATATCACAAGTTTATAGTCACTTCACCAAAAAATGGTGTCCATTCCTCTTTTACATATTAGTTGCCAAATTTTCTTAATTCAATTACATTATACTGACAATTGTAATTCCAGTGTGTTCAATGTCTTCCTTTCTCAATTCTCTAATACAAGTGCATTCTGGTGATTCTCTGCATTGAGGGAAAAATTATATTTTGATGTAGTGTTCTGTAATCCATGGTCTAAGTGCATGAGATTTTGAATATCTATTAATCTACTAACTCCGAAACTTGAACAGCAGAATTTATGTTTATAAGTTTTTCATCTAGCCATGCATTCCTATATGTAAGACCTGAAGTAGTTGAAATTAGTGAACTATTTTTACATCTTTGTAAGCACTCAGCAGGAAATTGAGTTAACCTATATAGTATGAGTTATTCTTTTTGACGTGGTTATTAATGGAACAATGTAGAGGCTAAAAGAGGAATTTTTTTCTCTAAAGTAAGTTTGAGTATAAAGTCAGCAAGTAATCTTGCCTATTCAGGGGTGGTAACTGTTCTATTATTATTATTATTATTATTATTATTATTATTATTATTATTATTATTATTATTATTATTATTATTATTATTATTATTATTATTATTATTATTATTATTATTATTATTATTATTATTATTATTATTATTATTATTATTATTATTATTATTATTATTATTATTATTATTATTATTATTATTATTATTATTATTATTATTATTATTATTATTATTATTATTATTATTATTATTATTATTATTATTATTATTATTATTATTATTATTATTATTATTATTATTATTATTATTATTATTATTATTATTATTATTATTATTATTATTATTATTATTATTATTATTATTATTATTATTATTATTATTATTATTATTATTATTATTATTATTATTATTATTATTATTATTATTATTATTATTATTATTATTATTATTATTATTATTATTATTATTATTATTATTATTATTATTATTATTATTATTATTATTATTATTATTATTATTATTATTATTATTATTATTATTATTATTATTATTATTATTATTATTATTATTATTATTATTATTATTATTATTATTATTATTATTATTATTATTATTATTATTATTATTATTATTATTATTATTATTATTATTATTATTATTATTATTATTATTATTATTATTATTATTATTATTATTATTATTATTATTATTATTATTATTATTATTATTATTATTATTATTATTATTATTATTATTATTATTATTATTATTATTATTATTATTATTATTATTATTATTATTATTATTATTATTATTATTATTATTATTATTATTATTATTATTATTATTATTATTATTATTATTATTATTATTATTATTATTATTATTATTATTATTATTATTATTATTATTATTATTATTATTATTATTATTATTATTATTATTATTATTATTATTATTATTATTATTATTATTATTATTATTATTATTATTATTATTATTATTATTATTATTATTATTATTATTATTATTATTATTATTATTATTATTATTATTATTATTATTATTATTATTATTATTATTATTATTATTATTATTATTATTATTATTATTATTATTATTATTATTATTATTATTATTATTATTATTATTATTATTATTATTATTATTATTATTATTATTATTATTATTATTATTATTATTATTATTATTATTATTATTATTATTATTATTATTATTATTATTATTATTATTATTATTATTATTATTATTATTATTATTATTATTATTATTATTATTATTATTATTATTATTATTATTATTATTATTATTATTATTATTATTATTATTATTATTATTATTATTATTATTATTATTATTATTATTATTATTATTATTATTATTATTATTATTATTATTATTATTATTATTATTATTATTATTATTATTATTATTATTATTATTATTATTATTATTATTATTATTATTATTATTATTATTATTATTATTATTATTATTATTATTATTATTATTATTATTATTATTATTATTATTATTATTATTATTATTATTATTATTATTATTATTATTATTATTATTATTATTATTATTATTATTATTATTATTATTATTATTATTATTATTATTATTATTATTATTATTATTATTATTATTATTATTATTATTATTATTATTATTATTATTATTATTATTATTATTATTATTATTATTATTATTATTATTATTATTATTATTATTATTATTATTATTATTATTATTATTATTATTATTATTATTATTATTATTATTATTATTATTATTATTATTATTATTATTATTATTATTATTATTATTATTATTATTATTATTATTATTATTATTATTATTATTATTATTATTATTATTATTATTATTATTATTATTATTATTATTATTATTATTATTATTATTATTATTATTATTATTATTATTATTATTATTATTATTATTATTATTATTATTATTATTATTATTATTATTATTATTATTATTATTATTATTATTATTATTATTATTATTATTATTATTATTATTATTATTATTATTATTATTATTATTATTATTATTATTATTATTATTATTATTATTATTATTATTATTATTATTATTATTATTATTATTATTATTATTATTATTATTATTATTATTATTATTATTATTATTATTATTATTATTATTATTATTATTATTATTATTATTATTATTATTATTATTATTATTATTATTATTATTATTATTATTATTATTATTATTATTATTATTATTATTATTATTATTATTATTATTATTATTATTATTATTATTATTATTATTATTATTATTATTATTATTATTATTATTATTATTATTATTATTATTATTATTATTATTATTATTATTATTATTATTATTATTATTATTATTATTATTATTATTATTATTATTATTATTATTATTATTATTATTATTATTATTATTATTATTATTATTATTATTATTATTATTATTATTATTATTATTATTATTATTATTATTATTATTATTATTATTATTATTATTATTATTATTATTATTATTATTATTATTATTATTATTATTATTATTATTATTATTATTATTATTATTATTATTATTATTATTATTATTATTATTATTATTATTATTATTATTATTATTATTATTATTATTATTATTATTATTATTATTATTATTATTATTATTATTATTATTATTATTATTATTATTATTATTATTATTATTATTATTATTATTATTATTATTATTATTATTATTATTATTATTATTATTATTATTATTATTATTATTATTATTATTATTATTATTATTATTATTATTATTATTATTATTATTATTATTATTATTATTATTATTATTATTATTATTATTATTATTATTATTATTATTATTATTATTATTATTATTATTATTATTATTATTATTATTATTATTATTATTATTATTATTATTATTATTATTATTATTATTATTATTATTATTATTATTATTATTATTATTATTATTATTATTATTATTATTATTATTATTATTATTATTATTATTATTATTATTATTATTATTATTATTATTATTATTATTATTATTATTATTATTATTATTATTATTATTATTATTATTATTATTATTATTATTATTATTATTATTATTATTATTATTATTATTATTATTATTATTATTATTATTATTATTATTATTATTATTATTATTATTATTATTATTATTATTATTATTATTATTATTATTATTATTATTATTATTATTATTATTATTATTATTATTATTATTATTATTATTATTATTATTATTATTATTATTATTATTATTATTATTATTATTATTATTATTATTATTATTATTATTATTATTATTATTATTATTATTATTATTATTATTATTATTATTATTATTATTATTATTATTATTATTATTATTATTATTATTATTATTATTATTATTATTATTATTATTATTATTATTATTATTATTATTATTATTATTATTATTATTATTATTATTATTATTATTATTATTATTATTATTATTATTATTATTATTATTATTATTATTATTATTATTATTATTATTATTATTATTATTATTATTATTATTATTATTATTATTATTATTATTATTATTATTATTATTATTATTATTATTATTATTATTATTATTATTATTATTATTATTATTATTATTATTATTATTATTATTATTATTATTATTATTATTATTATTATTATTATTATTATTATTATTATTATTATTATTATTATTATTATTATTATTATTATTATTATTATTATTATTATTATTATTATTATTATTATTATTATTATTATTATTATTATTATTATTATTATTATTATTATTATTATTATTATTATTATTATTATTATTATTATTATTATTATTATTATTATTATTATTATTATTATTATTATTATTATTATTATTATTATTATTATTATTATTATTATTATTATTATTATTATTATTATTATTATTATTATTATTATTATTATTATTATTATTATTATTATTATTATTATTATTATTATTATTATTATTATTATTATTATTATTATTATTATTATTATTATTATTATTATTATTATTATTATTATTATTATTATTATTATTATTATTATTATTATTATTATTATTATTATTATTATTATTATTATTATTATTATTATTATTATTATTATTATTATTATTATTATTATTATTATTATTATTATTATTATTATTATTATTATTATTATTATTATTATTATTATTATTATTATTATTATTATTATTATTATTATTATTATTATTATTATTATTATTATTATTATTATTATTATTATTATTATTATTATTATTATTATTATTATTATTATTATTATTATTATTATTATTATTATTATTATTATTATTATTATTATTATTATTATTATTATTATTATTATTATTATTATTATTATTATTATTATTATTATTATTATTATTATTATTATTATTATTATTATTATTATTATTATTATTATTATTATTATTATTATTATTATTATTATTATTATTATTATTATTATTATTATTATTATTATTATTATTATTATTATTATTATTATTATTATTATTATTATTATTATTATTATTATTATTATTATTATTATTATTATTATTATTATTATTATTATTATTATTATTATTATTATTATTATTATTATTATTATTATTATTATTATTATTATTATTATTATTATTATTATTATTATTATTATTATTATTATTATTATTATTATTATTATTATTATTATTATTATTATTATTATTATTATTATTATTATTATTATTATTATTATTATTATTATTATTATTATTATTATTATTATTATTATTATTATTATTATTATTATTATTATTATTATTATTATTATTATTATTATTATTATTATTATTATTATTATTATTATTATTATTATTATTATTATTATTATTATTATTATTATTATTATTATTATTATTATTATTATTATTATTATTATTATTATTATTATTATTATTATTATTATTATTATTATTATTATTATTATTATTATTATTATTATTATTATTATTATTATTATTATTATTATTATTATTATTATTATTATTATTATTATTATTATTATTATTATTATTATTATTATTATTATTATTATTATTATTATTATTATTATTATTATTATTATTATTATTATTATTATTATTATTATTATTATTATTATTATTATTATTATTATTATTATTATTATTATTATTATTATTATTATTATTATTATTATTATTATTATTATTATTATTATTATTATTATTATTATTATTATTATTATTATTATTATTATTATTATTATTATTATTATTATTATTATTATTATTATTATTATTATTATTATTATTATTATTATTATTATTATTATTATTATTATTATTATTATTATTATTATTATTATTATTATTATTATTATTATTATTATTATTATTATTATTATTATTATTATTATTATTATTATTATTATTATTATTATTATTATTATTATTATTATTATTATTATTATTATTATTATTATTATTATTATTATTATTATTATTATTATTATTATTATTATTATTATTATTATTATTATTATTATTATTATTATTATTATTATTATTATTATTATTATTATTATTATTATTATTATTATTATTATTATTATTATTATTATTATTATTATTATTATTATTATTATTATTATTATTATTATTATTATTATTATTATTATTATTATTATTATTATTATTATTATTATTATTATTATTATTATTATTATTATTATTATTATTATTATTATTATTATTATTATTATTATTATTATTATTATTATTATTATTATTATTATTATTATTATTATTATTATTATTATTATTATTATTATTATTATTATTATTATTATTATTATTATTATTATTATTATTATTATTATTATTATTATTATTATTATTATTATTATTATTATTATTATTATTATTATTATTATTATTATTATTATTATTATTATTATTATTATTATTATTATTATTATTATTATTATTATTATTATTATTATTATTATTATTATTATTATTATTATTATTATTATTATTATTATTATTATTATTATTATTATTATTATTATTATTATTATTATTATTATTATTATTATTATTATTATTATTATTATTATTATTATTATTATTATTATTATTATTATTATTATTATTATTATTATTATTATTATTATTATTATTATTATTATTATTATTATTATTATTATTATTATTATTATTATTATTATTATTATTATTATTATTATTATTATTATTATTATTATTATTATTATTATTATTATTATTATTATTATTATTATTATTATTATTATTATTATTATTATTATTATTATTATTATTATTATTATTATTATTATTATTATTATTATTATTATTATTATTATTATTATTATTATTATTATTATTATTATTATTATTATTATTATTATTATTATTATTATTATTATTATTATTATTATTATTATTATTATTATTATTATTATTATTATTATTATTATTATTATTATTATTATTATTATTATTATTATTATTATTATTATTATTATTATTATTATTATTATTATTATTATTATTATTATTATTATTATTATTATTATTATTATTATTATTATTATTATTATTATTATTATTATTATTATTATTATTATTATTATTATTATTATTATTATTATTATTATTATTATTATTATTATTATTATTATTATTATTATTATTATTATTATTATTATTATTATTAAAAGGTAATTGAGCCTTCAAAATTCGGGTCCAGTGATCCAATAGCTTGGGAGTATTTCACATGCTATGCTAAAAGCACCTTGGATGCTATCACATGGACACTGCTTTTTGTTTTCATTTTTCTATTTCAGACATTGACTGTATTATTGGACTGCACTATGGCTTCAATGGAGGATGACTAGAATATATAGATTGAAGTGAAGATTTACTAACTTAGCAAAGCATGTAATTCATTTGCCACCATACCTGTTTACACAAATGAATGTGGTTGCCATTAATAAAGTTATTAATTTTCTCTGTAGTTTACACTTGAAGAGGAAAGTAAAAATAAGATAAAAACTGCTACCTTTCTGCTTTGGGTCATTGAGCACAATTCACACAATCATTGTATGAACAAATAAACATAGGCATGTCTATTATAATGACAGAGGCTGTCAAGTGATGACAAGTAAATACCTGTAAAGATCACCAGTCTAAATTCAAAGCTCCTTTGAATAGCAAATCGAATGCAACATTTTTCCAATTCATGTTTGGCATTTTATGACATGAACATGCCTAGCATAAAAAAGGTCATGACATTATTAGTTCAAAGAAAGAAGCAATATTAACCAATAGGTATAGTATAACTTTTAACTAGCACCACTCTTTTCTTTAGGCTCCTAGAGGAAGTGGTCCCTCATGTTTTGGTCAACATTAGGCATGGTCATGTGAACCTACCCCAAGTCCATCACCTGATATGTTTCTAAACATTCTTCATAATGATCAAGTAATTTAGCTAGTGGATAGATTATTTTTCCCTATATATATATTTGGTATTAATGATAGCAATTCAAACCCAAGTCTTCAAATCATCCATTGAAGATTTTCTCTTTTCTCATAACTTAATACATCATTATCTACTTTTCTCCATCATGAAGACTGGTAACATGATAGCTCATGCCACACAGAAACTTCAGAGAACACTTTCACAAAGAATCAGAATGGCTTCAGCCATTGCTGGTGTTCCAAAAGGACACTTGGCAGTGTATGTTGGAGAGAACCATAAGAGGTTTGTGATTCCAATATCTTACTTGAGTTACCCCTTGTTCAAGGATTTGTTGGACTGGGCTGAAGAAGAATTTGGATTCAATCATCCAATGGGTGGTCTCACAATTCCATGTAGTGAAGATTACTTCATTAGTCTAACTTCTTCTCTTCATTAATAGTTCAAAAGATGGAGATGGTTTCAACAAAATGTTCCATTGGACATTGGTTATTTTTATTTACCAAGTTAGATTTATATGAGCACCAAAAGCTGGCCTCTTTAATTCATTTTGTACTTGACATTCCCCACTATCCAATAGCATCCTTAAGTGATGTCTCCAAAATTTGTATATAAATTCTTCCTAGTTGAACTCAAGCAAATTGATCTATTTCAAAATATAGTGTTTGGTCAAACCATATTGTTTAGTTAAATACCAATTGCTTACAAAATTTTGGTTTGGGAGTAGCCCCTCATGTTAATTAATAAGTACAATTTTAAGGGTTAACTTTATTTATGATTGTGATTAATTAATGTTAGGTATTAAAATTTAAGCATATATTCACCCATGATTTGATAAAGTATATCATAATCTTAACTCAATAAATGATTTATAATATAGACTCTTACTCACTTAAGAGATTATATCAGTTTAGAGGATCCAAAATTCAATATTAATCCAATCCAACAAATTATTAGTAGCAGCTGAATTTCATATCTAGCCATACTACAATAATAATTACACTGTTATATCTGTGAAGAAAACATCAGCTGCTACCAGGGTTGATTATGTTGTTAATGCTGTAAAAATGCAATGCATGTTTGTCAAGAAAATGCATACTCTCCAGTAATAGAGGGTCCAATACTGAAAGAGATAGCGACATGTGGCCTTACAAAAAAATTATGATTCAGATTTTAAATTATTTTTAAATAAATTTTTTATAAATTATCAAACCAACCTACACCTTATATTAGTATTAGACTGTCTAATACTGGATAGCATCACATTCCATTTTTTCAGCATATGCATGCCATCATGGAACAGTCTAAGTGCATTTTTAGTTTAACTGAGTGACTGAATGAGGTTTTACAATCAGCAAGAGCCACTTGGACATTGGATATGGCAACCCTCTATCATGTACAGGAAATATTAAAAGAAAAGCAGATGATTGGTTCAGCAGGAAAAGAACAAATAATAATAATTTATAACTAAAAAACATTTTACAAACAGCTCAATCTTTATAAATTTCCTAATTTTATAATGATGATGATATAATAAATCTTTATATTCTCTAAAGAGAGAGAGAATAGCTAAATTAAGTAAAGAGAGGACAAGGTTGAATTCTGAAAATACTGATAGGATGAACCTTATCCCACTAATGTAAAGTAGAATTTAAACTTTTAACCTCGTATTTACTAAACAACAACCTTATTGTTGCGCTGGACTATTCTTTTTGTGAATATACTTATAGAAAGAGTGAAAAAGATAAATATAAAGAATTAGAATGACTAGAAATAGTTCACATAAACATTCATCTAATAAATAACAATATGACATGAGAACCTGCCAACTTAGGGAACATGAGATAAAACAGGGAGCTACCTGTGAAAAACAGTGGGCAATTAGTAGAATGCCAAGTTGATAATGTGATAGCACTAAATTCTATAATGTGACCAAGACCAATGTACAAACATGCTCAAATTTTATCATCAACAATAATAATAATAATAAACACCATATCTCATTCATGTTATAATATTATTTTCATTTTGTCACCTATATATATATGGTCTTGTGGTTCAGAATTTGATACAGAATGTGTTGTTCTTGAGTTTTGATAATCACAATAATAAAGTTAAAAATGGGTATTCGGCTACTTCCAGAGATGGTTCACCATGCAAAGCAAATTTTAAGGTTGTGGTATCATCAGTCTTCAAAGCAATATCATTTTTCAGGCCAAAGTGAGTCAAACATTTTTCACATCCCAAAAGGGCATTTTGCAGTGTATGTGGGAGATGAAGATGAGTATAAAAAGAGATTTGTGGTCCCTATATCTTACTTGAAGCAGCCACTGTTTCAAGACTTGTTGAGTAAAGCTGAGGAAGAGTTTGGTTTTGAGTACAGAATGGGCAATCTTATGATTCCATGTCCCATTGATCATTTTGTTAATCTCACTTCACATTTCAGTTAATGCTTATTATTATACTTTCACAACTTAATAAGGGTCTCATGATCAAAATTTGTTTCTATTTAGTATATAGAAGAAGTGTCATGTACTTGATAATCAAAGTTTTGCATATATTCACTCTTTATCTGTGATGTTTTTAGTGTAAGAGTAAAGTAATGTAAGTAGCAGAAATGATATATAAGTAACTTCAATTTAAAAACTTCTCATACAATAAATTAAAGTATCCTTCTCTTATTTATTATATTTTATCTCTGCATGCATTTCAAAAAGCATGTCTAAAAATCAGTGAATAACTTAAAATTATCACATTTCATTTGCAAGATAAGATGATATTTATATATTCACAATTCAACATCATGGGAAGGGATTGACAAAGAATGTGTGTAATATATTTCATTTATATCACCTTGTTTGTAATCTTTTGAGTCTGCAAGTGTAATGCCTTAGGTGATAGTGTTCTAACACCCAAGTCTTGACATGCTAGCTTTATGGTTCATGAATTTATTGAGCGTGTCAAGTATTAAGCTTAAATATCCATACAGTATTTTATTCCTCTACTCGAACCCATGACCTCGGGAACTTTTAGTTATTGATTTTATTGAGTCGCTACCACTAAAGCTTAGTAGTAGCGACTCAATGCAATCAATGACTAAAAGTCTCTGAAGTCATGGGTTCGAGTTGTGAAGACTGCCCTTGGTGGAATAAAATACTGTAGAGATATTTAAGCTTAACAGGTGACACATTCAGTAAATTTATGGGTCCGATGGGTCGCGTGTCAAGACTAGAGTGTTAGTTCCAAGAAAGAGTAGAATCTTTATAAATAATTTTACATTTTATATTATGATGAAATCCAATATATGTTAGTTTATATCAGTAAGGTCCACAAGGACCAAGCTCTAATACTGTTGAGTAACTGTTTTGACAGACTGTCACTGACACCATTTTGATGATCCACTTGCCACAAATATTTACATGATTGCCACTCACTCTCACCATTATACATTGCATTTGTAGATATTGTTCTTTCATTGCTTTCCAATGCTGATTCTCTGATCACCATAATTCTGGAAAGCAATATATACTTTTCAGTTTTTAACAATTCAATATACTTTTGGATAAATAGCAACATGTACTTCTTTGCATCTCCAGAAGTAACTAAAATATGGATTATGGATAAGTGCTTTTCTTTTTCAACGTACGGCACACAGTTTTCCACACTCAATAGCCCTGACTCATGCTCAATTATTGGAACAGAGGACTCTGAAAAGATTAGGATTAGTACAATGAAACTGAGCTGTAAGGATAAAATAGCCATCTTTCAATTTTGAAGTGGAGTGAGCAAAGCCATGTGAGTCTTAAGAAGTGAGACTCACTTCAGGGAGCGCACCTTCTGTCTCACATTGTGTGTCACTCCACGTACCATAAACTGTATTGGTTGAAAAAAATATATTTAACTTACAATTTTAATTTTGAAGTATTTTTTTGACCAGTCACGGCTCATGGCACATGGATTGACACACTATTGTAGAACAGAAGATGTTGTCCCCTCCCTTCACTCATCTAGGAGTTAGAGTCTCATCCTTCTGGCTTTCCACTCTGCTTTGATGCTATAAATAGTATGCAACAATAAACTCTTCAGGTCCAGAATGATAGTAATGATGGCTAAAGCATATAAAGGGCCAAATCATTCTAAAATTGAATATCGTGGAAGAACTTACATAAGATCAAAATGATCAGGTATTTTTCAATTTGCTTATTTATAATTTACACCTAGAGTGTTCAAGCAAAAAAAGGTTACATGTAGCTATAAACATATACATCAAATATCAGCATCTCTATCATGATAGATTTATATAATCCGCATTGTGAAGGCCATGACATAGCAGCAGGTGAATTCGCAAAAGAATAAGAACTTCGCCATCATATATATGAACTCGCCGAGATGTCATACATGTTCCCTCATTCTGTGGCCTGGGTACTCAAGAAGGCATTATCTGCTTGCTTGAGTTAAATCATCTCTTCTATTATACCATTAGGATGAAGGAGCTTTCAACTTCTATTGAAAAACATTAAAAATAGTTCTTTGAAGGAGTGGCAGGAAAGCTAGTATTAGGCAAAAAGAAGATGCTTGTCTTCTGCTGGGAATCGAAATACGTGTGCACTTAATCCAAAGATAGATTGCCAGTTCGAATGTTACGCTGCTGATGGCTAATACTTTTGCCTAATCGCGATTGGGATGAGCTCCAGTCACCTGGCTTTCCGCTGAATGGAGATGCAAGTTTTGGTTGGAACCATATTTTCAGAGCTAGACCATTAATTCTAAGCTTCCCAGATGATTCATTACCCTTGTAAGGAATCTGAAGCCTCCTCAATAATGCTCCAATTGTTTGGCCAACTCTGAAGCCAAAGTCAATGCATATTTGTCATATAAAGTCTTTAACAAATTATTTAGACACTTTATGCAGGAGAAAATAATATATTAAAAACTGGATAAGTTCAAACAATAACACCTTCTATTAAGAAACATGATATTTCACTTGCTCATGCCATTAGACCACTGACTTTGATCATAAAATATCTCAAGATATTCAATGTAGACATTCAATTTGTTACTAACATGTGGGCATGTCACCAAATATAGTAAAAGGGTGGCCCAGTACATGAGGCTCTCACTTAGGGAGGTACAGGGAGGGTAGATGTACATAATTTTACCCTCACAAGCAATGAGGTTGTTCCAAAGATATTTTATGAACCCATGTCCTTCATGCCACAAGGCAAACAACCTTACCGTTATGTTGAGATTTCCTCTTTGTCACCAAACACAAAAAGAATAAAATAATAGTTGCATACAGATTTCCATATTTCACTTGGCAACATAAAAAATGTACATGCTTCATGCAATTAAACAAATAATGGGATCTTCTAGCTCAGCAAAGTTCGCTAACTCAACATATTGTATGTTTGAACAAAATGTATTGTTGCAGATATTAGAGGCAACAATATGGATGAAATAAAGTTAAAAATTGATGCATTTGTGATTGGATATTCTCACCTTCCTGAAAGGTTAATAATCTTTTTCCCCTTGGGAAGCAAAACGCCTGTTTTCTCTATAGGCAATAAGATGATTGTATTCGGTAATCTTGCACCTGCGAAGATGATTTTCAGAGAGCCATGGGCAAAGCAATTAGTCAGTGTGCTATAATCAAACAATATTTTCCAATGCATGCCTTATGTTGGGTTAGTGAACTTTTAAATATGGGAATGAAATCTTTTGATTAATCAAGTTTATTTAAACAAGGATTCTTAAAAAAAAACAAAAACAAAAATCAAATCATATGTTGAAGGAAAACTGCAGGTTGCAAACCTAAATCATCACCTATTGAAAAAATAAATAATGGATGACTACGCCTTCTAGCAATTAAATGTCTTTCTGAAAAAATGATACTGCGTAAAGGAACATTAAAATGAGTGATCAGGCCTAGGAATTGTAAACCAGGAAAAACGAGTTCTTTTTCATTAAAACAGTCAATTCTACTAATAATTGCATCATAAAGGTTTTGCTCACAATGTTTGTTGCAGATTACCAGAAAACAAGCCCCCACATTATTAGCAAAATCATAAGATAGAAGCAAAGAACAGGCAAAACTGAGAAAGGAGGGTGGATGGGACACTAACTATCTTTGTATGATTACTGCGGTGCTACGGAAGATGATGACACTCGGTAAATAAAACAAAGCATATTATTGTTAGGGGAACAAATTTGTTGTCATGCGGTTTGTGTCATTCCATGTGCCAAAGAGTGGTTAATGGTCAAAAAATTAAAATCTTTTATGTTTTGATTTAAATTTATTTTGCTTTGCCCATTCACCACACTTTGGCATATGGACGGGCACAGTGTGGGACAACAGATTTCTTCCCTATTGTTAGTCATCTGTGGTCAGCTGTTCCTTCCCATGTAACATGTCATAAAGGGATGGTTATTCCCTTCATAAAACGACAACATCGACTTACACTTTATAACACCTCTCGGTTTCAGAATCATTAGTCAAAATAGAAGTGAAGGTATCATATAGAAATTCTTCAACTTATTCAAAATTCATAATTTGGCCAACTAACTCAAGTTTCAAAATTCTAAAAATAGATCTCACACAATTATTATAAATAAAAGAAAAAAGATTAGAGGAGATAATTTTTAGATGAAGAAAAGATAATTAATGAAAAGTGCATACAAGCAATAATGCAGCACTGATATTAAAATAGATGATGATAATACCTGCTGCTAGTCTATGCTTGAGACCTTTCAAAACGCTTAGGAGGTATACCTGGTAACATTTCCTTGAATTTTAGGGATATGGATTTCAAAATAAAAGCAGCACAAATGTCTATCTTCTGCAAAGTGTTTTCATGTCCAAATTTGCAAATGTCTTTGTTTACGTGTGTATGTTGTGTAAGTATGTATAACGTACACAATATATGAAAGACTAAAACAGTAAAAAACAAATGGAAGAAACAAGAGGCTATTAGAACCATTAGTTAAACCTTAGAGCACATTTGCATATTAATATCCAAATATAAAGTAGGGTTGTTTTAACAAGTGCCCTAAGGGCATTGTTTAAGGAACACAAGAAGAAAACTAGTCTTGGAAAATTAAGTCTGATACTTTTCGAAGTGTGAAAACATCATTTTTTAAGACAATATTTCCTCTTTCTCTTCCTTAAACAAAGCACATAGGGCACTTGTTAACATCCCCTATAAAGTATATGTGCCTCAACATATCAGGTGTGCCTATAAACATACAATATAATTGATATTGAATAGAGGTGTAAAATATTAACAACATAAAATGGATCTCTGCTGCTTACAGCAGAAAGATATTTTGCAGAATTATTTGGAATGTAAATATAATTGAGAACAAAAAATATGAACACTGCAATAAATCTCACCCTAGAGAAATAACTAACTAGCGTTAGGAAAGGCTTACAGCTTAACCTCTTGAGACCTGACTTATTATCCTCCCCCTGTCCTTTCTACCCACCGCCTTATAACTCTCTCTTCAGACTCATTCTGCTATAGAGGGAGCCACACCTTATCTCTCCCCGACTCCTCAATCCCACCTTTCCGTGTAACTAATTAATTACCTGCCAGCACCAGCACCTTATTTGGCCCATGATCATTAATGTGAATTACTCACTTGACTTCATTTTCTTCATTTTTTATACACCAGCCACTCTTTTGTCTTTGTCATTATTCTTCCTATTTCTCCCTAACTATGAGTCGACTACACAGGTACATCATAGTATAAAGGACAAAACTTAGGTACAATTCTTCGGGAGCTTGTTGTTTCGTTTTTGGGGGAGAAAACATAACATGTGTAATAGTTGTTGGATATGTCATGTTTTTCACATGTTTTTATTGGAGAGGAACACCCCAAGCACCTAAAGATTTGTACCTATAAGGATGTTGCATGCACCCACACAAAAAATAGTAGAAAATCTCAGAGAAATAAAAGGGTTGAAAATATTTAAGCAATTACATATTTCCATTTATTTATCCATGTGCTTATCATATGCAAAATGATTTTGAACACTGTTTTCCTGGGGACGACAATTTAAATTTTTTTGTTAATGCATAACAGCCATATGTGCATTTGAATGTAGCCTGGGCTTGCATATGTTACTTGTACCTGTCCTAATTCCTTCAAATACATATACATGGATTATAATTCTCACCACAAGAGAATTAAGTGATACCACATAAAGTTCTATATCTCCTCCACGTAAATTAACTGATTCCAATACATGTACGCATATATATTATAGTTAAAATGCAAACAAACCTTTTATGTAACAGAAATAATCATTGTAGGAATAGTAAGACTTAGATAAGCTCACCTCAGCAATGAAAGGATGCATTTCTTTAGCATCCATGACGATAGGGCTCACTTTAAATGATACAGATGGAACAACTCCATAGGACGCAGCTTCCTACATAATTATTAGATAACATATGATGATGCAGATTCCCTTAGATAAACTAAGACCCAAGGATCGAATAGAATTAGTTTATTTGCAATACTGACCTCAAGTATTGACAAAGCACGAGAATCATATACACCAAATCCATCCATTAATGAACAGAGATTTGAGTTTTCTGAGGTTTCAGCACTTACTCCCAGATTCTCAACGAGTCTGTTTTTAATAGATTCTTCGCAGGGGAATTGCAAACATCCCAGCATTTGTGACAATATTTCACTAGTAGGCTTCTCACCAGCTCCAATTGTTTCACGATACACCAGTAAGGCCAGTGATGTCCTAAGAGTAGAAAGCAGAATATGAAACTTCCACACAAAAAATCATCTAGAAGAGAAACATGAGTAAATTAATGGTCATGACAAACAAGGATAGGTATGATTTACACACTTCCTTCATGTCATTAAATTCTCCATTTCTCCTTTGAATTTTTTAAGGCCTCCTTTTTTTTGAAATGGGTGATAAATTTTTTGGAGGTCTCCTTCAAGAGTTGATTGAGCATAAATGAAAATAAAGATGGATCACTTCAAACAAAATGGTATATGCTTGTAACAGTTTCATGACAAAAAAGTAGCATTCTGCAGCATAAATGTAAAAAGAAATGTCTATATATAATAAACAATTAATAGCCCCTTGTATCAGTGTTAACAAAGAATGATGTCTTACCATTTACTATCCACTTGTGGCCGTCCAGAATCAAAAGATAAAACTGGTTCACCAACAAAACAAGCCTTCTCAAATCTTCGCCGGCACATTCCTTCCAACACATCAAAATACTATCAGGACTTACAAGCCATAGGACTCTCGGGGCTTAATATATGAATAGCTTATGACCTCAAAATAACCAAAAGGCCATTAGCTATTTCTTGAATTCCCCAGAAAATAAAGAACTAAGTCAGTGTGTGTTACTTTGTAATTTCGAGGGAGGAATTAGAGTTCATCGTGATTTCAGTTTTCAGCATTCCTTATTTGAAATGGATTTTATAGAAATACTCCTATATGCCATTACCATACAAATAGGAAAAACAAAAAAAATTGACAGAATACACTGGAGTTAAATAATAAATGCACAATTTTCAATGTATTTGTAATCACCAATTAATGAGACAAAAGTATTTTCATCATAATAAAGTATCAACTACCTACTCCCCTAAACAATGACTTAAATGACTCATGTACAAGTCAATTTCTAATTTTATGACACAAAAAGTAAAAGTATACCACTTTCCAAAGCAGTATGAAAGAAGTATTTGATTGACCTGAAGCAATATAGTACGAGAATTAAAAACCAACAAAACCCAGTGAATTACCAATCAAGCATCGACACATGACGAGATTAGGGGAAGCACCATCCTTTTTGGCTTGAGAAAGGAGCATTTGAGCCGCTTCCATATCATCATTTCTACAAAACCAGGGGAAATTGGTTGAGAAAGAACCTACAGCAGATCATTAACCAAACAACAAAATCTTCTTATAGATGACTTACTTCTCACTTGCCACTATAAGTAATGAGTATGTGATACTGTTTGGGCGCAATCCTAACCCTTTCATTTCAGATAAAATCTCCAAAGCCCTCTGAAATTGATCTCCGTCACCTATACAAAGCTCTAACAATGTCATAAAGTCCATTTTTCAATTAAACTGCTATACTTAAACAATGCAAACGCACAGATCAGGGGGAAAACAACTTTTGCAGCAATTAAATTGAAATTGAAGTTAGGACCAACCATATTTCAGGTAAAACTAAGGTGAGGACTAGAGTGTTGTCACCTATGTTTTCAACAATAGATGATTTAGGAAAATAAACCCTAAACCATTTTATCATTTACCTTAATTTGTTGTTTAATTAGTGATTTGTTATAGGTTCTGTATTTGTGTAAATTTAGTGGCAAACCTTCCTTCATTTTTTGACCAGTTGGTTTTCTAACTTAGACTAGTCCTAAAAGTAGTGCAATAACTTGTAAGAATAATTGAAGTGGAAATTGTCAAAGAAAAATTAGCTTTATCTGCTAGGCCATGTTGTGTGTATATTTGGTCTCTTTATCTCATCTTATTTAATTTGATTTCTCTCAATTAAATTTCTCTTCATATCTGTCAACTAAGCCGATTAAAAAGTTCCCAAATTCAAAAACCTGGTACTTCCTGGAAATTTGCAGTTCCTTTTGATAGTTACTACTTTTCATAGCCATTGAACAGCGCCCTTAATCAATCATTTCGTGCTCAAGCATAAAGATCATGAATCAAAGCAGGATTAAAAACTCAAACTTACAAAGTGCAGTGAGCAAAGCATTTACTGTTGAAACTGTTGGCACCAATTTAAGAGACTTAATATAATCGTACAGCTCCAATGCTTTCTGCCAATTTCTTGTCTGGAACAAATATTTGCCATTAGTAGTTACACAGTTTTCAGGTTCGTGAATTCAACGCAGTCAGCAAAAGAATTGCAAAAAAACATAAAGGGAATAGAGACATACAAGCATGGTGTAGTTATCTTAGGCCACAATACTTCATTGACTATATAAATTTATCTAACTATTTTTCTTTAGGGTTCTCGGATTTAAGAAGTTCATTATTTTTAATTTAGTTTCTAGATTCAGGGTCGCCAATAAGAACGCAAAATCCTTACATACCAAACAATCCTGCACTGAAAGGGAAACATATAAAAAACAATATCTAGAATGCCAGAAAAATGTAATAATTATAGTGAAACCAATACTTTTTCGGGCAGGGATGAAGAACCAAATACATATAATACATCCCCAAGTAGAAAACCTAATAACAGACATTTAACAGAATTAAGTTCCTAAATTAATGCCTGATTACTTAAAAGAAGGAAAAAACATATTATCTGTTTTAGTTTTTCAAAATATACTCTCAAACCCTTCCCTGCAGCCCCTGATTTAACTCTGCAAAATCTATTACCCAAATTTACTTTTTCGGGAAAGGGATAGTGAACCAAATACATATATTAAATCCCCATGTAGAAAACCTAATACCAGGCATTTAACAGAATTAAGGTTACTGAATTAATGCCTACCACTAAGAGAAAAATAAATCATATTATTGACTGTTTTATTTTTCAAATCCACTCTACTATCCTTCATTGCATCCCCTGATTTTACTCTGCAAAATCCATTACCTAATTTCTGTGATTTCTATGGGTAACACTAGATTCATTCCAAACTCATAAAGTAGTTATCACTAAACCAAGTGTGGACAAAATTTACTTGACCAAACATACATTGCTACATGCACCCATCAATGAGCTATATGACATTATTCCAATGTGTATTCCTCCTTTACGGGCTTCTTGTAGGACTTCAAATGCAGCATCCAGCTTTTTAGCATGCCCAGCAACATCGATTAGTGCACTCAGAAACATCTGTGTGAAGTGAGTCAATAACTTCTGTAAGCAATTAATAATGGCAGATAAAGGAAAGAACTTTACATGCAATAATCACAAATTAATGAGGCATTATTATGTTTTAAAATCCACAAAAAACTGTACATTTCAAAATCACCAAAAACAAAATACCTCATCAGGGAGCACCCCTTTCTGGGTCATGTCATTGTATACACTCTGTGCTAATTCCCAATCTCCCGTTTGGCTGCAAGAATTAATGGCAATAGTGTAAAGTTCTGGGGATCCCTTTACGTTATATTTTTGTATCATCTTATACACATCTTGTGCTCGTTGAACCTGTATAAACGCCTCCTCAATGTTAAACATTAAATATATTTCAAGTCAAGCATGATAATAAGAATTTTGGGGGAAATCGGGGAAGAAAGGAACCACACCTGACCAGCTTTTGAACATGCTTTCATCAAAGCACCAAAAGTTATGTGATCTGGGTCAATTGGCTGTGTTTCTGCTGCCATTTCTGCCAACACATCGAAAGCACGATCCACTGCTCCTGACTGGGCACATGCGGCAATAAGTGCATTGAATACAACACGATCTGGCTTCACGTTCTACTGCATACAAATATCACATCCTCATGCACAATTAAGAATTTTGGGAGCAACTCAACCAATACCATTGACAGTGTAATTTCTACAAAAAACAAGTTAAAATTTTTGTACCTTGGACCTCATTATCCCATAAACACCAAATGCCTTAGCTACTTGCCCAACTCTAGCACAACCATCAATAAGAGCCCCATAGGTAAGAACGTTAGGTTCCACTCCAGAATTAACCATCTTGTGGAAAACCTAAATGCACAGGTTAACATTTTTACAAGATAAGGAATTTAAAAAAAGATGTATAACACATAATAATCTCATGCTGTGGTGAATCAGTTGACAAATCCAATAAGGAAGATATTGTACTTCAAACATTTGATCAACTTTCCCACTCTTAGCACAAGTTGATATCAAAGTGGTATAAAGTTGGCAATCAGGTTCTAGTCGAGCCTCCTTAAGAAGTTGCAAAACTTGGAAAGCCCCTGAAGATATAATATGCATGTTATGAACTGAAAAGATGACAGAACATTTTGTAGGGTGACCAAGTACTAGAGTGAAGTTATGATGAAAAATAAACTTACGCTCTGAGTCTTGGGAGCTTGTACACACTGACAAGAGCATATTAAATGTACTCAATGTTGGATTTGGGATAAGCCTAATGTAATCAAAAGCTTCTTTAACTGCCTTTTGTCTCTTGCAAGTGTTGAAAAACTTTGCATGATAAACCTATGGCCAGTAAATATGGTATGTAAGATAAACTCAAAATTGAATAACAAAGCTTCGAGTAGCATCCAGATAGATGTGTGTACCTTAGTCATATCTAATAAACCCTTTTTTTCTGTATCTTTAAGCAATTCTACGCTTTCACGTAACCTAACAAAACTAATGTAATTCAGGATAAAGTCTTCAAGCATAAAGGAAATAGCAAAAATAGGTCAATCATGATCATGATAACAAGTTTACATTTTTTTTACTGTTCATTGGAGGTAGATTGGGACATAAGATTACCTCCCAACTTTTAGCAAATTATTATATTTGCTTAGATACTCTGAAATATCATTTTTCTGATCATCATACACCTTGGTTCGATCATTTTTCTGATGAGCTTGCACCCTGATTGAATGGCCATTCTGAGGCAAAACTTTGCTACTATTATGATCCAGATAGTTTTTTTCCCTGTTTCTTAGATATCTGCTGCCATTCCTCAAGTTATTACTTCCACCTTGTGCAGGGTAGCCTCCTATATGATTGGAAATCGGTACCACTCCTTCAACATGCTCTGAATCAACAAAAAATGGGTTTACATAAACATGATGTCTCGGTTTGGAATGCTCATCATGATATTCGGTAAAAATTTGATTGACTACAATCCTATTTTGGTAAACAACTTAATTTTGCATTTATTCATTAAGTACTTATACATGAGAGCTAATGCTAGTTCTATAAGCTCTTTTTAGCTTATTCCATAAGCTTGTCTGGTAAGCTTATTGAAATACGTTGAAAAGTGCTTATAGGAAGTTCATGAGCTATTTCCATAAGCTCTTTAAAACACCTTCTCATGTGTTTGTATGATAAGATAAACTCTCTATAAGGTGTTCTAAATTCACCCTATATATAGATGAAATAAAATGATAGTGCATTATCTTTGATGGAGTTACCTTCACCTTTTAGAGTGGCATTTCCAATTTCTGAGGGAAACCCATTTCCATTGACAAAAGAAGCATTAGGAGATAAAGGTGATGAGATGGTTCCATTTGCAGGCTTCTTATTAGCCTCATAAAACATGTACAGATCTTCCCTAACCGATTCGCCTAAAAGAAAACCATTGCTGACAGAACCAAATTCAATTTTCTCTGCACTGTGTTCGTCATCGAGTGCATCGTTTTCGGTAACAGAAGAAGCAGCATTCTCCTCAAATTGAATAAGAGTGAAGGGCTCAGAGAGTGAAGTGGAATTGAAAGGCAGTGGCAAAAAAGTATCAGTAACTGTGAATACATTAGAATCATCATCATCATTAACAGCAACAACAGCAGCAGAAGAAGATGATGATGAAGAAGAAGAAGAATTCAAAAAAGGAATGTCCTTTATCTCATCTTGTTGTTCAGTGAGTGAATTATCCCTTTGAAATTGTGGTGATAACGCAAAATGAGGATGTGGGTGTAGCTGTGTTAGTCAAAAAATGTAAAATAAATAAATATAACAGAGAAAGAAAGAAAAAAAGAGAAAAGGGTAAGGTAAAGAAAGGCACCTGAGTAGTTTTATCTTTGTTTTTGGTTGTAAGAGTGTGGTGAATGAATGAAACTGCAGAAATAGTAACAACGATGAAGAAAATGATAGTTGGGTGAGAATGAAAAGAAGAGGGCTTGAAGAGAAAGCGCGGGGAATGGAAACGGAGAAGGTGGAAGTTGTTAGAAGAACGAAGGAGCTTGGGCTTGGGCTTGGGCTTGGGCTTGAGAGTGTGGGTAGAACCGAGGAAGTGAGTGGAAGGGAAAGAAGAAGAGAAGGAGAAAGAGAAGGAAGAAGTGAGTCTGAGATGGTTGGTGCAGAGAATAACTTCCATTGATATTGAATGAATAGATGAATGAATGAAGAGTGGAAAGAGTGGAAAGAGTGAAAGAAGAAGAATGAATATGAGAATGGATGATTGGATGAGCTCAAACTAAATACAACCAGACATATTCTCATCCAATCCTCTTCTTCTCGTGACTCTTTTGTTTTTGTCCTGTTCTTCCCTTTAATGTCTTTTCCATTTTCTATTTCTAAAATCAGATTTCACTTATAATTACATCATTCTAGTTCAAGTGGTACATGAGCTGTCTCTGAGTTTGAGTAATAGGTTGAAAAATACTTGTTGGTATAGTTAACATAAATACTAAATATTTATGGATGTTGTCAACTTGGATATGATTGTTTCCAATACAATGATATCTATTGAAAATGAAAAAAAAAATTATATGGGATGAAATATGAACTTTCTAGAAATTTGTAGATGGATTTAGAAAGAGAAAATATTACTCTATTAATTGGTATTCTCCCAACCCATGGCACTAATTGTTCTAATGTGACAATGGAGAGTGTATCAAGAGGACATAGAGAGTCTCATGTACAAAAATGGCAATGGCAAAGGAAGTTATGAATAATAGAGTACATGGCAATAGACGAAAAATTTGGATGAAATAGGAATATAGGTGAAAAGTACAGTATACAATATAGTTAGTCTTATGCTAATGATGTTGTACCAAATTTTAAATTTTGATATCTAAAGAGGAAACATCATGATTGATAATGGATTAACTTGAAATAATTTTAAAACATAAGTAGACAAATCAATATTAAATACCTGACTAAATTATTATTAAAAAAAACCACAAACGTGATTAGAATTTAAAAGTTAAAACCATCGAAAAAACAGAAAAGATGATTGTGTTTGTTGAAACTTGTGTTTTAACTTTCCTTTCCGTGCGGTTCTATCCAATATAAGAAAAGTCTTTCTTTCTTTCCATTTTCTCTTCTTTCCCCTTCATTCCTTTCTCTCCCTTTTCCCTCTCTTTTTCTGCAGTTAAAGGCCATGGATAGGTTTCTATCTTCTTCTTCTCTCCCTTCTCTTCACACTAATCTCAAAACCTTCACTTTCTCCACCCACACCAATCCATTTCACTCTCCAAGATTCAATTTTTTCCACTCAACTCGTTCCCATTTCAGGTGGGTCACCTCTATTTCTTCCCACCATGAAAACCCTTCTCCAATTTCCTCTTTTGTTTCATCGGTGCCACCCAATGATTTTTCGTCACCCCTTTTGTCTTCTCACCCCGCCTCGTCTGAAAGCTCCATACCCAAACCTCAATTCATCGATCTCATCACTACCCATGATCTCAAAAAACCAAAGGTATGTGCTTTTTGCTCTTATCATTGCTGGGATATTGTGTTTTCTGCATTTGATGATGTTTCTTAAACGGTATTTTGAGGAATATCCGTGTTGATTTGAATTATAGTATATTCTATTGTCATTGGTCTTGATATGGAACATGTATGATTTTAACTTGTCAGAAGTATGCTGGTGTAGAAAACAAATGAATATGCTTGATTCGTTACCTATTTTGAGTAAAATAATATTCTGAGCAGATAAAGTTACTTTTTTTAATTTCTATAATAGCTTGTTAGTTGGAAAGTTACCAAAAGTTTTAGGATTTGTGATGTATGCACAATTTTGTTGTCATCTGACCTGATCCTATCAGCTAATTTGTACTGAATGGTGAAGAATCTTGTGCTGAAACTTAAGATTCATGTTTCTTAAGAATTATGTTTTTTGAAATTTATGCACGGGTGCATACATGCACCATGTTGTAATTTCAATGGTTGGTGGCATTTGGGTGACATGCAATCCTATCCCAAACTCTTTCTTTTCCTCATATTCCGGTACTTGAGGAAGTGTGGAATGGAATGGAAGCTTAGAATGTAATTTATTGAGCAAACACATTTCCTATTGGAGTGTAGATCTGAGGTATTGTTGCAACTTTCGTTGAAACTTCGTACCTGACTAAATATCTTGACTCTGTTCAGTCCAAAAACCTGAACCATGCCCAGAAACTTTTTGATGAAATTTTCCACCGAAACACTCAAACATGGACCATCGGAATGCAAACAGCATTACAACATTGCCCCAAATAAAACTGAGGCTTATATGTCCACTTACCATGGCGACCTAGATCCATAGGTCTACTGGAATCTTCCTTCACCACATAATCCTGCACATAGAAACACATCGTAGGGCATGAAAAACGCAGAGAACGAGGACAAGTTTATGAATAGAAGACCTTTAAGAACAGGTCAATTAGGCTGGTATATGCATACATTGAAACATCGGCTGTTGTATAGTAGCCTCAACCGTGAATAGATATTCAAATACCTGGGGAAGTTTCAATGGAAGATTACTCTGATGAAGTAGGCAAGTTGATATTGTGGGTTATTATTATTACTATTTTTTATGTTTATGATAACTTTTGTCACCAAGGTTTATACAGACTCATGCATGCTGCTGCAATTTTTGTTTTTGATTACACGTTTAAACATTCAAGTTTTTAAATATAGCTTAAAAATTCATCCTTTCTTTTTTTTCATCAGGCAATAACAGCTCGGACATTTGTAATACTCGTTGGTCTTGTTATGCTCTTAACCCAACCAGCTTTTGCACCAGCAGCTTTTGCATCCTTTTCTACTGCTGCCAAGACAGGTGGTCCTGCTGCTGCAGTTAGTGGAAAACTGATCCGGACTGAGCTCCTAAGTAGTGCATGGACTGGTTTCTTTGCTGGTTGTTTGCACACACTATCAGGGCCTGACCACCTTGCAGCTTTGGCTCCATTGTCAATTGGCCGTACCCGAATGGAGAGTGCTGCTGTTGGGGCCCTTTGGGGTTGTGGCCATGATGCTGGCCAGCTTATCTTTGGCTTAATATTTTTGCTCCTGAAGGATCGACTTCACATCGAAATCATCCGAACTTGGGGCACCAGAGTGGTTGGCCTTACCCTGCTAGTAATTGGTGCTATGGGAATTAAGGAAGCTTCAGAAGTGCCTACCCCATGCGTTGCCTTAGAAAATGGCGAATGTGATCCGAGTGTCTATGAGTCACTTAATAATCCTACAGTAGGAAAGAAGAAGATTGGTTTTGCTACTTTTGCCACTGGAATTGTTCATGGACTGCAACCGGACGCATTGATGATGGTGTTGCCTGCCCTTGCTTTACCTTCTAGATTGGCTGGTGCTGCATTTCTCATCATGTTCTTACTTGGAACTGTATTTGCAATGGGGAGCTATACAGTATTTATAGGTTCATGTAGCGAGGCACTAAAGGATAGAGTACCTAGAATAACTGAGAAACTCACTTGGGCTTCTTCGCTTGTCGCGATAGCCCTCGGATTTGCCATCCTCATTAGCCAGTTTTTTGGGTTTAGCCTGTATTAATGCATCTTTAAATGAGCAAGGAACCTTTATCATGAACATCGTTTTAGAAACTAGAAATAGTAGGGAGATCAAAGAGAAATTTGATTATTTGGAACAGTCCATCTTCTATGCAACTTGTGATATTTATTATTGCCAATTATTTTACTATGCTTTTGAATGTATATATGACTCCATAGGATTCAATTATTCTGCTGCTTAGAACAATAGCTCTTTTGTTGTTGGATTTCCAATTGATTTTACATTACCAATAGTCTGTTCATCCTTGGAATTTACAGACAGTAGTATGTAATTGGATAAGTCCATTTATCAAGTCATATACAAGTGTAAGTACTAGAAACATTATTGCATCATGTCACTCTTTCACAGGGTTTTCTTGTAAAGCTCGAGTTGGAGGCACCTTTATGATACTTAAAGATCTTGAACATCAACCTTATATGATACTTAGAGATCTTAACCATTGAATCAACTATATGGTAATATTTTTATTTTAAATAAAAAACACCTAAATTTTGTCCTAGGCATGCATGTTCTCCTCTCAATATAACCAAATTTCCTCTGCCCAACTAAATAAAAAAAACATCCTTATACAATTTTATTTTATACTGCCCATCCATACTGAGAAAATGAAATTGCAAACAAAATTTGAGACTATGAAATTACTTGAACTAGTGTTAGAACATATAACAATGTGTCTAACCATACATGAATGCCCACACCAATAGACCAACCACTTGCAGTCATATGGAAATGACTCTTAGTATGAAGGGTTCAGTTTTGTTACAACACCTAAGAGCCCCATATCACGTTGTAATAGGGAATTGAAATCTAGACCTTTATTCACTTTATCCAAAAACGAGTTCCATGCTATCACAAGGTTACAAATGGTTAAGCGGTATTCCTCTGGTGCAGATAACATCTTAAAATGGGATTTCAGAAATCAAATTGAACAAAAAATCAATGAACATCATGCTACAGGAATTTGCTTACAACATGGACAGCTAGGTTCTTTAACTCCGCAGTGTTGTATTTCTTTTATCACAAATGATAGAAGACTGAACAATTTAAGTTCAAATGCCATCCAGGCTACTGATTTTGTATTAGACCTCAAAACTTGATACTAAAATCAGAAGGCAAGAGATTCATGGTCATGGAAGACACATCACTGCTTGTATTTCTTGTCAATGTCATGAAGCACACACACATCTGCTGCTGTCTTCATCTGAAACGACAAGGGTCCCAAGAAATATCAAAATGCAAGACTTAAATCAATGAATAACTAAATAAAACAAAGGTATGGTCTTCACACATTTAGTTGGAGCAAAGTAGGAAAAAAAGGCGGCGTAGAGCACAAAGCTCCCACCTAGTGGGGTCAGAGGATGGTAGACGTACATAGCCATACCATTACAAACGAAAAGGTTGTTTCCAGAATTTGAACTTATGATCTCTAGGTTATAAGGTAAACAACCTTACCACTATGATGGAGCAAAGTAAAATAATTAATTATTTAATTCCAACACTTTATATGGCTAGCATCTAAAGAACAAAACTATTCAAATCAACTATTAAGTTGTTATATAAAGTCACAAACGCATGCTAAAGAGGTAATACAACAAAAATTAGGCAAGAGTTCACCGAGTAACAACATAACTTGCTAGTTTCTGAATTTGATGAATAATTGCAATTAAACTGCCCAACTCTCAATTCTAGATACGACTTCAAAGGTTCTACAGATTGAAACAATGTCACCATTGGCAACATAATACTTCCTAATAGGGTACTCAATACAGTACAGTTCACAAGGTTTTGTAATGACTTGTAAATAATTAAAATCATTTACATATGATAGTTAAACCAAGAAGAAAATCTGAGTTTTGAAAGATTCAAATCTTCTGTTATTTTGATACCTGTAGATGAACATTCCAAATAAAAATAAAAATTTATCTACAAATTTATAGCCACAGTATTTTCTTTGGAGGCATATTTTTTTGTATGTTGCATTGCTGCTGTTTTTCCCCGTCATATTATTTTTGAAGAGGGGGTGGTGGTCAAAAGCTAATTGTCTACAGCACCCCATCATCTAAAATATCTTGCATAAGTAAATAATGTACGAACCTGAATTATATTTATAACTTGCTTGATTGCCCATCCAAATACACTTGTAGCAATGAGGAAAGAAAGTATTGATATCTTTTGCAAATTAATTGTTAGAACCTGAAATTAAACAGATGAGAAAATAAGATGATCTGGAGAAACCTACTAGATATCATTACATAATCTAATAGCTGAAACAAAGAGAGCACTTAGCCACTTACATCTACCAATTTCTCTGTTTGATTCCCCGCAAGATAAAACAGGATTAAGTAAAGAACCTGTAGAATATAAAGGATATGAACAAAAGAACATTATATTTATTACATATTTTTTCACAAAAGATCAACTACAATTACCTCACATGAGACACAGCAGTAAGCCATAAACATCCTATTTCCATAATATGCCTTGAAAAGCCAGTTGGTGCTGTCTTTTACATCTTTATGACTAGCCTTTCCCAGCAAGAAAGTGCTACATTTAAAGTATAAAAAATCCAACAAAAGAGTTTCTTCAAAACCAAACCTAGTAACTGAAGAACCATACAATTAGAGTTAGAGGAGGAAAAGACAAAGCTTACATATATTACCTGTACATTTGTAGCCAGTGGCTGGCAATATCTAAGGCCAGCAATGACAAGAAAATCAGGCCAGGCCTTTACACAAGTTCAAACTCAAAAGTCAGGTGCATGTTTATAAGTACAGCAAATAATGAACAGATTTAAAGGAGAAAATTCTTACCTGTACACTTGCGAAAGAACTACAAGTAGACAAGCAGTGCTAATTCTGGTATCAAAGAAGCCACATCATTTCAAAGCACACAAGAATCAAATAGAGTTATAGCAGGCATCATTTAAAACATTTATTTGGCTTGCATGCAGAGAGAGAGGATAGAGAATGACCTGTCTGTTACCATGTCCAGAACAGCTCCAAAGGTTGACACTGAATCAAGAAATTAACGTTACTAAACAAAAAGATTAGGTTATTATATTTGTTTATTATATAGGATAATTACTTTCTCTGTAATAAAACTTTATGGAGAGAGAAGGTTGCCCCATTCCAAGGTCAAGGCATAAGCTTCAATGAGAGCTTACAATGGCACTTATACATGGCCAACCAATGAAATATACCTCCAACAAGATTCAAACCCAGGACCTGTTTATCAACATTCAACACTGTTTGATTATATTAGTTGAGCCAATCCTTGTTAGCATACGAATCATATTAGCCCTCTATTTTCTTATTTGACACCTGTTAACCTAGTATCTTATAAGAGGCGTAAATGTCAAAAGGTCAACAGAATACATTCATGTAGGTAAAACAAATCATTCTAAACCTTGGAAGTTAGCACTAAGACTCGGCTTATATATGGACCACAAATTCAAATGGTATATGCTTCTCAAATAAATATCTAAGTAGATTCTCGGACAGATAAGATGATACTATGACCTCTACAAGAAAGTTTATACCTTGATTGAATTTGCGAGCAGCCCAGCCATCCACAGCATCACATACAAAGCTGGCAACAGGAATTTAGTCAAATTATGCCCCCATCCCATTAGCATCAAAGAGAAAGTTAAAAACTAGAAAGAAAAAAAACTCATAAAATTGTGTCCTACCTGAAAAAATAGAGAATAGAGAACAATATTTTGTTTGAAAAACATAGGTAGAAGGCAGTACAGTTTAAAAGAACCCGAATGTATCCTGCATCATCACACACCAGTTAACACAGTGTACTCGTGGAGAATTACAAGTGAGGGAACTTACATTTGAGTGAAATCTCTTGAAAACTCCAAAATTAAACAATTTTATACTATTACCCTTGGGTAGCATCCTTTTGTTTAAAACATCAGTTGCAAACACGTGGTGCAATCCAATAAACAATCCTAAAGGAGGGTACTAGGTTCTGACTATTCTAAAAAATATACATATAGAGAGCTAGAAGACTGCAGCCTAAATAACCATCATACACCTACATTTCACTGTTCCGTTGTGAAAGACTCGGGTTTACTAAAGACCAAATGAGACAAATATGACCAGGAAACTTTTTCTGATTTACTCTGTCCTTTTATCCAAGTTGTGTCCCATAATTCTTATCCTTATCAACAATATAAGCCATAAAACATGGTTTCTACATTACATAAGTAAACATCAGGGAATAAAAGAATATAGCATTCAGCATAATCATGAATTAAATACCCACCTATGATATTAGGAATGTAAAGGTACACAGATAATTTACTGGGTCTTGGTCCAGGTTTCTTGGCCATTGAAGCTTCTTTCTATTATAAAACTTGACTAACTAGTATAGGATTGCCAATCAAATATTCACCTGCACATAGTTTCCATTAAGAAATCCAAATCAACAAATACACATCTAACATAGGCACTTCTATCTCATTCACATACAACCTTAAAAAGAACATGCATTAAGAAGTTGACAATCCTCTACCTACCAACACACACACATATACATACATACACACACATATACATACATGCACACACACACACACACACACACACATATATATATATATATATATCAGAAAAGGAAACATAATTATCTGATAGCACCACATGTTCACATCTGATAAAGAAATATCTCAGTTCATTATAGGACCAAGTAAAACGGGACCGTGCCATAAATTTTGAAATTGTATCATGGATTTAATCGTTTCCTCTCCATAATGTAAAATCCAATAAGTTAACATTCCAAATCGCAGTTTCTGATAAATATAAAATACTTTTGAAAATTATTTAGCAAAATTCAAATCTCAAATAGATGCCAAATCCGAAACCTCTCTCCCCATCCCCAATCTATATGTCACGTAACTGAAAATCCACTTCACAAACGACGAAACTATGCTTAATCCTAAAATGCTAGAAAATCGACGAGATTTCTCGACAACTTATAAAATCAAATGGTAACGAAATCAGAATGCAGAACGAATTTAACTAATTTAGGAGAGAGATTGGAAAGGGATAGAATATGAGATAAGTTAGAAAAAGAATGATACGATGGCGGCGACGGCGAGAAGAGAAGACGGAGATTGCGGTGGATGACGGAGATTGCGGTGGATGACGAATAAAAGAGGAGGCAGAATCGGAAGAAGGGTTAAAGGAAGTGCGAATGTGATCGACAAGTTGAGGTGGCAGTGAGTAGCATCACCATCGTTAACTACCTTCACGATGCTTTGTCTTTTGTCTTTATCCTTTTCTTTTTCATTTTTTAAATCTACTTTACTTTAAATATTCTATTCCACATCATATATTATATAAGTGAGTAAGGATCATAAAAATCAAGTGCTATATAATAATAAAAAATAAAAGATAACGTATAATAATATTTTTATTATTTTATTTATTATAAAATTACATTTTTATTACTAGAGATAATTGTTATTCATTATAAAGATATTTAGTTTTCATTAACTTCATTATTATACCTATCAAAATTTTCTAATCAAATTAATTAGAAAACTCAAAATAGAATCACATAAATTTTAGGAGTGATTACTTAGCTTGAGTAACTCTTAGTGGAATAGGAAGTCATTAGGCTCCATACAATAAGATATAGTGAATCTAATAGTTATTCATCACAAGAAAGCTTGATTAGTTAAAAAAAGAACAAAAATCATTTTCAGCATTTTTTCTCTTTTTTTTAAATGATAAAAATATTGTTTCAGTCTATATAAAATGATAAAAATATTTTATAATTTTATTTTATTCTTTAGTTCTACAGTACTTAGATCAGTGCAAATCATTACTCTAAGGTATATACTTGGAATGAACTAAAATGTGATGATGTGGATTGAGATGATGTTTATTTCAAGTATGGACTTTGGTTTCAACTTAACATAATAGGAGAATCCTTAAATGGACATATGTAAATGGATACTATAAGCTACAAATAATCCTCACAACATGGGATTTACAATCATGAGAGAGCATAACAAGGCTAAGAGTGTATGAGAATCACATTATGGCTCGAGTATATGAGAATCACATAATGACTCATATTCAATTTCATTTGGTGTTTTTTCTATAAAATCACAATAGTGTTATAGGTTTTCATTTTTTAGTATTGAGTTTACTTTTTGAACAAAATAATGAAACTGGATGTGGACCTTTTAATAGAAAGTTAACATCAAGTGCAATCCTCACATCGTGGATTTACGGATGTAATGTGGTCCTACAATTACGAGAGAGTATATTAGGGTTTGAGTTTACGAGAATCTTATTATAGCTCATATTCAATTGGATTTGGTGTTTTCTGTATAAAACCGCAATAGTGTTATAGGTTTCCATTTTTTTTTAGTATCATCCTTTACTTTTTTAACAAAATAATAAAACTAAATAATAACCTTTTAATAGCAAAGTTAACATCAAATATAATCCTCACAAATTAGATTCATCTTTTCCATGTGATACACTTAGTAGCATAAGAATTATAAATTTTGGTGTGGATGGATTGAACCCTTCTAGATTTTTTAGTTTTTAATTAAAAAATTCAAAACTTTATATTCCCCTCATCATATTGGGGTCCATTACCAAAGAGAATCTATACTCATAAGAACCACCCAAGATGACAGGGTCATATATAGGAAATTCTTTTTGTATTGTTTACAAGTACAAGTAGATGTAAATACACAAAAGGTGTAACAAAAGTAATAAAGCATTTAAAACTACTAGCTAAGGCTAGAAAATAGAAACAGTAAACAAATCTGATGAGTCTATGATAGCATATGAGATCAAAAGAGCTTAGAAAATTAAATTAAAGTTTCAATACTAAATTTCTTTGGCATTGTGCAGACAGGGCAAGCTTCAAGAAAAGCATCACAATCTTTGCATGAACAAAGGTGCCTGCATGGAAGGAACAAAAAGCACGACCTCCCATAATTACACCTTTTACAAACCATTATTTCAACTCCTATTCTATTATTTTCTCCTACTATTCCTTCTTCCTTTTCTCTTCTCCTTTCCTCACAACATGATTCTGCATCATCTCTCATAATCATATTTTCTTTTTCTTTCATTTCCTCCAATGTTTTGTACAGAGATAATGTCATTGCTTCGTTTTCCTCAGCCATCTTTTGCCACCCTTCATTTTCTGCTTCTATTCTTCTTGTAAAATCTTCCAGTTCCACCCTTTTCTTCGTAGCATTTGCAATCTCTTCATCTTTTTGCTTCAGGAGTTTAAATGAATGAGATTCCACTCTATTCAGTAATGCTGTTATTTGTTGCTTTCCTTGCTCTTGTAGCATAAATCTTAATTTCTCATTCTGCCCCATAAAGTAAAGTAATAATCAAAATGGACATTCTTGAAGAAAAAACTATAGTTTAGCATGAAAAACCGAAAATAAGAAACATAACCCTATATTTAAGAACCCTAACCTGTAATCTGATGTACTGATCAATATCTTCAAACTGAAAAAGAGAGGTAGGAGGATTCAAAGGTTTTGAATCATGAACAAGTAGATTTTGATCAACAAGGTTGTTATGGCTCTCATTACATGGCTGTTGCAAACGTTGTTGCAATTGTTGTAGCTGCTGATGATGTATCTGTTGGTGATTGAAACATGAATCTGTGAGCCCAGAGACATAAAAACCATTGTCACAAAATGGATAAGACCCATCATTGGTGTTGTAAAACTGAGCTTGAATGGCCATAAGGATCTTAAAACCAAAGCCAAAAAGCAAGACTTTCCCCCCTCAAAATCAAAGTTGAATAGTGAAACGTAGAGAGAGGGATATATAAGGTTAGAATTATGATGAAATCATAGTAATAGTTCTTTCTTTGTAGCTGTTTCTGTTTCGTAGTGATCGATATAATGATATATAATGGAATAATGGATGGTGTGAAATGAAATAATGTTATGTCTCTATATATGTGCTTATTAAATTATTTGCTGAAAAAGTTGGAAAGAAATAAACAGTTTTAGTATAATTTATCCATAGTTAGTTAATGTATTATTAATTTTTTTTTGAAAAGTCAATAATTACTAAAAATCAGTAGTGCATAATATAGTAACAAAATAAAAAACTCTTATATTATCACGGTAGAGTTTTTTCCTCTCTCCGGTTTTCTATTTTACCTTTTATGTAACTTTATTTATTTATATGTATATATATTTTGATAATGGGTATTAAAGAAAGAAATGGTAGGTGTAGGACGCAGTAAGCAACAAGGTAAAGCATGCAGATTTTGTGACTAAACTATCTGGTCAGAGATTTGAGAGGAGTTGATGAATAAAAGGAGACAAAGACTTACATCATGAAAATGTATCTAGGTAGAGATAGTTAATAAAATCTTGACAATAGATTAAATATTTTATTATTAATACAAAAAAATATTTATATCTAAAATATGCATATTATATATATTTGTATGTAAGTTTTGTTGATGAATGGAATGGTAATAATTGAATGAATTCGAAATTGAATTTACAAGTGGGTGGTGGAGATAGAGAGAGCAATGAAGTCATAAGAAACTCACTAAGACATGTGAATTGGTGCGTTTTGGTTGAAAATATAATAAAGCATTGAAATAGGAGTAGTCCACTAGTCACAGAGATTTTGTCAGTTTCATTATTTCAAAAGGAAATGGATTGAATTGAAAGTATGATTTATTATTGGCCAAAAAAAGGAGCGTACGCTTCTCAATATTTTGTCTTGTTTATGGATTTGTTTGGTGAACAAAAATATGTCCATTCATGTATTGTTAATAATGTTAAGAATTTACCAAATTATTCTCCTTTATTTTCAAAACAAAATGTCCTATTATTATGGATTCAACTATCATCTATAGGGATTTATTTATGGTTAAGTGATTTTGCAAGCACAATGAAATACTTTGATTATGTAAATTGCATTCTAAAATGGCTGAAAGCGTGTATCCCTAGTGTGAAAAAATCAAAAGGCAAAAGAACACGAAATTCCCTAGTGTTATACAACATTATTTTGGGAGATGAAGGCAATAAGAGTTTGATAGGTAAGGTCGAAAAAAAGCTTATACAGTTACAAAATAATGTAAGAGTTATAACTTGTTGAATGTTTAAAACATGTTTTAAATTTCACATTGAAATATGTTATTATATATTGAATTTAGATTTTTATTACTAAATGCATTAAATATAAGCAATAAATAGAAACATTTTATGGGCATATGAGCTCATAAGTATGTTAGATATTATATTCTTTATTTTTTAGTAATATTTTGATAGCCGCTGAACGATCGCAAATTATTTTTGCTCCAATATAACTAAATATAAAATAGTACTTAAATGATATATGTATATGAATGAAAAAGTTTCATATTTACCTATAAACAAAGTGGCTGGTCTCTTCTACACTACCGGACCCAAATCTAAACAAACCACACCACTAGTCTTATAGATAAGGATAATGATTTGGTGTCTCAAACTATCGTTTCGGAAAAAGATCCCTGACATAGATCCTTCCTAATGATTTGGTGTCTCAAACTATTGTTTCGGAAAACAGAAGAATGCTTTTCCTCCCGTAATTGTAGCAGTTGGACATGTCACGTGTGGACAAACACAGTAACAAATACTCTATTAGACTGTGAGAACTGTGCTTAATACAATTACACTATTATGCTGTCACAAGTGTGCATGCTTAATAATATACTATCGTTATTATGCTCTGAAATCTGCGCTTAATACACTATACACTTTCACACCTTCCTACTAAACTATTATATTATGCTTGGAAATCTTCCAAGAAATTTGAGAGCACGTGAATTTACTTATACTAAACAAAATAATACACATATCATACTTTTAGTGGTTGGAGGAGATAAATTATCTCATTATGTGAGGAAATACTTTATTATTATTATTATTATTATGTAGTTTCATATTAAGGACTCAGTGAGTGAAACATATACTTCACATTCTCTGCTTCTAGTGTTACTGCTACTATACGGTGATGGCAAAAAATGAGGGTGCAACTTCATTCTCTCAAACCAAGTTTAACTAGGACGTTTTCCTTAGTTTTAGGGGTAAAGAGTGATAAAACAACCATATTCCAGTCCATCACAATGGGAAAAGAAAGTGCAGAGGAAAAGGAGAATGTTTTCAAACCATTTTGCATCCTTCCTAGCATGCACTCAAGAGTCTATTTCATTGACAAGTCTTGATGTGAGTGAGTGTATGAGGCTTGAGGAAATTCCAGAGAATCAAGTGTTCAGAAAGTAAATACAAGACACTGCAATTCCTTAAATGCTGAGACATTGGGCATGTTATGGTTCCAGGTTTACTACTTTTCCTTATATTTACATAAATTAGTATCCACAAATGCAACCAATCATTCCTGACAAGCTCAAAGAGAAGGGAATGACTCAGGGTTTAACCTCGAAGACGAGGATGACAAAGAGGGCGAGTCTATGTCGCGATGGATCGGAGAGAAAATATTAAAGCTCGACAAGGATGAGGATGAAAAGGAGGAACAGAGACAGAGAGAAGAAGTAGCTGCTGTAAACTATTATGTACCAGAATATGACGAGGAGGCAATTATAATTCAAAGGCAACTATTTGATAAGCTGGTTAAAGCTAATATGGCTATGCCTATGTCAGAAGATGTTGTTAACATTGCTTCTGGTGCAAGGTATGAACCAGAATATGGTGAGGAGGTGATTATAATGGAAAGGAAATTATATGATGAGCTGCTCCAAGCTAATATGACTATGCCTTCACAAGATCATGGTGCTAATGTTGCTGGTCCAAGCTCCTAGGACATAGGTGAGATAAGTGGACAAAGCTCACAAGATGATGATGTTATTAAGGTTCGGTACTAAATTTTTTTACTTTATTAAGCAATAAGGAATGAACTGTTATGCTTCTGCACTTCTAAGTAAGTTCTCCTCCTAGTCTTTTAAGCAATTTTTTGTCTCATTATCAATTGATATTTCTCATTGTTTACTAGTTGTTATTGTGTTGTTTTTACACAGGTAGAACAAATTGAAGTAAGTCCAGTGGATGCTTAGAATGTGTAACTTCTTCTACCTTGGCTCTTTAATCATCTCTAGCTAAACTCTTTGGAGTATATGGAATTTGAACCAGTGATGTAATATGTATTTGGATTTGAATCAATATATTTTTATATGATTAATTGGTTTGATTTTATATTTAGATTGTTTTCTTGTTGGATTAATTCGATTTTTCCTTGTTGCATCTAAGTATGTGTTGTCTTTGGGTTTTGCAGTAAGTCAATTCCTTTTTGGATCCTCTAAATCATATGTTGTCCATTGATTTGACAAATCATAAGTACTTATCATTTACTCAGTATGGTAACCTTGTTTCATCAATTTCGATCAATAATCATCATTTTACAACTTCTCAATAGATGGATGTGAACTAGACATGTGTGGTCATAATTATGTTGCTGTGGTGATGAAATTGGGGAAGAAAGAGAATGGATGGTAATGACAATGGTGAAGTGAAAGGTATTCCAATCTACATGTTTTAGAACACACACAAGTGGATATTGCTTTGCTTAATCTTGAAGTCCCAATATGCTGTGATTATTGTGAACAACAGCACTCTAAGTATAAAAGATATATATTTATGCAGAGTTTTATTAATCACTCCACACCCAAAGTAGGGTCACTAAGATGCTATTTATTACAGAAATCAAAACTTGTTTTCTGTAGAGGAGACAAGCCAATTAATTGTTTCACTCAGAAGGGTAAAGTACTGAAAGATGAAACATAACCCTATCTTCCCCAAGTTCTGTGATCCATCAACAACAAAATTTGTCAGAGCTAAGAAAATATGAATTGCCACTTAAACATCCCCCCCATTAAACAATGAAAATAACAGCTTAAATACATAGCACATTTAAAACTGAATCAGCAGAGAAACATTTATGATGGCAGTTTAACTTGTCCATACATAATAAAATAAATCAGGAAATTTAATTGCATAGAAAAGCATTAAATCTGTCGCGGCCTTTAGCTATGCTGGCTACAATCATGCCTTTAAAACATCGATCTAGAACTCATCTTCCATAGTAGAACAGCCATTTGAACACCCAATAATGCAGCAGTGGGCCCAAAAGGGAAGATAATTTGAAAGAAGTCCTGATGGATAGCTGCTGCAACAGCCAGTGAATTATTGGAAGGAGGTATTACCATGGCAACAATGAAAATCAACATTTTATTGGTTCTTCAACCAGCTCTTGCTGCACACGATCCTCCTGATAAATAAAAAGTCATTAGATCATTGCAAAAGATAAGGAGATAATATGCAAGTTCGATGCCCTGAAGACATCAAACCAGACTCAATACTAATTGATTAGAAATCATAAAAATATATCACCAACAATTTTCCTAGAAAATTTAGTCTCCTAACTCTTCATACAGTTAGAAAAAGTGTTCAATACAGTTGTCTTGAACTTTGAATCTTTTGATTGTAGTTGCCTAAACCACCTTGGAGAATATTTTGTCATAGTATGACAATATTTGCTGACTCAAAGCATCAGCCACTAAGTTGTCTTACAAAATTACACGAACTCTGCAATATTAGTACCAGTGGTCAGCAAAAATTACAGGTTAAAGATCATGCTATATAAACTGCAAACTAATTGCAGCACTGGAACATAAGAACAACTAAGAATTTAGCATTTAAGTAGAGTGCGATAACAAAAAACAAGTGAGTATCAGAGTGTGTGACCATAGGAATGCTGAACTTCCTAATCCCTACTATTTATAACCCAAACAAAAATCTCCAATACTCTCTCTCAAAGCTAAAACTAAAATGAGACAAGCAAATATCACTTGATCACGATGACCAAAGATGCATAGGCAGATGATACCATGCACCAGCATTTGAAATGGCATCAACTATAAATATGAATGAAGCACAAGTACCAACTCAAACATTCCACCCGAGAATTGTAATCAGGTATTACCTTTTCTTTTATTTGATGCAAAAGAACAAACATTAGGCAATGTCTGTCCAACTCCATGAGCGTGAAGATCCTTGAGCCCCAACTCACACTGGAGATTCTCAAGTTCACAACCATTAAATTCTTCCCCATTTAGTGATACACCTTCTGTCACCTTCCCATCTGCTCCCGGTTGAAGGCAATACACCTGGTCATCACACTGCATGTTACAAGGGTTCATCACATAAGAACCCGGAATGTTCAGGATTGGCGGATCAGAATTAGCTGGTTTCTGATACGGAAACGATCCAATTTCTCCTTCAATCCTTCCCCGCATGTCAACTAGCAAGCACTTTAGCCTTGCAACCTCTGCCTCTAAAGCAGCCTGACCTTGCAGCTTCTTCATCAAGTACTGATTCAAAGCTCTTAGTTTCAGAACCTCATCCTCCAGAGATGCTGTGCGAGCTTTTTTCTTCTCACGGTATTTGCGAACTGCTTCGCGATTACCCACAGGACGCTTTTTCGACTTCTTTTCAGCAGACTCAGCAGTATCATCAGTGGCAACCTGGTCTTCACCCGGGGCAGGGACAATTTTGGTATGGACATGGTAACAAGTGTGGGTATGCAAAAAATCAGGGCCAGGAGGGTTGCAAGTGTGAGTGTGACTACAAGCGTGCATGTTGTCCTTGAAGAGTTCATCAAAGAAACTATCCATTGAACCGCCGCTAGGAATATTAGCCATGTTTGGACTTGAAAACACTTCCTGGTTCAAGAAATCAAGCTCGCCGTCCTCCATTACAAGAGAATTCTAAACCCGAACTGAGTGCTAAGATCTCAAACCTAGTTAAAAAAAATACGTGATCTCAAAGTTAGAATTGCAATTGGAGAGAATTAAAAAACAATAAAACCACCAAAAGCGAAATTGATCAAGAATCCATAGGTAGTGCGAGAAGCATAAAGAACATTAGAACAATGAAACAGAATACCAAACAGAGATAGATATTTCAGATAGTTAAAGTAATTGGAAGATGTTGATACGATGAAAAACATAGGGAAATTTTTGACACAATTCAATGAAATTGAGGATGAAAAAGAAACCCTAACAATGTAATAAGATAAGGGAATTAAAGAAGAAATAAAGCGTAAATGAAAATGAACGAACCAGGAGGAATAGAAACGATTAGGGTGAGAGACTCGGCGACAGGAATTGTTCTTTTAACACTGTTTAGTGTTTACACTTCACACTCACTAACTCACGATTCCACTGAAACAATAATTGATTTTAATTTATAGTACTCGTACTGAAAATCAGACAACAACTTCATTTACGATAATGTTATTCGAACCCTACGATGCTCTCACGTCATTGTGGGACCATACTTTACATCCATAAATCTACTTTATGGGGATTACATTTGATGTCAACTTTCCTATTAAAGGTTACTATTTAGCAATCTTATGAAACCCTACTTTCATATTAGATCTTTTTCAATTCAAATCGGTTTAAAACTGTTCAGTCTTCGTTTAGTTAACACTATAAATCAGAATCGTTTTTAAGTCTAATTAGCGATCGGATCACCTAATTCATCAGAGTTTTCACAATAGGAATTTTTAGTTTCTTTAACTATTATTTTGTTCAAATAAGTGATGTAAGTTTTTGAGGTTTAATAATTAAATTATTTTGGTCAATTTTGTTAATTTAAAATATAAACTAAATAATGTTCTGAACTACTAGACAAATTTCCTATAATAGTATGGGATTCACTTGGAGATGTCTATTTCTCTTTTTAGAATTATAATGGCCACTCATAGAGGGAATCGTCCATGCATCATCACCATTTATTTACATACTTTTTATTAGCAGTCATTTTCCAAAGCTTGATTTGTTATTCTGACATGGTATTCTTATGTTGAAAGTAGTTCAAATCAAACAATTATACAAACATAATGTTGGTCTAGTAATGTAAGGTCTCATTTGATCTTTAAAGTTGATGGTAAGATTCTCGAGAGGTACAACTATAAAAGGAGGGCCAACTACAAATTCTGAAACAAATTAGTTCCTTATCTAAAAAGGCGAAGGATATCCAAAAAAAAAAATCAAACAATTATGACTAGGGCCTTCTACCCGCGACAGTGGTTGCTTATGAATTAGTCTCACTCATAGTAATACCTACCTGGCTACCTATAACATACCCTTGTCAAAGAAAATAAGCTCAGAATAATGTTATTTGCACCAATAATAATACATCACACACATCACCCCAATCTACAATGGATTAGAATAAACCCAAGCAAAACCATTTATTTTATTGGTAAGATAACTTGAAAAGAAATATACAAACCACCTCATTAAAGGGTGCAACACTCTATATTTCTGTTTTTTGTCCTTTATTATAATGCAACCATACAATGTACACACATAAACTAATAATATATAGCAATAGGTGTTAGAGTTGAAGAAAACTTGATGATCTGCTCCATTGTTCTTTCGAGTGTTCACTATTGCTGTGATCTCTACTGCTATATGATGTAGTATCATCTTCAACACCAAGTAATGCCAAGCTCAAGTGCAACTCTGCACTTGAATTTGGATACACTTCATCATCAATGCTTTCTTGATTTTCTGAATGGCCATAATCATTTTCCAAGGAGTTGAACAAATATTCCACTTTCTCATCTCCTTTTAAGATTCTTAGTATCTGTACACAATGAAAGTGATACACTTTAAGAGTAGGTTCTTAAAATATATCAGCTTTGATGTGTTTACTATGATGAAAAAAGTTCCATGTGTATCTGTTCCAGTAACTTTGATATACACATAACAAAAATCTTAACTATTTATTACCTGGTTCAGTTTAGGACGGAGCCTAGCGGCGCGTGTAACGCATAGAGATGCAGCCAGAACCATTCTTTGCATTTGAGCTTCATCAATCTTCACTTCTAAATTTGGATCCAATAAGCCTTTAACATTACCACTCTCCATTATTGGCTTTGCCTGAAAATGAAGTGTTTATAATAATCAATAGGTCTATGTTCTATATCATTAACACAAGTAAAAAACAAATCATTCTAAATGAGGTTAGATCTTACCCACATGACCAAGTTTTCCTGTCCCTTGCAAGGTTCTGAACTGATTGGTTCTCTTCCTGATATTAGTTCAAGCAGCACCACACCAAAGGCATAGACATCTATCTTGTCACTGACCTTTCCATACATGAAGTATTCAGGAGCAATATAACCAAAAGTTCCTACAACATCTTCTTGTGTTAGAAAGGATGAAGTTGTTGGTCCCCATAGTGCGAGTCCGAAATCAGATAACTGCAGCATAAGAACAATCACTAGTCACATAATGAATTTTCTGCATAATGTTTAACTTCTTTTGAATGCTAATAATGGTATCAATTTGCAAAATGTTCTGTTTTTTGAACTAATAGTTTCAAAATTTTGATTACTTGTGGCTCAAACTCATGCGAAAGAAGAATGTTTGAAGACTTGATATCTCTATGTATAACAGGCTTCAAAGTTTCCATGTGTAGGTAATCCAGTGCTTCAGCAATCCTAACAGCTATATTAAATCTCACTTCCCATGACATGATGGATTCATCCTTGTTCTTCTTTCCTACATCCATTTATAAATCGATATCGAAACAAATTCAATATTCCAGCAAATTAAATGATAGGTAAAAAGTAAAATCACACTGCAACTTTACCATGTAGATTTTTCTCTAAGCTGCCTTTAGGGAAATAATCATAAACAGATATTAAAGCATTGTCCTCAATGCAAATACCAAGTAGAGAAGTGATGTTTTTGTGCTTCAATGAGGATATTATTTCCACCTCAATGGCAAAATCTTTCAAGGCTTCTTTTGTTGACTTCAAAACTTTTACTGCTATTAGCTTCCCATCAGAGAGAACTCCTTTGTACACGCGATTGCTACCTCCTTTCCCAATCAAGTTTTCTGTAATGCAATACAAGGTTACATTTATTTATGTTCGGAAGTGAAAATATACAATACAAACTTATGCAACAGTTTATGAACTCAAAAGGATCATAATCATAAATTCAGTGTAAGCAGCATGGTCCAAAACCTGAAGAGAAGTGGTTAGTGCAGGACTTAAGAACCTCAAGGTTGAACCACTTGCAATTGAGTGAGTTTAAAGTTAACTTTCCCTCTAGTCCTTTTGGTATTTCAACAAAATATGTAGGTGCATAAGTTTTAAAACTCTCATCATCCATGTCACTGATGCCTCTTTCTGATGGATTTTCCTCAATGGAAGAACATGAGTGAAGACTTTTCTTTGGTGACCGATCTGGTAAGCTCATAACCCATTGCACTACTGACATGTCCCTTGCATGATGATGAGTTGAAGATATTTCCGAGTTGGCTCTTCGGAGCAGAGGCCAACCAAGCTTCTGGTCAGAAGGATCACCTGAAAACATAGATGATGACCTTAGTTTTCGCCTCTCTAATCGGTTAGATGCTTCCTCCTTCAATTCAATGGTATTTTGGCTTGTTGATTTCTCACTCTCCACCTCAGAGTCACCTGATTCAGACTGGATTACTCTATCTCTGAGGTTTCCTATGCTTGTTAAACTTGGTCTTGGATCCAGCATAAGACCACCTATGATAAATGAAAACAAACCTTATTCTAGTTTCTTTTGTCATTGGAAATTTAAATTTTCAATCACACATTAAGGTGCCTTTGAGTGATTACTTAAGCGCTTATTCAATAAGCTTTTCTGAAATAAGCCAAAAAACTTACTTTCATAAGCCTATATGACAAGCTTATTGAAATAAGATATGTATAAACTCTTCCAAGCATTCATTTAAGACTAAGACTCGGTTTCCATAGATACAAAACCTGGTAATTGGTTATTGGTGCACCTCCTGAAGACAATTCTTGAATCTTGGATGGCCAGAACATTAGTGTTTGGTGGCAGTCTTTTGGAGCAATATTTGGCTGTGGAAGTTCTACCCCTGTAAATTAAAACAACCATTTCAGTGTTTAAGACAAATACAAGCATTCAATATTAGAAATTTTCATCAGAAAAAGTAAAACAAGTAAAGATATATTAACTCCACATACCCTACCACTAGAGCCATAGCAGCATGATTCTTTGCTTCTCTAACAAGAATGCTTCTAAAAGAGCTTCCTGTGAAGACTTGACCAATGAGACCTACCTGAAATCCAATCAGACAAAATAAAAAGGATGGATACAATTTCTCAATTCCATGAATGAAAGGTGTAGAAATGTTTATGTACCTTCTTAACATCACATAGGCCTTCATAAACCTCTAAATAGCCAGCTATAAGGGCCTTGTTTTTGGGAACATAATCTTCATCAAAAGTAAATTTTTGTAACAAAGGTTAAAAATACATAAGGTAAGATATATAAGAATAAAAGTGATTGATTGAATAACTTGGTTAGTTACTTTGATTTTTAACTACATGAACAGCAATAACATAGTCACCAGGTTCAGCAACTTTGAAAAGAGCCCAGTTTAGAAGATGTCTGCTATAACTATCAATTCTAATCCCCACCAAAACAAATCTCCTATCAAGTGTCATTGCTTTTTCTCTTTATATCAACCACCTTAATCTTAAAACAACTCTAGATTTACTTGCTGCTGCTTGACATGAACCATATCAATCTCATTGTCTGCAAAATATAGCTCTCATGGTTGAAACTTGTTCGAAAAAAATAGGGTGTGTAAGATAGAGAAAAGAAGGGTTAAATATGACATGACCCATTGGATGTAAAGAAAGGTATAAACCTACGACACCTTTAAAGTTAAATAATGTTATATATTGTGAATAAAGAAACATGATGGTATTGAAAAAAAGTAGAATAAAACAAGATCATGTGACAAAGAAACATGCATGCTGGTATTGAGAATTAACAACGTTGTTACTTTTAATAGGTAGAAATGCTAGATTTAGCGTCAAATTGCACCACCAATACTATCACCTACTTCTCAACTAAATATCTAAACATGACTCAGAAAATATATTATTATATTAATTCTGGTATATAAGAATTGAAGAGAAGAGAATTATGAAGAGAAGGGAGGGTAAGGAGAAAGAGTAGTTATTGTTTGTTTTTATTGCAGCTAATAATATTGTTTTTTTGAGTGTGTCACAGTAACCGGACGTTTTTCGCGGGAAACCCTTGATATCAGGTCGTATGAAACATCATCCATGTTTTACACCGGCTATTACGGGTTGATCACTAACATTGCTTCCACTATGCGGCGCGTCCACTGTTTACAATGGTTGACTTATGTTGTTTTTCTTATATATAAAGAAGGTTAGGTTAAAGTAAAAGAAACTACATTGTCGATTTTTGGAATTGAATCTTTGATCTTTCTTTAATATTAATTTTGGAGATACTGTATATTCTATTACATTAGATTGATATATTGTTTATGTTGTTTTTTGTTTTTACATAATATCCTCGAATGAAATTAATAAAAGTAAATGAGATTAAATCAAGTTAGTGATAAGAAATTGTGCTGGGACTTAAGTATATGATGAGGGCTCAACCAAAAACTAGTCTATTAGGTAGGAGAGCTTCCTGGCTTAAATATCACATTGAATTTTACTATTCTACTCGGGACTCCTAACATTGTCGTCCCTTCAAGGGTCGACGTCCACGATGGCTTTCACTCTATCGAACTGACTTGGTGGTAGCCTTTTCTCTTTTGGCGTCTTCACTCACGTATCAGTATTCGGTAATGTACCTTAATCTAACCTATAGGTAGATCTTTACGTGACACAACTCTCAATGAAAGACACCAGTTATTAGGACTTAAGTACATGAGGAGATGCTAACTCAAAAAACTAGCCCATTATGTGAGAAAGTCTCATGACTTGTATCACATTAAGTTTTGATATTCTACTAAATGTGAGACTCCTAACATTTTATTGTTTTGCTTCTTATTCTAATGTCCCTTCTATTTAATTTTTGTAGGAATACAATGATAATGACAATGGTTCAAACAAATATTATAAACACTTTTAATAATAGGAAATTCCCTTTAATAAATAAATTATATCGTGATATTTCCTTTTGCATGCAGTACTCTTTGCTTAACAACAAACACCAATTGAATAGTTGAAGGGAGTTGATGTGATAAATGAAATTGTTACATATAACATGTTATTAGTTTATTTATTTATTGGTTGCTTGACTAAATGAAATTGAAATTTGGCAATGACATCAACGTTGAACACATCAAAAACCAGATTCATTCATAGGTCCCACAAATTCAAAGTCTATAGTGCTAATTTTCAACTCTCACTTTTATTATAAGCAATAAGAATGATAATGTTATACCTTATCTCATATTAGGCACCACAGAAAAATGGTATGGTTTGGTATGATTAGTTGTAACTACAGTTTTACTTTTTCATTTGTTATATCCGCTTCATAAATTTAGAAAACAAAATAGTTCTTAATCTATACCCAAAGATTCTTATAAAGAAAAAAATGACTAAATTTAATTATATTCCTAAGAAAATTATGTATTATAGTATGAGGAGGATTTTAAAATAATGAGATATGCAAAATTCAATTGCAAAAGTCATCTAGATAAACACGAAACTAATCAAAATCATTGTATATAAATAAAAGGAATTATTCTAATTTTGAAAAGATGCATGAACAACCGAAGTTATTACTTATTTAGTCGAAGAAATATAATTGGATGGGTCCCTCCTAATCTTATAACACAAAATAATGTTCCCTTGTTCTCCAATTTTACTTAATGCACTTTTTATAAAAGAAAAATCTAAAGCAGTTTAAGTCTCACAATCTTAAGGGTTCCCCACAGGATTTTGAAGGTACCATCACAAATGAGAAAGGTGATATGGCCTACTCAACTGCATCTTTGGAACCAAGTAATAAAATTATTTGGTAGAAGAATATTAAATGGGGTATACCCTATTCTTCTAATAATAACGCCAACCATATAATACCATTAGAAATATAATACATTAGATGCTGCCATAAGACACTCCATGTACAATTTTCTTTTTAGCTTGAAATGACATAACTAATTTTGAATTCTCTCTTTGTGTGTATGTGTTAATACAAACTACTACTAATAATTTTAGAAAAGCTGAATAGAAAAACAATGCAAGTCTGTTATGTGTTAAATTGTTTTTATAGAACACTTGCCTAATGTTTGATCAATGTAGCTGACAAAGACTTATGCGTTAACAACTGTTGGGTAAGGTTAAGATGATTACTATTACAGATAGGAGTTTTTGTTTCGACATACTTTTGACATCTGGAATGACATCACTAGTTACATAGTAATTAATTATAAGAGGAGATTCACTTACTCTATATTTTAGTTATCAATTCTAAGAAAATTTAATGATTCAGATCTAATAACTAATTCAAACTATTGGATTTTCCCAAAAATATTCTCGGAGTAAGTTTGTTTTATAAGCAAAATATGTATTAAAAGGGCACAAGGAGTGCCGAAATACATAGGAAAGCTAAATAGGCTAGAAGATTAAGTACAAGACATTTGAATGCATGGGGTGGGATCACTAGACCATTGTGCAAAGGAGATGAGAAGAAAACCAATTCCATGAATCAATTCTACTCATCAACTAGATAGACCAAATCAACGTAAACCGTAATAATCTCCAAATTTTAGCTTTGCATAAAGAATCATGACTCTTTGAAGTTTGAACTTTACCAAATTGTTCAGAATAATCACTAGAACCTATAACCATGAGTAGAAACTCATTCACACATCCATAGAGTAAGTGGATCACATCCTATTAATTATAGTATGACACTTTCTATTTTAAGGAGAGATCCACTTACTTCAAGAGTAAGTTTTTAAATTTACTCCTCATCCTAACCATCAATTATAAGGAAATCCAATGGTTTGAATTAGTGAATAAATTTAAACGATTAAATGTTATGGGTTCCTCCTCTTCTATTTTATATGATCATTAGAGTATGCTACCTTAGTTTTATGATTTGTGTAATACTTGGTAACGATGGGAAATTAAAGTTTAAAGCAAAAATTGAAGTATAATATATTGTAGATATAACTCCAAATTTTAGGCTCCCTTTTCTCCACAGATCATAATCATATGATTCAAATTAGTTAACCACAATTTTAAAAAAATGCAAGTAAAAGGCATAGAGTCTTGTCAGAACAAGGTTGAGAGGTATAGTTTTATATCACAATGAACATGATATTCTGCTGATTGGATATTGATTGAAGCTTTGATTCTGTATACAGAAAATATGTTTAATTACAAATCTTTTCATGGGAAGAAAGTGGGTTTTGTGAAAAACAAATTAAAAAATATTGGAGATCTTTGAGGTTATTATTATTCTTAAAGACCTTGTTTCTTGAACTAAGAAAGTACACAATGATTGAGCCTTGTTGATACTTAGTTCATGGCTGAATACAGAAAACTACAAATCAGAGTAATATTCATTTATTCTTAAGATAGCATTGTCCAAGTACAAAAGGTAAACATTTGAGAGCAATTTTCTCATATGTATGCCAAGATTCTTATCTCATGGCATACTTCAAGAGGGAAGATTTGAAGAACAAAAAAGACAGCTCCAAAAGTATTGGAGGAATCAAGAGGCCAAGATTCTTATCCCATGGCATACTTCTGAGTCCAGCTTCTAGCAGTGGACTCATACTTGAATTTATCTGTCTTACACATATGAGCAACTTCAGGCACAAGAGGGTCATCAGGATTTGGATCAGTCAGCAATGAACAAATAGAGAGCAGCACCTGCATCATGATTTTTAACAATCAGCATTTATATACAACAAAAAGAAACATATGGCACCAACTTGGAAGGATACAAAACATGACCTTGGATATGGTGAGAGCAGGACTCCATTGTTCTTTGAGTATGTCAAGACAAATATTACCATTACTATTTATGTTGGGATGGAATACCTTGGTCCTGAATGCAACCTGCCAAACAATATTTTATACATCAACCACATTCATCACTTTGCTATAAATTAATCCATTGCACAAGACTCTCACATTAAGGAATTCGGGGAGGGTACATATCCTTAGCCCACAGGCTGAAAGTTTGTTTGCAAGTTTTGAACCTGTGACCTCCAGGTCGCAAGACAATAACCAAATCGTAAAATAGTTTTTTTGGTGATGAACTGCAACATAGGTGGAGTATATGGATGAATTGACTACACATACATATATAAACAGATGTTCCAGCTTCATATATAGCAATCCAGAATGTAAAGAGTTTTTGGTCTAGTACCTTGGGAGGTTTGAAGGGATAATCAGGAGGGAAATGGATAGTAACAAGGAAAACACCTCCAGCATAGGGACTGTCATTTGGACCAATGATGGTTGCTTGCCAATGGAACATATCCTCACTCACAGGGCCTGAAGAAATCCACCATAACAGCAATATAAAAAACACTCTAGTACTGTTAAAGTTATTAACAAATAAGCTAATTCAAGTTTCATTAAACCTTTTTACCTGCACTGCATGAAGTTGGTGGATCCCTCTGCAAGTCCTTGAGCTCCTTCAGTATTCTCTTCGATGCCATTCACGTTATTCTACGATCCTAGAAGAGGAACTATGGGTGGAAAAAGGTTGAAGGAAAAATAATTAAGAACACCACAGGAATGCTATAAGAAAGAGTTCAGGTTGCAGCCATATATAATGGTCAAACAAGTGGCGTTGGAGGAGAGAGATGGAACAGAATCAAGACTGCATTTGTCTTTTCTGACTGATGGAAGTGGCCAAGGTATATATTCCTCAAGAAAGGGAAGATAAGATTACAAGAATCTATCACCTTTTAGAAATACAAGCAATTCAGAACTCCAAAGATAGGGACACATTCATATCATAGGGAAGTAACTCTTGAAAAGAGACGACCTTACTTAAGAGAGATCAGTGATGTATTACTTGAACCAACCAACCAACAATAATCTTATGAACATTTGAATAACCGAACTTGTGTTAACATTTAGAAATATTTAAGAAATGGGAACCTGTATATAAGGTTGCTCAAACTTTGTCTGCCATCTCTCAATTCAGATAATCAGGATTTCCTGCTGTGTTTCCAAAGCCACTTTCAACATGATTATCCATGTGGTCATAGATGGAGGAGGATCCATCCACACCACAAAATTCTGTTTCAACACTTATTTATGGCTTGATTAACTAGTTATTAAGCAAGTCTAGTGTCAAATAGGTCGACTTTTCACACAAGTCTATATCTTCCTTTTTTGAAATGCACCGATGCCAAAAAGCAGTGCTACAAGATATACCAAAGTATGGAAGGCATAATAACAGCCAGCCACATCCAAAAAGAAGAAAAGAAACCCACACCTCATATAACCCATTCATTTAGCATCTGATAAAGTCATGAGAAATGACAGGTGAATTTACTTTTCCTTTTGAGAATCCTTCAAAATATTCTTTATTTCATGCATGCACAACTTTGTTGACAGCTTCATAGTATTTTTTTTTTCAGTTATTCAACAGATGACTTTCCTTTTAAAGTTTGGCTTTATTTATTCCAAGCTGCAACTGCCATAACATTTAGAGATCGAGACAAATTTAAAGACCAATATTTTCTCATAAAGCATGATTTATAATAAAACATTATAGCATTGTTCGATCCATGTATGTTGTTGCAACTGCCATAACATTTACTTCAAAAGTTCATGGTTTTCAAAGTTCACACCTTCATATATCACAGCATAGTAACTTGAAAAAATAGGGAACAAATGAAAGAGGGAACCCTTAAACTTCAAACCAACTACATTTAGTCTGTTAAGCAGGCAAATATATTACATATGATTAGTTCACATCCAAAGCCACATACACAAGCACTTCTTAGATTAGATTACAACATGAATAGAACCCATGTCCATAGATGGATATGGTCATTTAATAGTGTGTCAATACAACCAGCTAAAAACAGTCCAGAAAAACAAAAAACGAAATAGTCGTGCACATCGAACACATTCAAATTATGACTGTACAGATCCAAGAGGCAGAAACAAATAGCTTGATGCTTATGAGTGAACCTTAATGTTGTCAGTTGGACTCAGCAATTCCTACCTCTAGGTTGGAAATAGTATAAGATATAGAATGGCAAAGACTACCAGAAAGTGGCTACAGTCATGTCATCCTCCGTGAACTATAATATGAAGAACAGAATATCACAAAATGGAGCAGGCCTTTTGCCCCTTTCTCTTCTTTTTCTTCTGCTTTGGGGGCTGGAGAACTACTTTGATGGCAGCATCAAAAACACCTTTAACATTCTGCATCCAAAGGGGTAATCAATAAGGTCATGATATTCTTTCACCTCCAAAAGTTTTAAAGATGCATTGACACAAATAACATATATGCACCTGCTGTGTTTTTGAACTGCATTCAATGTAAACTGGAGCACCAATAAGTTTTCTCAGTTCCTCACCCTTCAGAAATGATAGAAAACCGGACCGAATTATGAACAAAACATAAAGGTTAAATGACAAAGGAAGCAATTAATTGTAAAAATAAAGAAAGCAGTAGCAACAAGAAGTACCTACCTGCGCTGTGGTGATAGGGACTGCACCAGGATGGTCTTGAAAGAACTGCTTATCATCCCGAAGATCTATAAAGACACATACTTGGTTATCATTAAATACCCAAGCAAACTGATCATGACAGCTTTGCATCGAGACTATCAAATGCACACCACCAAATTAAGCCTATATGTAGGGGGAAATACGCTCCAAAAGCAACCATGTGAAAACTATTGACTGAACATTTTCAGAACAGAAACCCTTGTTTCGTTATAAAGTACTATAAATGAAAATTCTGCTAAGTCATGAGATAGAGACTTATACTGGCTCCACCAAGGCAATTACTCATGTATTAAGTACTTGCACTTTGATGTCATCTTAAACTTCCTAATACACACACAAATATAAGAACTTAAGAAGATAGTTTCATGAAATAGCTTGTTTTATCTGAAGCAATTGTTGGTTGAAGTCATGGAGAATGACTTAGATAAACACTACCTAGCACATCACGTTTCGACATACCCACTAATAAATTGACAACTCATTAAATGACAGATCCCACTAAAGCAATTCAGCTTTCTTTCTGTTCTTTTGTTTCTCATCACCGGTGTCCATCCCCATCATATCTCTCTCTAGCACACAGTATCGAAGACTTGGGTCGATCGTGACGATCAGAACCCATGAGGGGTGCCACAAGTGGGTCTTGGACTCCCGACAGAGAATGGATAAGGTGGGAAGGTTGAGGAGAATCTAGAGCTTCGGCAGAGGAGGAACACACTAGTTGGAGAAGCTGGGTGAGATGAGGAAGCCCTGTTGGTTTGGTTGTGGGGGCTTCAGTTTCTTCTTGTGAAATTGTCATCGTAATGGTGGGCATACTGAAACAGCCCCATCGGAGAGAACTGATATATGGGAAAGAGAGCAAAAGAGATTGGAAATTGAGATGGCCAGGTTGGTGATTATGGCGATGCCCCACATAGAGAGTGGATGAGGCATAGTGCAAAGAGAGTGGTAATGTGAATGAGAAGAGTAGACAAAAGCTCAGTTAGTTTAGTGGGACCGACCTTTTAATAAGTTGTCAATTAGGTTTTTGTTGAAGCAAGATTTTCTCAAAGTCATAACTGAGGTAAGACAACAAGGAACTTCCTTCTCTCAATATCTACTGAATAATAGTCCATTCAGGGAAGATATAATAGTAGTTTCAGATTCTACAATTTAGGAAAAGACATCTAATTAGAGGTCAGGTTCAATAAATTTGTAACTACCCCAACTTCAAAACAGTGATAGGTACGTAGTGTGAGTAAAACTTCACAATATCACGGAACTACTATTCTAGTAAGTTTTATCTGCTACGGAAGGAGCACATTAACAGTGTAAACATAGTTGGAGAAGGTATTGAAGGAACAAGAATCTAACCAAGTTTTGTTCCAACAAGAATAATTGGAACACCTGGAGCATAATGCCTCAATTCGGGAATCCACTGGAAAGGGACAAAAAATTAGTCCAAAGTAGAGAACAGACAAGATAGAAATAAGAAAAACAATACCAGCCTTACTTTTTTAGCAATATTTTCATAGCTAGCCCGACTTATGAGAGAGAATGCAAGAAGGAATACATCTGCTCCACGATAGCTTAAAGGTCTTAGTCTATTGTAATCTTCTTGGCCTGTAACATAAGTCAAAAATATCAACAATGATACAAGACACTCCTAAAATACTAGAAGAATGAGACATAACCAGGAAACTAAACTTACCAGCAGTATCCCACAAACCCAGATTCACGGTACTCCCATCCACAACCACATTTGCACTGAAATTGTCAAAGACAGTTGGAACATAGTCCTGTTGACAATGGAATGGATCACAAAGAAACACAAGATGTCAAAATTACCAGTACAACATCCCAAAATCACTCACATCTACCAGTCAATTGTAAGTCAAACAGCATAACACAAATTGTTGTCATGATCATTGCATCAATCCAAAAAAAGGAGCATATCCTAATGTCCCAAGTTAGCAATTTCAGCAAAGCATCTAACTTAACCTCCACAGAGTCAAATCAGATAGAAACACAGCATCTAAGAATCAAAGTCAACATGAAAGACTCAATCCTAACACTTCCTTTTGCCACCAAACAAATTACATGAAATACAAGAAAATAAGAGCAACAAAAAAATCATAAAATTACAATAACCCCATTTCTTATTTTGGAAAAATAACAACAACTAACTCAACTTAGAGCTTGAAGTGCACAAAAAATTCAACCTTTCTTAATGAAAAATGATGAAGACTCACCGTCGGGAAAGTGTTGCTGGTGTAGGAGATAAGCATACAAGTTTTTCCAACAGCACCATCACCAACGGTGACACACTTAATGAACCTAGAGGCACTCATTGCCCTTCCTTTACTACAATTTCTCTTGTTTCTTTCTTCAGCTTTTTGGTGGATTCTTGGGGTGTGTGTGATGAACCCTAATAATGATTCATGTGGCAATGCTGTTGTTCAAGTTTTGATCTTTGAGGGATATTGAACAAGAAATTGAAGAGAAAGGACAAGAAGGGAAAAGGTGTTTTAGAGAAATTGGGGAAAATTCAATTTTGAGGGTAATGGGTCTGTGTTATACTTACAGCTCTTGCCAGCTATACTTTCTTTTCAGAATCAATTTAAATTATTTTTATTTTTTGTTTTTGTTTGAAAAGGTGAGCTATTTTTTTACAACCAATTATTATTTTATCACACTTTTTGGTACATAGCCATTTTGTTGGTACATAATTATTTCTCACATTTGGAATAGTATGATATATGAGAATCTTATGAACCCCTTTATGCACTAAATGGTTATTATTCTTGATAATGAAATCATAAAATTAATATCTATCCACTAATAATATAAAAGTTTTATATTATCAATATAATGATTTATTTTTTATGTTATTTATCATTGATTTTAAAAAAGTGGTACTACTAAGAGTATTCTCTTACCTTTTTGGGTAAAGACTAATCTCTTTTAGGATTCGTGACTACCATTCCTAACAAGTGTCGCTCCCAAAAATCGAATTCTCAATCTTAGGAATACAATATGATCTTACATCATTAGACCAACATGTTGTTAACTTAATATTGATTCCTGAGTAAAAGCAATGAATAATATATTAAGTATGCTAAAATTTGTTAGCGTGTGTATATATTAAACTTAAGAACCAACAAGATGTTTATGCACTTGTTTAAGGACTTATTAGATCTTCAGAAAAATCAAAAGGTTAATAATTTAATTTATAAGAGCGACACTTGTTGAGATGTACAATTACATATCTCAAAAAAAATTACCTTTTACTAAAAAAAAATGATGAGATATTATTGATATTATTCCAAACAAAATATTAAACTCCAATGTGAATTATCTTAAAGGCTAAGTAGGGGACCATTATACATTTTACACACTATGGTACATTTATGGGAATCTACAAGCCTGACTTTATTTTCAAAAATCCAATTTCAATTTTTTTTCCCACCATTTTTTTTGAAAGATTCTCCTACCCATTTTTGCATGATACTGATGATGAAATAGTGAGTTGAATAAACGTAATAAATGATGAGACCATGGGAGTAAATTATAGGATTAACTACATCAAGGGTGCACCTACTTTGAGAAATGAGACTATGAGAAAGATGAGTGAAAAAGTTGAGTAATAATAAGAATATAGTTAAAAAAACAAAGTATAAATATTTATAGAGTTTCTATAATATCAAAATATTTTAAATAATATAGAAAAATTAAAATATCAAAGGATCTAAAGTGAACGGGAGTATGATAACATCTTTAATAGATGCAACTATATTAATGAAAAAAATAAAGTATATATATTATTAGGTTAGTTAAAAAATTGGTTACCTTCTAATATAAAGCTTTATATTTGCATTAAACATTTATTAAAAGAGAAAATAATTTACCTATCTATGTTCTATCTAAATGTAATTATATTACATATAAAGTTCTTGGTAGTGTTGGTGTCCAACTTTGTTATTTATAAATTCTATTAACTTTTGTTTTTTCAAAATTATCCTATAAATAAAATATTGATAAGAAGAAGAAAATAAAAAAAATACAGGTTCAAAGTCATTCAACAAGCTACTAAAAAACAAGATAATTAGAAACAGCCTGACAATCACCGAATTTTTGCTTTAAAATGTTAGGTTTAAGTTTAATTTATGTAAAATCAGTTAGGCAGGCTTACCTAATATTTGAATCATTGATATAAACAAAGAAAAATGTCAGTTTTTATTGTTTGTTTTCCATTTTGAAGATGAGTTTAAAATAAATGTACTAGTGGTAAAAAAAAATTACACTATTAATATATTATCTACTGTTATTTGTAATATATTTTTTGAAAAAAATTAATAATAGTTAGTATAATAGTATAAAAAATACTTATTCTATCAATATATACATATAAAATCTTTTCAAGATCAATATCGGATATTAAATGGGAAGGTGAGGAATATCATTTGAAAACTCTAAAGTTAGAAAAGTTAATACAAAACTATAGAAAAGTCTTTGACCATAGAACGAGGATACAACTTAAATATAAAACCCGCCATTTGATTATGATATGAGATATGGGGATATGAAATTTTTTCCTAAAGTAAATCACAGAAAATGTATATAATAATAAGGTATGAGATTTATATATTATCAATGTATTATCCAATTGAGTAATTAAAGATTTGATGACTATCTATAAATCTTTATAATGTATAGATATTACACTTAAAGTAAACAAGTTACAAGTACCCTAATATTGAGAAAAATGTATACATCAATAATATATAATTTTTATATATTCTCAATGCATTATTAATTATTCAAATTTAATTATCAATATTTCATAAAAAATAATACAATATAATGTATTAAATATATAAATTTTTACATTAATAACACATAAATATTACTATTATGGCTCCACTTGATGTAGTATGATTGGGATGGATAAATATTTAAATAAAACTGTGAAGTCAAAATTCAACGTACTTGATAAATGGCAAGTCCTTATGCAATCGAATATAAATGCGATGGTAGTGCTACTTCTGACAAAGGGAAGTGAACAGTTTCCTTTGATTTTATATGTATCCTTCCAATAAATTACTTTAAAACAATTTTAACTAAGATATTACATTTATGTACAACTTTTACCCATGCTTAAATATGTTTAAAATAATTTATTAGAATAGCATAACATTTATTTTTGTAGTATAAGTTTGTAGCATATATGGATTGATTTTGTCCCTTTTCCCCTGTTTGAAGAATCAAATGCAAAATTAAGTCAATGCATGTTGCCATCCACTACATGGAATAACTTAGGTTAACAAATAAAAAATTAATTAATTAAGGTAAGGAGATTACTAGTATTAAGAAGTTTGAACCCGAACAAGGTGAATACAAGTTATAAAGTAAATGAGTACAAATTTTTGAACTGTTTATATAATTGTGATCATATTTTTTAAGAGAATAACTTATTATTTATCTTCTCAAGTTTATTAATTATTTGACACGTGTTTTATTTTGTCTTTTATAATATATTTTACGATGAGAATTTCTAGAAATGAGTGAAATAAAACACGTGTCAAATAATCAATGGATTTAAAGGCATAAGTTATATTCTGGTATAAGTAGTTAAATTATACTACAGTAACAATAGTGTACCTGCAGAAATATAGCTCGATACCAAGATGATAAAAAACTTATTAACACTTCTCATTCTTATTACTTTTTCAATATGAAAAAAAGTAATAAGAATGAAAAATGAAAGGACATATTTTATTCTTAAGTGTATATTTGTTATGTCTCCAATGCTTAATTACATTAAAAGTTGTTCTTAAATTTAGATCTTAGAAAGCTTGGTGAGGAAGATGAAAGAGATGGAAAATAGATTTTCCAATAAACCCACATGGAAGATGGTGACAAGAGTGAAGATGATGGATGTGAAAGAAAGCAATGCAATTTATGTCACAATTCACAACTACTAAGAGAATGGACCACCATTTTCCTTCATCAATAAGCAATATTGTCATAGTTTGTGTCACTCCATATGTCATTAGCTTGTGATTGGTCAAAAAAATACTTAATAATTAAAATTTAACTTATACATATTTTTTATAACCAATCAAAAGTCCATAACACATGAAATAACATAAACTGTGAGACAACATATGTGTATCTATATTTTACGGTGTATATGGCTTTAATAGGAACACCTCTTATTTATGAGTAATTAAAGTGGGGAAGGTGCTAGTGATAGTGAATGGTACATCAACATCATGATCAACCCAACTACTTTTGCACTATCATGTTCTTAATCTTGCTACCCTTTTGTTCATCACCTTAGACAAAACATATTTAATTTATTTTATTTCTTCATTTCTAATTGATAGTTGAAAACTAATCTTTTAAAGTGTAAATATCACATTGAAGTTGTTGGCTGTGTATTGTTAATTGAAGCTCTCATATCTTAAAAAATATTCAATCATCTAACATTTGAGTTAGGCATGGTTAATAGGATGTAATATTTATACAGTATGTAAAGATTTATATACAATTATTATATTGTTTATAATTTATTTGTATTACTTTTATTTAAGAGTTAATAATAATTAAAAATGAATTATATGTTTTATAATGTATAAATCTTTTCTCTTGATAATAACATATTCAGACCCTTCATTTTCAATAAAATTGCATGGAATCAATAGTTGTTGGGTATGGTGGCATAAACAAAAGGTTGTTGAGTGGCTAGTTGTATTTTCCATCTAACCAGAATATTTAGAGCATCTCAAAATATCAACAAAAAACATAAGGGAAAAATAATAAATTAAATGGGGTACAGATACAAACTTATTCTTACATTGATATATCATTTTCTTATAATAAACTGTTATTATTGGAGCTTGCAACAATTCTAAATGACACGAAATAATTATTATTGGCCGAGTCACGACCATATCGCTCTTTTAAGACGTTTCATGACACTGTCAAAAATGTGTAAGCAGACTATCAACCACGTCATCCCAAACAGCCTAAATCTCTGTTATCGAATTCTTATTGCACTATAAGAACCAATCTCGAATACACCTACCACAATATGGCTACCAGTGTCAATTCTCGAAATCCCTACAATATGACTAACAATGTCAATTTTCGAAATACTCACAATATGGCTACCCGTGTCAATTCTATTCCCACAATATTGACTACCAGTGTTAGTTCTCGAAATGTCCACAATATAGCTACCTGTGTCAATTCTTTTCCCTCAATACTGACTATCAGTGTCAGCTCTCGAAATGTCGATTCTTTTCCCCCAATACTAACTACCGGTGTCACTTCTCGAAATTCTCATAATATGTCTGTCTGTGCCATTTCTTAGTGCCACAGAAATAAAGGGTGAGAAGTTTGCGAGAAATGCATCGGCAAAAAATATAAGGGAGAAAGAAAAAGTTGAATGAAAGCGCATTCAACTTAGGGCAAAAAAATATGAATGGAGAATGCTTCTATTTATAACATGAGATTTTTTTTTTCCAAATTCCTCACCTCTCCAATGAGGGACTTCAAAGTTGTTTTCTTTCAAAACACTTTCATGTGGGACTTTGGGACTTTGGAGCTTTTTAGATTTCACATTACAACCAAGTTCCAACGATCCTCCACTTGAAATTAAAAAACGATTTCTGAGAATATTTGTGGCCTCAATAAGATTGTGCATAAATAAATGTATCATACGACTTGAAATTTTGCATAGTGAATAATATCCAGATTTTGCTATAGTGACTCGTAGTCTTGAACTCTATCTTCAGCATCAAACCACACACACTCAAATGTGTATTCTGTAAAGCTCATGCATTAAAGGTCAAACACGTCTATCCCAGTATAGTGAATGCTCTATAAATTTATGCCACAAAATTTATAGGAAGCGACATCACTTCTACATTCACATAGGTGAGTCTATCAATAGTACTCATGCAATCTAGGTAATCCACTCCAATTGTAGTATATATCTCATTAAGAGTTAAACCCATCCTTACATATGTTGCAGGAATCATTCTTCCCATAATTTTATAGCATGTTCATTCTCATATCACTTCACAACTTGTTATTACCCATTGAACCTATTTCTTGGGATCTCCAGTCAGTTAGCTCGAGTTACCATTATGAGTGATCCTCGTTCTAAGGGCAATAGTCTCATACTCTTAGTGTATTATGGACTTTCTCTCCAGCTAGTCCTTTCATCAAAGGATCTGCTAAGTTATTCTTAGTGCGTACATGTCCACTCTAACAACTCCTGTAATGAGTACTTACAACAAATTTGTCATTTCTTACTATTATAAAGGTGGTTCTCAATTTTTGCAGTAGTCGCGGTACTATCACAATGAATCAACACAATTGGTATTAGTTTTTCCTATTGGGAAATTTCCGCAAGCAATCTCAACTAACTTGCTTCTTCATTAGCTGTTTCTAATGCTATCATCTCAACTTCTTGAAGAGTTGATGAATTCTCCTCTAATATATAGACAATATAATCAGATATATATACTCTTTAATAGTTATTATTTTCTTGCTTCTTATAAGTTCTATTTCAAATCTTTCATTTTTTTATCATCACCTCTAATCATTTTTTTTTGTTTTATATTTCAAATTTTGGTTTATGTTTGAAAGTAGAATAATTTGTACAATGAATTATCAATTTATCACTAGCACATTCCTGTGTGTTAGACATAGCTGGAGTCACATTTTTTATCCCAACACATATATCACTTGTTTTTCATTGGCCAGAAAAATAAAATAAAATAAAATTTATATTTTTGACCAATGAAAATGAAATTATACATAAAATAATACATATTTTAGGATAGAAAATGTACTTCTAACTTAGTCCTCTTGTCACATGATCTATTCTAAACCTAGGATGTATAGTCTTTCTATTAAGTGCTAACATTGTTGGACTCATGACTATAAACCAACCTAATTAACAACATGTACAGGTATAAACACTAGGCCCTAACCCAATAAGATCAGTTGGGTAACAACAAAATGAAAGGGTATAGTGAGAAGATTACAATAACATATATAATTCGTTACTAGAGTCTTTGTTTTATGTAGTGGTTCCAACATATCTTAGGATAGGAGGGGGAAAATAGGAGAAATATTAATTTACCTATAAACACGAAGAATTTGCTATCCCTCATCTTATTCATACCATGTACTCGGTCAATGATAATAATACAAAACAACATTTAATGAAATTCAATTTATAAAAAATGTTTGGATTTAAAATAATTTGGATTTTGAACTTATAATCCTTTAAATACTATATTTTTTAATTTCCTATAAAATTGTCCCATAATAATTAGTGGTTTTAGATTAGAAAGAAAATAGTACATGGAGTTGTGATAATGAGTTATAGTTCTGTTTAGAATGTCGAAATTAATCAAAACATTACTAAACTAGAAGAGAGATAAAGAATAAGATGATCCTCAAATATGTTCTAAAAATAGTAACCAAAGACATAAATAAAGTAACCAAAGAACAGAAAAAGGAAGGTAAGTAGAAAAAAAAGCATAGGAATGAAGCAACCATGACCAATGATTCCTAACAGTAAATTCAAACATTAATCCGAACTTTACTCTAAGCCCTTCTTATACATAATCTATTAAACTAATTAACCTCACATTAGTGTTAATCTTTAATGGAACCATCTTCTTCTGTAATGAATGCTCCTATTTTCCCTTAAACACATTTCATTCTTTCTCTAGTTACAATGTTACTTCTCAGATTCTTTGTCATTTTCATCATTGTTTCATTGTCCAATGTTATTGCCCAGGATATTCTTCAACAAAATAATAATAATAATATTGTTAAAAGGATTCATAAAATAAATAAGACAGTGACTTATGATGGAAGGTCACTCATTATCAATGGAAAACGTGAGCTTCTCTTCTCTGGTTCCATCCATTACACAAGAAGCACTCCAGAGGTACCTTCTTCATCAAGTAACATCATACATATGATAACATTAATGATATTAATAGAGGGTTTTATTATATGTACAATTATTTGTAATATAATCTTAGAAACCTATACATGCATTGGGAAAAGTTGTAAAAATCAAAATTTTCCTAAATGAGCATTCTTGTCAACTTAGCTAAAATTAATATTGGACTAATAGTTTTAAATTGTGGCTACAATTGTTGCTATTATGATTGTGGGCATAATGATTATTATGATGTGGATTGTGACATTTTGTGCATTTTTTGTGATTGAAAATTTGTTTTAAAATTCCATATGATCTCGATGCGAATATGTCTGTGTCACTACGATTCAAGGGGTGCAATGCGATCTAATATGTTTGCATTGTTGTGCTTCGAGGCCATACTGCAATCATAATTGATGTGGTTGCGGTGATCATCAAAACTTCAATATTTTCTACATCAAGTGATCAATTCTCAATTTGAAACATGTAGCTAATGTTTGTGTTATGTGTGTGAACGAGGAATGTTTCAGATGTGGCCAGATCTTCTTCAAAAGGCAAAACAGGGAGGTTTGAATGTGATCCAAACCTATGTGTTTTGGAATGCTCACGAGCCTGTAAAAGGCAAGGTAAAAATGCTACCTACACCATGCAAAGTTACATTATATGCACTAATTACAAGGTTAACTAATGTCTCAGTCTTTGACTTGGTTTGTGTCATTGTATATGTAGTTCAACTTTGAAGGCCAATATGATTTAGTAAAATTCATTAAGCTTGTTCAACAGAATGGAATGTATGTAACCCTTAGGGTTGGCCCTTTCATCCAAGCTGAATGGAATCATGGGTATGTTCTACCTTCATTTCAATTTTACAAAACTATATTACATCAATCCTTTTTCTGCCATTTTTGCATCAAATTCACCAACCTATACATATGTGTATTTTATGCAGCTTTTGTTAAAAGTTTTAAATTTTAGTTATGGTTGGATTGTGATCGCGGTTGCAATAACTCTGTCGTGGCAGCCTATTACAAGCTATAATCACGGTCATTGAAACACAATTCTCTCATTTGAGTAGCGAACCGTGAACGGATTCTCTTGTATCAATTTGTGTTTCCTTTGCGAATTGGTTCCTTTTAAGTAAAAGAAAAGAATAATAATTGGTAATGTATATTCACTTACATGAATGAGTTAAACAAACAAGAAACTTTTTATCTTTGAGTATTTCTCCTATGATGTTAATTCAAACCTATAAGAAGCAACACTAGAGACAACTATGCAGAGAGCTATAGAAACTCTACTCAATATACCTCTAGCGTACCGTTACTTGACATGGTAACTTAACGCATCCTACGTACCTATACCCGTACCAAAGAGTACCACGTATTAGGTGACTATGATCACGGCCTAGTAAGGGAGATGTTGCTGCAGCATCATGTGATATGATCTATATTTTATAACCTTTTGTACTTATTACTTTTATTTATTCTCTTTCTCACTCTTTGGCAATGATCATCTTCCTCTATCTTTAATGCATCAGAGGACTTCCATATTGGCTAAGAGAGGTTCCAAATATTATATTTCGCTCTAACAATGAACCCTTTAAGGTAATCAACTCTGTTCTGTTCTCCATATATATATATATATATAACTTTCTAGTTTCTGGTTTCTGGAAATTTTTTGAGGCTATTTATGATTACTGAAATACTTTCTAATGTGCAGAAACACATGAAAAAATACGTATCAGCCATAATAGGAAGAGTGAAAGAGGCAAACCTCTTTGCTCCACAAGGAGGCCCTATAATTTTGGCACAGGTTCTAATTTTCTACATAATTCTTCTCCTAACTCTATTTAAGTTTTTGCTCACTTTTTGAAGTTATAAACATGCCATATCCTCAAATTTTATTTACTCAGTGCAGATTGAGAATGAGTACAACCATATCCAACTTGCTTATGATGAGGAAGGACCTAATTATGTCCAATGGGCCGCGAAATTGGCGGTTTCAACCGATACTGGAGTTCCATGGATTATGTGCAAGCAGACAGATGCTCCTGACCCAGTAGTGAGTTCATGAAATTGTCTAGCCAAAATTTTCCTTTTAGTTGGATATTGTGTAAGGAAAATGTTTTTGGTATGAGTAAGATTTTGCATATTTCATACTCCAGTTTATGAAAAGTAAATTATTATTAGTTTACAACGTTGATTAGTTATTAAATCAGCAGCATGTGATCCATAACCTATGAAGACACAACTAGTTCAATAACCAATACACATTATTAACCAAAAACTCATTCATTATTAACTATTGTAAAGGTGCATTATGTTACTGATACATATTGCTAATCAATAACTTCATCATTGTAAACCAATGTAAGGGGGTGTGGAATCTAAGGTGTAAGAATAATAGAAATATTGTTATCAACTGTGAATTGACAATGTATACTTCATTGAGCAGATCAATGCATGCAATGGAAGGCACTGTGGTGATACCTTCGTCGGCCCGAACAAACCATACAAGCCTTCCATATGGACTGAAAACTGGACAGTTCAGTAAGTATACCCCTTCAACCATGTTTATGCTTATGGAACAATTTGAGAGTTCCGTATCTTTTAGTGCATGAACACAATAAGATGGAATATGCAGAATAGGATATGTGCTCTTCTTGTTGATTCAACCATTCATCTCTTGAACCAAAGTGTTTTACTTTCCCGTCTTTTCGTGTTCTATTGATAAACTAAACCATGCATGACTACATTTGACTCATGGATTCACATTAAGGCAACATAATGAGACACCTGATTATTAAACAGATCATATTTTGGCATCTATCAAGGGCTAAGAGCATTAGTTGGTAATTTGTCATTACAGATACAGAGTATTTGGAGATCCACCATCACAAAGATCCGTGGAAGACATCGCCTTCTCAATTGCTCGCTTCTTCTCTAAGAATGGAGCTTTGGCTAACTACTATATGGTAATGGCCTTATCGTCCAACTCAAACTTACTTTTGATGAAACTGATGGGCATAAATAAGCATAGTTTCTCTTACTCAACTTAATCTGAAACTCCTGTAGTACCATGGTGGAACAAATTTTGGTAGAACAAGCTCGGCCTTTTCCACAACCCGCTATTATGATGAAGCTCCTCTTGATGAGTTTGGTCTTCAGAGAGAACCAAAATGGAGCCACTTGAGGGATGTGCACAAGGCTCTCAGCCTATGCAAGAAGGCTTTACTCACAGGTCAATCTACTACCACAAAAGTGAGCCAATTTAATGAGGTAAGCGTCCGACACAAGAATAACGCTATTAGAAAAGAAGCGATTATGTGATATCTGTAGGCTAAGGTGCAAGTTTTAATTATGCAGATTATTGTGTATGAGAAACGCGAAAGTGATTTATGTGCTGCTTTCATCACTAACAACCATACCAATATGTCAACAACTTCAAAATTTAGAGGTGTGGACTATTATTTGCCACCACGTTCCATTAGCATCCTCCCGGATTGCAAGACTATGGTCTTCAACACTCAAAATGTAACTGTATACTATCCCTTTACATTAACAAGTACAAAATTCACATTCTTGTGTAACTAACTGTTTTGCATTGCCTCCACAACTAGATTGTTTCACAACATAATAAAAGAAACTACAAGAAGTCAAAGGCCGCAAACGATAACCTTAAGTGGGTGATGTTTTCTGAAACCATTGCAACTACCAAACAATTGCCAGCCAAAGATAAAACGCCTGCCGAACTTTATTCCTTGCTTAAAGACACCACTGACTACGCGTGGTACACCACAAGGTGAGTTTATATTTTATTCTTAGTTTTTTTCCCTTTATACCTTATTCTGCAACTTCTATCCCAGACTTTGTGAAATATTTTTACTGTAGTGTTGAGTTGGGTCCAGAAGACTTGCCAAAGAAGAATGAGCCAGCCTCCGTTCTTCGTATTATGAGTCTTGGCCATTCAATGCTGGTCTTTGTAAATGAAGAATACATAGGTAAGCACACGTAAATCTATACATAGCTTATTAAACCTTCCTATATGCTTTTTGTTAGCTTATTTCATAAACTTCTTTAGCAAGTTTATTGATATAAGCTCAAAAGAACTTATAGGGATATTGTAAGCTTTTTCATAGATGCTTAAGTGTTCATACAATAAGATAAACTCAAATGAGCTCTTTATAAATCCTTTCAAACTCCCCTAAGTGATATTATTATATTTTATTGAGAAGTCGGGTGCTAACGATTTTGCAATTTGTCTTTGATGGTTTTAAGGATCTGATCATGGTAGCCATGAGGAGAAAACCTTTGAATTTGTGAAAACTGTAAATTTCAAGGTTGGAGTTAACCAGATATCTATCTTGGCTGCAACAGTGGGACTTCCAGTTAGAGGCTCAACTCAACTCAACTCAATTTTTTCCCTTCTTTAGGCACTTGTAAATTATAAGCAACAAAACTAACATTTTTTCTGTCCATTTCAATATACAGGACAGTGGAGCATACATGGAACACAGGTATGCTGGACCAAAATCTATAACCATCCTTGGTCAAAACTCTGGAATAATTGATCTGACTCGTAATGCTTGGGGTTATGAGGTATTAATCTGTTATTGAAATACTTCTTTTAAGGAAAAGAAACATGAGAAATAGCATAGAATAAAAGCAACATTGAACAAGTAAGAGTAAGATTATTATATAACTAAGTTGGTGCCAATTTGCAGGTTGGTCTCCAAGGAGAGAAGAATAAAATTTTCACTGAGGAGGGATCAAAGAAAGTACAATGGAAGAATGTCAAGGGAAAAGGACATGCTCTTTCATGGTACAAGGTAATGGTTATTCGATTAAACTATGGCTTATGGAGTATTTCATTGGTGGAGCCTAATAGGCATCATGTTCATGCAATATTGACTATAAACTATTGTAATTTGTTTATTTCTAATATGATCCAAAATTACAAACAAATGCCTAGACATTTGGTTGTTGACATGTAAAAAGATATTTCTTTCAGATATTGGTTTATTCATTACATTAAGCATACAACCTTACATATATTAATATTTATCAATGATACTTTACATATGAAATCCTTATGATTCTGCATTTACTTTACAGACAACATTCAAAACACCAGAAGGAAGGGACCCTGTTGCCATCAAGATGCATAGTATGGGAAAGGGAATGATTTGGATCAATGGTCTAAGCATTGGTCGACATTGGATGAGTTACCTCTCTCCTCTTGGAGAGCCTACTCAATCCGAGTAAGTAAATTATTATGAACAATGATATTATCACATCTTTTTTCAGACTAAGTTTACACTTATTTTATGATTGATCAAAATACTTTTGTTTTGAAAACAATAACCTGAAAATCATGCTTGCCTTACACTAATCCTTATCACTTTCCATGCTTCATTCACAAAAGGCAAATGCTCATTTGGAAGGGTAACAGAGTACTTTATTTTCACTCTCTATGTAAAAAAAAGGTGTAATAAACTTGATGTGAGACTTGGCTTAAGTAAATGATTAATGGTTATAAAGTAATTGCAAAAAAGGGATAAGAAGAGGAAAAAGTGAAAGAATATCATTATTCAGTTACTTGGTAACTAAAGTTGATCTTGTAATCCAAAAAGAAATTTCTACCCAAACAAAAAAAGTAACTTTGTTAGTTTTTATCTCTTTTTGACAATTCTAAATTTGTTACTTGTATTCAGTTACCACATACCAAGAGCTTTCCTCAAAGAAAAAGACAACTTGCTTGTTATATTGGAGGAGGAGGAAAAAAACCCAGAAAACATTGTTATCCAAAGAGTGAATAGAGACACAATATGCAGCATCATTAAAGAGACTGACCCACCAAATGTGAAGTCATGGGCAAATAAGGGCATGAAACTCACACCTGTTGTGGATAAACTGATACCAGAAGCTATCCTCAAGTGTCCAAACTACAAAACCATTGTGGCTGTGGAGTTTGCAAGCTATGGTGATCCTTTAGGTGTATGTGGAGCCTTTACTTTGGGCAAATGTAATGCACCTTACACCAAGCAGATAGTTGAACAGGTATAGCATATAATGAACCATGTACTAAGAAACACAACTATACATACACTTGTTTATAATAACATTTTTTGGTGTGATTTTGGAGCAGCTTTGCTTGGGAAAAGAAGCATGTACAGTTCCATTGGAGAAATCAATGTTGTTAAAAAATGGTGAAGATGGTTGCCCAGGAGTGGTGAAGGAACTAGCTATCCAAGTGTTATGTGGCACTGGCGCCACCAAACAATGAATGAGATCATTATGTAGAGTTGCATCATAATAATTCATAAAGTGCAAATATGGGCATGTTTGGTTCAATTTTGTTTCCTATTTTTAAACGTTTTTCTATATATAATAACGCATTATTTCTCATCATTAATTGGGTGAATATTCCCATCTATTCATTGCATAATATAGTGAATTTGATTAAAAGATCCAAAAATTCTTCTTGCTGTAAAACTACCCTACATCTTCCATAAAAATAAATAACAAAAATGATATTCTCCTCTAACGCTCCTCACCAACAAATTAGCATAGTAGTCCCCATAATAAGATAGTGGAACACTGATCAAAATTTCTTCTCTACTGTTAATAAAATAACACTCTAGTCCGCAGTGACTTACATTCATCATACATCCGAGTTAATGCAACAATTGTATGATTATCTGAACAAATTCAGAGTTTAGTTTAACATTTCTTAATTGAATATTAAATATAATAGCTGCTTGTAATCAAATATTTTACAAGTGCAACGACAAACTAGTTAAAGTAAAATATTTTTATATTACCAAGAGTATCTCCTCATTTTGGACAAGGAACTAATCTCTTTTGAGCAATGTGGTTGCACTTCCCAACAAGTATTATTTTCAAAAATCAAACCCTTAACCTTTTCATCATATTGGGATTTAGGAAAGAACCGTTTGAAAGGTTAAGCTTAAATTGGTGAAATGGAGGCAAAATGTATTTGCAAGATGTTAATTTGTTGAAGTGGAGGAGAAAATGGGATGGGATATATGTATACAGTATACTTGCTGGAATCTATCACTTTAATTTTGTTGGTGTGTGTGCGTATATATATATCAAAAAAAGAAATTTATATCCTGCACAAGTTTTTTCCATACATAAAAACTCAAACTTAAATCTTTGAACCAACCATCCGTTAATAGTTTCATTACATGATCTACTAATTAAGTTTAGATAAATATGATATTATCGTTTAATCTGATTAAAAATGTCGAAAAACAATATCAAACTAATCAAAATTCAGTCAAATAGAAATTCTGCAAATGAAATTTTTACCACAACTTGACTTATCAACAGGAATATAATAAATATCACAGTATTTCAAATTATTTCTATTCCTTGAAAATTTTCCATACATGTATAATTGCTGTCATAACTTGCAAACATGATACAAAAAAATATGGAGGAAAAAACTCAATATTCCTATTTTTATTTACACATTCTAATTGTAGAAGGAGGTCTGCAAATTCCTTTACACCTTGGAAATGTGGCGATCCAATTCAACTGCCATTAAATGGAAGAACCCACATTAACTGATCAGAAATTTGAAGAAAATGAAAAATAAGCTATATTGCTAGATCATCAAATTGTGCAAGTGCTGCAGCACAGAGAATACAACTAATCTCTAGTCATATAAACACAAGAGCCAATAACGATATCCCATCTCACTGAAACTCACCTGAACTGTGCCACAACCTTTAACGAGGCCCCGAATGTGGCAATTATTTGAGAAGCAAGGACATTACAAATAATTGAACATCGAGAGTAGACCCCTGATTCGTCATATTAACATACAGGGTCAGGTTGGTTAGTTCCAGAAACTCATGATAAATCAAAGGATCCCTGGCCTTCAGTGATTGCATAGAGTAGCTTCTTGTACATAATTTCCTGCATTATGGTGTATATCAAGATCAGTACGAAAAGATGATTTGACCTGCATGATCATATGATCAACAATACTGCAACTGTGTTACCTTTGTAGAGTAAGGAGGAAGCTTCAGGTAATTAGCACATGTCATCACACTTGGCAAGTCATCATCAGCTGATTCAGAAGGTCCATTCCCATTAGATGAAACATTAGCCGCAGTTGACGAAAGCTGTACCCAGACATGTAATCACATTAATATTGGACTTTTCAGCTTTTAAATTTAAATCACATAAAATTCACAAATAACTAGGAAACTGGGATGCAACAAAGAAGACCAAAAACGCCTTCATTTCTTTTATTTCACTGAAGTCAAATAAATCTTTTCCACATCAATGTTGCTTTATTCTGATAGGCAGACGACCAAGAGACGTCATATTACTTAAGAAAAAGTTTTTTAAGTGATAATATCTTTATTAAAAATAAGCAGCAATAACATGGGCCATCACCAAACCTAAAAAAGAAAGAATGGATCATACCTCACCCGGGGAAAAGAAAACAGCATTCAAGATATGCAATAAAAATTACATCAAAGTGCGAATGAACTATATAATACAGATAGCACGTGAAAAAATATATTGTAAATACCTTTCTCACGATTGTTAGTTTTGGATTTAGAACAGCCAGTCCACCAGGTGGCAACCTAGGTGCACCAGTAACAAATTGACAGAAGGCACGCTGCTGCTCTGGTGTGAACTCTCCCATTATTTCAAGTAACTGAAAATAACAAAAACAGGATGAGCAATCAAGCATAACAGCCCTAAACTTTTCATAATACACAATTGTCCTCATGCAAGGAAAAGAATCGTACATTAACTATAGCAGGGCTCTTGGCAGTGTACCCATGATCAAACTTTAAATGATCGGCTAGTGTCTCAGCCTGCATAAAATACAAATGAACATGATTATAACGCCCATGGTGAGAACTCAAAATTTATTATAAGCATATAATAAATTTAGGTTAAAAACATACCTTCCACAACTCTCTACGACCACAAAGCAAATAGTCCAGTTCTTGGGGAGTAAAAATTTGTAGACTTGAAATGTCAAAAACCTAAATTGACCAAGTGAAAGTAACAGACCTTTAGTTTCTGAAATTGGATAATCAAATAGCTAGCAAGTTTTTGCAACTATTGTTCTGCTCATCACCTCAACATAAAAGAGAGGCTAGCACAACATTTTCATCCACTCATTTCACAAACAATGCCCCTTTAGAATGTATCAAAAATTGACATTCAACTATGGAATATTTCATGTGTGTGTGTGTGTGT
>NC_032021.1:1068016-1106714 GCF_001865875.1 Lupinus angustifolius | reverse complement strand
CAATTGTTTTCTACCTTCCTATCTTAATGCACAGTGGAAAGGAGGTGAAATTGGTAGTCAACACAAACAAATGAGCTAATGTTCCATAATTTATCAATTCATATATTCAAAATGAGATTGAGGCAATATCTGTAACTCACAGATCAAGATTTAACAAAAAAAACACTTTGAATTACATCTGTCCCATCAGAAATCACAGATGACATGTTTACCCAATTGATGGCATGCACCAGGTAAACTTCAAAAATGTTAAATACTGTCAAATTGAAACCCAATTGAGTTTACTACTCAATATAATTTATTTCCAGACAATTACATGGGAGTGGAAGAGAATAATAGAACATGCATAAATAAATTAGCAAAGACAACAATGTCATAGCCACTTTCCCTAATCACAGTTTTTAAATTTATTAAGAAAAACTTGATTCCATTTTAGATTAAAAAACTTTCGCCATCACCAAACAAGGTAAACAGAAGTTAAATGACTTGATTATAATCAGCATATAACCTGATTGAATCCTGCTCTAAATGCTTCTATTTGACGCATGATTCCAGTCTTGACAGTTGCATCAACCACCATGGAAATGTACTCCTCCAAATTATTGATGTTAACCTGAACATTTAACAGGAAGTTCAAAGAAATTTTCATAATTACAAACAGAACAAGAATCACAAAAGAAAAAAATAAAGAACCAGAGTGCAGGTGCATACAATTTCATCTCCCGGTTTCAAAATGCATTCTGGATAACCAGGGAGTGTGAAATCCAAGCAGAGATCTTCAATTGGGGATCCACGAAAATGTAAATTAGCAATCTTATCAGTATAGCTACCACAAGATTCTAAATAATTTTTCCGGCACACAAGGGCATTCAACTCTTGCAAAGTTTTACCAAGCCCAGCATCAATAACAAGAATGTCATGCAAATCAAGCTCCTGCAATAAATTAAAGGATAAATGTAAGACTAAAATAAAATTGGCCTTCAAATCAACTATACATACAAAAATGGTTAAGCCATCAGTTTGATTAACAACTTACTTGATCAAGAACGAGCTTATAAAATGACGCCGATAATGGCAAATCCAGTAAGCGTCCATCTTGAAGGGCTTTAGCAACTACACGGCCTATCAACCGGAAATATTCAATCACTTTATAAAACTGGCTACCCTCAGATGCATCGGAATTTGCAGGCCAAGGCCGGGGAAACAATCCAAAACGAGACTGAACAAGTTCTGCATCTCCAGCAAAAGAGCTTTCAATGCTTTGACTTTTCTTTTCATTTCCATCAATTTCCATTTGAAAGTTCTCAGAAGAATCTGATCTCCATATTTGCAGTCCAACCTTTTGCAAGTCGTGACTAATAAGTGTATAAAACTCAAGGGTGGGACCGAGGCCAGTGCCAACTTCACCAAAATATTCTACTTCAAGTACAGCCTTTTGGCTAGAATACATCTCCATCACTTTAGCAGCAGAATCCAAAATACGATTTCGAGTAACACGGACTTTCTGGCGCTGCAATCTCCCAACCCTCACCTCTCTTTCATTTGTTGATCCATGACCATCTGCACCTTCTTGCTGCTGCAGTCGATGTAGAGCACGAGATAACCCGAAGGCAGTAGAATAGAAGTACTGCCGCCGGGTCTCAAAAGGGAACAAAAACGGGCATGCTTTAGTTAACTGGTAACACCATGGGGGAAGACTCCCACAGCATAATGCTAGGGCATCTTGTATTTGCCTAGCTAATTTTGGAGTAAGTTTGCTGCTGATGAATTCCTCTGGAGGAACCATAACACCACTGGTGACACCTAGCTCATCTAAATCCAAAGATTTTCCCATAGCAAAGTTATCAGTAACCACTTGGACCCTTAAACGGGGTGCTATCTGGTTCAAACACTCAAGCACACGCAATAGTGCCAATATGTTGTATGTAGGATTAGACTTCTCCAGCTCACAGGGCAATTCTCCCTGCAAGATGCTATCAAGAACAGAAGATCGATGCAACTTGGCTTCAGAACTAGAATTTGATGCAGACCCAGATTTTCCAGATTTTGAAACATTTAAGCATGAACCTCCGGTAGAAGCCCTGTCCGTTTGATTCTCAGCCCTCTGATAAGTTAGTGTGTATATATCTCCCCACAACCTAGTTCCATCACTAGAAACAAAGGAACTGCCAGCAAACCTCTCCTCGTCATCTTCATCTACAACAAGCTGTCTCTGAATTGCCTGATATATAGTCAAATGCCTATTAAGCTGCTTCCCACCAGCAATGAAGATCAACTTTGGGGGATCATTAGAAGCACCAAACAAGGGATGCCCATGCCTATCCCTGCCACCCCGGATACCTCTGCTATTAACAGACCCAAGTCCAGCCATAGCAGCAGCAGCAAATGACAATGCACCCCTTGAGCTAAAAGAATGGCCACTCCTAAACTCAGCAGTGTCTGATCCCCTGGCTGTACCAACTTTGCTACTAGAACCTGAGGCTGCATTAGTCTGGCCATCACTTGTTGCAGGAGCAACAGTGCACTCCTCAGCAGAGTCACTCAATTTAACATCATGTACTTTGTCAGGCAAGCAAACAGGGAGAGAAACATCCCTCAACATCTGCATCATACAATTTGAACAAGCACAAAATTTTAAGAATCAATGCAAATTAACTTGATAGTTTTCAATCTTGGTTGAACATAACCAATAATTGTTGTTAATAAAATTTGGAAGAAAAAACAATACAAGCATTTTGTTTATGAAACCTAAAACAAAAGCAAGTGGAGAACATCAATAGTGTTAGTGCTGGATTTGAAGAACCAAGATGTGTATATAAAACATATCAAAAGCCACATTAAACATGAAAAAGGATAAAATGGTATGTCAGGAAATCAATGAAGATAACGGCACAATAACTACTTAATTGATATGCTAATAAGTGGGAAAACTTTAACCAAAGAAAATGAAGAAACGTTGGATAACATACATCTTCATGTTCATCATCTTCATCATCAGATATATCATCATCATCATCAATCATCAATTCCTCATCAATCTCAACAGGAGATATATCCAAATCTTCATCCTGGCACAAAAAAATGGGAATATCACTAGATAGAAAACATTTAACAGAAAATAGCCACAGAAAATGTTACAATGTCTCAGGAAACATCAACTAAGTAAAAAAATTTAATTCAGAGCAGACAAAATGTGCTTGGTACCCAAGTTAGATCATATCCACTGCATACCATACCATTGAACACCCTAGCAACTTTCAACAAAAATGAATCTGAAATATTCCTTAAGAAGAGGACCACGCTTCAAATCTCATAATGTGACCGAGTTCAATGTAAAAAAAAATAACAAAAAGTACAGTGCATACAGTAAATTATTTTAAGTAGTCCTACAAAAGTCGCAAATAATCTTAAAGTATCCATTTTTACTGCAACCCAAATATGTCAGTTACCAGTATGTGACTTCAAAACAACATTGATAAATGAGTGGCAGAAAGAAAACTGCTCAACAAAATATCAGAAGAGCACTTGGGCTAAGTGTTTTAGCGGATAAGTGGTGAATATAATTTAATCAAGTAATTATCATCATCAGCAAGCTAAAAAAACTAAACGGAAGAATAAGTCATTTCAGCAACTAACAACAACAAAATCAAGAGTGTACAAAGCCACAGATATCAGCAAAGAAATTTCAGCCATCATTCCAAGCCTGCAATGCGCAACGCAATACAGCATCTTCAGGTTTATTAAAATGTCACTATTATGAATCTTTCCTTTACATTTTACTTTCTAAGTCCAAACAAAACCATAGAAATTAATGGCCAGAGGAAGAAAGGAAAAAAGGAACAAAAGAACTATGCAACGAAGACTATGGCAGAGATAATTCATTTCACAATCTAACAACAAGAAAACCTAGAGTGTCCAAAGGTATATCAGCAGAGAAATTTCAGATGCCTTTTCAAGCCTTATGTGCGCAATGCAAAACAGCAACGTTAAGTTTATGAAAATGGCACTGTAACAAATATTTCCTTTATACTTTACTTTCTGAGTCAAAACAAAATCATAAAAATTAATGACCAGATGAAGAAGGAAAAGAACAAAGGGAGGAGTAAAGGCTAAAAACTACCCAACAAAGAATAAATAGTTAAGAGTTATAAACTAACTGAAGAAAAGGTAATACGGTAAAATTACAGACTCATGCCTATGACTTTGAAGCATACCTCAGAAGTAGAGTCGCTATTTACAGTCTTCATTTGAGCGTCTTTGTCAAGAGCTGCTTTTCTACGTGCAGCATTCCTGGTTTGAGGCCCCCTTGCCTCTTCTTGTGCAGGCTTTAATACAGCTTTTCCCTTCCCCTTAGATGAGCTTGTGCTCTTGTCTTGAGTAATTTCTTTTTTGGGCGTATCACCTATATTAACAGATGCTCTGGATCTAGTAGATTGACGACGAGTAGTTGCAGGAGTAGAGGTGGAAGGAGATAAAATACCAGTTCCAGCAGTTGTCCCAGGTTCAGAATTCCCTATGGGTACAGTTGACTTTTGAGCCGATTCACTTCGCTGGATACGAGGCCAAAGGAACTCCTCAATGGCTGCTAAACTTGCTAATGGATCAATCAATACAACATTGGATGAATAGTCCCGAAGTGACTTTTCACCTGGGGCTCGACAGAGACGCAACTTGAAGGGGTGTGATAATGCACTTAGTCCAGAGGAGAGTCTTGTGCTTCCACTAGATGACCTAGCTGAATGGCTCAGCACAACAGGGAAACGCTCCAAAGATGACAACGCGTTTTGAAGCTTCTGGACTAGGACAGACATAGGAGTCATAACCTGATTGCCGATACTGGCAGGTAGTGCAACAGCTATAAATGACTTAAACCTTGTAAGTGCTTGTTGGCGAAGCTTGGGCAAGTTGGTTTCTGATATTCGATCTTCAGAGAAATACCCACAAGAAAAATAATTCAGCAAAGCTGCAACAACACCACTTCCAATAAATTCAAATGTGGATACGCCATCTCCTTTGCCAAGTTCATTCAGTATGTCAGATAACACCCCAACAAAATACTCTTCTTTGTTCGCAGAATTCTCTTCCAGACCAAAGGCAGAAGTTTTAGATTTCCCCTTTCCATTCGTTCTTTGGTCATCAACACTAGCATTTAACTTCATGCAAAGATTTTTCAGATGCAAAAGATCATCAGTAACACCCACTTCAATAGCCCCGAGATCAGAATGGAAGTGTTTATCTTTAAAAGCTCTAGCAGCTGCGCTAACAGATAACCGGATACTGGAATTTGTTGTTGGAATATCCACAGAGCTCGGTGGTGAACCAACATTTACCGAAACTGGACACTTTGAATTATCCAAATGATTTCCATCAGGATTGTTGTTACCACTGCGTCGCCGATAACGCCTAGCACGAGATGATGGTCCAGATACAGAATTGTTGTCTTTCTCAGCAGAAGATGCTTGGGTAGAGACATTAGTTGGGTTTCCAGCCAAAATAAGCTGGTCCACCGCATGGACAACACCCTCTCTGATAAACATCTTACTGAATGTCCCAGGAAGCTTTTCCATAAGAATTTCAGCAATTTGCAAAGCCGGAACTAAAACGTGTGGATCTTTCCATGCTAAGACACCAGCTAAGAAACTATATGAATAAAAGTAGCAATGCATAAGTCTCCTAACTCCATAAAAGCAGTGAGAATATCAAACAACACTGTAAGAGAGAAGGGAATAGAGGGAGAGAAAAGGATAGAGAAACAGGGAGAGTGTGAAAGAGAAATTAATTCTCTGAAATCTTATTGATGAAAGTTAGTCACAAGAGATAGGGATAAAGATATTTACAGAGGCATACATGAGATAGCTTGCATAGCAAGCTTATCTAACCTCTAACTAACTCTTACACAAAACTAACTAACTTTCTAACTTATTACACTTTGGGCACTATTCTAATAAACAACAACTCAAATAAACTTCTAGGTACCTTGATATATTGGTTACACTAAATAAGGCCTGGATCATCTCTGCAGTGCTGAAATACATCAATTTTCCAATGACAGACAGACATTTGTGCCGAACAGGGCCATTGACACTTGAACCATATATCTGTTTCAAAAGCAAATGTTAGCACTAACAATAACCACAGAAGAGGAGGAATGTCGAGGAATAGAACCGCTTTTTTAATTATCAAGAAGTTATGAAGCAAAATTTAAACATTTGAACAGTACAAGTGTCAACCTGTATTAAAACTGGGAGGAGATCCATCTCAAATTGTTGAAGTAACTCAGGCTGATCATTCAATAGCTTCTCACGAGCCGATATCTCAGGAGCATTTCCATTTGTCTCTTCTTTCCCAGAACTGCCAGCAGAGGACTTATTTACAATGGGCACTTTCACAAACAAGTTCAAGCTGACTGGAAGGGAAATTGTTTCTTTTGGCAATGGGGGTAGAAGCTCATTTGCCAGGTTCACAATCTCAAATATCTGTATGTTATAACAGAGAGTTAGAATAGTTCCATCCTTTCACAAAGATAAGTGAGCTGAAAAAATCAAATGGGTCTAAATGATGAATTTAAAGTCAAAATCTGTCAAATAAGGCCATAGAGAGACCCAGCTAGGCATAAATAGCCAGAAGAAAAAGAATTCATAAGTGCACAAGACCTGATCTGGTGGCCTACTCAATGCAGGAGAAACAGAGGCATTGGAAGAAACACCAGAACCAGAGAGAATATCTTTAAGAATGCCACTAATTCCAAGGAGAAGCAGACTCTTAGCTCCAAGAGGGGACCCACTTGCACAAATTGAAAGAAGCCGGATTAGACCCTGCATACACATAATAAGTCAAGGACTAATGACCACAGACAGAAAGCATCCAACTTAAAAGCAAAAATTGCACTTACAGTATATGTTGATGCGCTGAGAGAAGCCTGTCCACCACCAGAGCTGCTGGTAGAAATGAGGGATGCTGCTTGTGTTACTAGTCCATGATTGCACAATTTATCTAATTTGTCTGGAGATGATGCAAATGCTTCAGCTATTCGAGTCAAACAAACAGAAGCATGCTCCAATACCTACCAAAAATTGCATGTGGTGAAGATATAAAATTGATAATGTCTCTAGGGGCATGACAAGTTCAACAACAAAATATAACCTTACCTTTGCATCATGGTATTGAAGGAGGTTCGTCAAAAGAGGAACCGCTTCCATCACAAAATCAGCTGCATCTGAAGGAAGCTTCTTGCACATATTTGCAGCAGTAGACAATGCCACCCTCTGAAATATAGAATTCTTTCAGTATAGGCTTGTTCACTGAAAGTACCTTATTGTCCAAAACAATAATCATCCCCAAAGTGTAGTTAGGTTTTTCAATGGTCACTTACCTGAACTCCAGTTGAGAAGAAATCCAAATAAGAAAGCACAGCCATAAGAGCGCCAGCTCGTAAGCAGGCAGTTGGGTGCTCCTGAGATATCTTCTTTAGAGCTTGAAGAGACTATTCATGTCAACAACCCAACGAACCAGATCAATGACAAAACAAATACATACACCGACAATAGAAAATAACATAAAGACTTCAAAACATTGTATTAAACAGTCCTAAAATCAATATGCACAATCAGAACTCAACATGAAACACCTTATATCTGTTCCAAGATTCAAAAACCATTTCAGCAATCATATCAGTAATGAGATAGTGACAAACCTGTTCAGCTAAGTCCATATACTCAATTGTGAGCAGTCTCGCACAGAAAATTGACACCGCACCATAATGCACGACCGCAGCACACGATGAAGGTAGCACATCACATAAATGGGTCAGCGCCCTAGCAGCAAGAAGCATGATATCAGGATTGCTCTCATGATTCAACAACCCAACTAGTACTGGAACAAATGAATCAACTGAGAAATTACTAAGCGAATCCTCCGACGCTATTGAAAGCATTTCACAGAGCTGAGTCAATGCCTCAACCTGGCGACCTTCTTCTCCTTGAGCACGCAATCCAGCAAGGATCTTCTTCAACCTCGCACTCTGATGCGAGCCAGAACCCATGGCTGACGAAGGAAGCAGATCATCCAAACCAGCACCAAGTTTCCGAAGAAGCCCTTGAAGAGCACTACTCGCTGACGTCACATTCTGATGACCAACGCCGCCCTCGTTATCATTATCATCACCATCACCATCCCCAACGCCACTACTTTCCATTTTCAAAGCAATCCCCTTCTCCGCTTCCCTTATCCTCACATCATGCTCCTTCTCTTTACCCTTGTCGGAATTGCCCCTATCAGCGTTCTTGCCACGTCGACCACGCGAGCCAGAGGATTCATTGGTGGGGTCCATAGGAGGAGGGTTTTTAGGCGGCAGGGGTTCCTTAGTCCTGGATGCGCGGGAGCGAGTGTTGACCGAACGAGACGGAGTTGTTGTGGTTGAAGTGGTGGTTGTGGCGGCGGTTGCGGTGGCAGAAGAAGAAAGACGAGGGCGCTTGGTTGAACGAGTAGTGGGACGAGGAGAAGAAGAAGATGAAGGGGCAGGTGAGGAAGCCTCCGCCCGCTTCCGACTACGAGTTTCCATACAAAACCAAACCCACCGCTTAGTTCATGAACTCGCTCACCACAGAGCGGTAATTCACAATTTCAATCGATCCAATCATGTATCGCACCGAAACCCTAGAAATTCGAAAATAACCAAATTCCAAACCCTGAAGGAATCGCACTATAAAGGTGAAGAGAATGGTAAGTGAGGCACAAGTGGAGTGGAAAAGAGAGAAAGATTCTTCTTCTTCTTGTTGTTGTTGTTGTTGCAGGTAGAATGAAAACCCTAACGAAGGGGAAAGGGAGAATAGAAGAGTTTTGAAGAAGAAGTGAAGGGATTTTATATGTGATTTCAAAGGATCAACTAATTGCCCTCAAACAAATAAGGATTCGAATGTGGTCAAATCAATGATTATCCAATCTATTCTAATCTATTATTTGGTGATGCATCATAAGTTTATTATATTATTTAGTTTTTAAATTTTAATCATATCATCTCCACAAGAGTTATTTTTGTTTAAATCTAAATTAGAAGTAGAGGTGAGATTTGGTTAGGTTTACTTAGGTATTTATATGGAATGGAGATCACCTGTCCCACTTTTGGTGTCTCATCTGTGTACCAAGCCAATTAAAAAGTGATAACTAATTGAAAAAAATAAAAATAAAACATAAAATATATTTTTTATATTATATGGATGAATGTGATTAGTCTGGTACAAGGAGATGGGAACTTTTTGGAACAGGTGATCCTGATTCATTCACATGTTTTCTCTTCATTTCAAACTTCTCATTCTTCACTATTAACTAAACTTTTAGACATTCCCAATCTAAACCATTTGTTAGGATTAGTATTGTGATTAAGGTTATTTTGTTCATACTCTGTACACAAAAATTAGGGTTTATGCAAAACAATGTGAAATATCATGTTTTGTTCATTTTAAATATGGGAGGGCAGGCTTGCGCACCGCCCTAAATTTAAAAAAAAAGTAAATATAATCTAGTATATACATTCTAAGATATTATATATTATTGTATTTCACTGCTGAAATAATGCAATATTCATATTATCATATTTGAGATCACATAGATGCACAATGTGATTCAAAACACAATAACACAATGTTTTGCACAAACTGGACATGCAGTTAATTGTTAAGATATTATAACATGAATTACTGTTGTCATACTTGGCCCATCAAATTTCTTATTGTAGTATTCATTGATGTCATGGGTCGCCATGTCCGCTCGTTTGAAATGTCTGTGGACGAAAATGGCATGTTGGGTTGATATTTTAGGGTGGATGGACACATTATCATGTTTTGTCCACCCAAGACGTGCAAATGGATGAGCAGCTCCATCGACATGACACTCTCTGACTTTAAGTGAAATTACACACATTATTCCTCCATTATTTATACCTACAAAAAACTCCTAGTTTTTATGCATATTTTACACTAACTACCTTATATGTATATAATTAAATTAAACAAAATTAAGTTAAACAAAATCTGATATATTTTGGAAACAAGAATAAATAATATTGGAGTCAATACATTTTCATTATTGTTTGTTAAACAATAAATATAATTAAATTAAACAAAATATGATATATTTTGGAAACAAGAATAAATAATATTGGAGTCAATACATTTTTATTATTTTTTGTTCGGAAAAATATAGTATAAGAGTAATTTATATATCTCCTTAGAATTATTTATGTATCTTATATTGAACAAAAAATAATAAAAATGTATTATTTGGTATATTTTTAGACACGTCTCCACAATATATCATATTTTGTTTAACTTAATTACATTTATCATATCTTTTTATTTAAAAGATCGTACTTGTTTATCATGCAGGGTTACTCAGTGTAATATATGTTTAAAAATCATGATTTTTTGTAGGTGCAAAAAATGGATGAATAATCTATATAATTTCATTAAAACTCAGAAAATGTCAGTATAATTTACTCTACTATGATCGTTGTGGTAATTTCCCTTAGTCAAGTGGAGAGACTAGTAGTGGATCCATGTTATGGATAATTGGTTGGTTTGATGACATAAATATTGCAAGAATAATAATTTATATGAGAATTTAAATATCATATTAGACACAAACATAATGCATAATTTTTTTGTACTAGATAGGTTATTTCTTCATTATATGTGTAAGAAATTAATTATTTTTACGATATGTGATTGTCTTTCTCAATAAGTATTATTCTAAACAAGCAAATATTTAATCTTTTGATCATCTTAAAGATTTAGCAAAACTTTACACCACTAGATAACACCTTGTTTGTATTGACACTATTTAATTATACATGTTTTATTTGTAGTGTTGCTTTAATATCATAATACATGTAAACTAATATTATGGTCATTGAAGTTAATATTTTACTTTTGTGTCATATATGTGGCATGATGCAATTACTCAAATTAAACTTTACTCCATAATTTGATGTGGTGTAATGAAATTGCTATAAGTTTTTATATGACATATTTTATAAAGATTAATAATTCTTAGTAGCAATTAAAATGTTTATTTAACGAATATGTTATATAATATAATAATATGATGTGGTTTGATATTAGATAATAGTATTTATACATAAGCATGACTTGAGTTGATTCATGTAAGATTTGTTTATTAACTTTAAAAATTGATTAATCATTTTTTGAACTCGACCCTAAACTGAAGCTAAAATGTTAAACTAATCATAAATATTGATCGGATTAACCTTTAAACTTAAACTCAATCCTAAACTTGATAAATACAAAACATAATTATTTTAGATAAAATTTTCTCAATTTAATTTACAAATATACAATTTGACATATAAATAATATAACTTTACAATAAGATAGAATCTTATCATAAATATTGACAGGGTCAATATTTTTTAATTAAAACCACCTAGATTCGATGAGACAAATTTTATTCCGATAAGGTTGAATGGGTAGGCCGTGTCCTACTCACCCTACTTCTACCACATCATATGCAACTTTTAGCATTAGCTACTCAAATATTCATTGATGATTGACTACTGAAACTATAAAATTTAGAGAATCAATTAAGATGCTTTCATTACTCTGTCAATGATGAATATATGCACCTCGTGTTCTTCGTTCTGGTTAGCAATCGTAAATAACAAAGTTCACTTTTAACACAATAAATAATACATTGTGTTGATTGATTCATAGTAGTTTGATTAGTTAGTGATATCTTATGCAGGTTCGTCTGTTTATACATTATTTATGATTCTCAATACTTATATGGATGCTATGCTTAGGTTTTTCTCTAGATTGTTAAGTGGTTATTCATTCCTTGTTTCTATTTTCTTTTTACTTCATTGTGACCATGTTTCAGTGTTGGGTGCTTGAATGAAACTTAAATGGACAGACTTAATTTCCCAAAAAAAGTGTATGAAGTTACAACCCTATGCCCCATAATGGTTGACGTTGATAACTTCAACCCTCAACCACACAAGAATACAATTGGATAGGTAACTTTTCTATGATGAACCATGTTAGGGAGAAAACCTAACTTGTTCAGTCTTTTGCAGACTCTCATTTTTTGTACTATTTATTTGGATAGTTACTTTGTCATCTAGAGTATATGAGTCAGTACTATACAAATATTATGATGGCAACATTTTCTCTAACAAATTTTTGTATCGTCCAACTTTCTTTCAAATTTTGATAAGGTTGATTGCCTTGTAACATGTATGTAGATGGGTTCAAATCATGGAAACAACATCTTCGCTCGAGAGGATAAGACTGCATACACGTACCATTCCCAGACCCCACTGACAGGAGCCTTGTGCACTGGGACACCCAATTTTCTTTCAATTAATTAAATGACACTATTGGATAGTTTCATACAACCTAGACACCTTTCCTTCTCGACACAAGGGAAAAAGAACCTCCAAAAAGAAGAGATTTCTGGATAGCTTTATTATTAAACATTGGAGCAAGTGCAGAAGTGCACCTGAAGGTTAATAGTTAAGAAATGTACAAGATACCGTTGAAGCTCAAGCTCCTGTGTTAGTTAATGTTGTGTGTTTCAAATTTCAACAGCTTAAGCATCTACCTGGTTGAGATCCAGTTCTCTTATAACTAGTGTTTTACATGCATATAACCTTAGCTCCTAAGATTTCTACAATGAGGTTGAATACATTAGGTCTTCTTGCATACTATAAAACTAACTTAAGAATTGATTTCCATCAGAATGAAGACATGTGAATCTGAATTAAAATTGTTTTCTCTCCTTGTGTTTCCAGCTTGCAGGTGTTGTTGCAGTTGAGGTTACTGGGGCCCCCACAATTGACTTAGTTCCTGGAAGAAGGGTATGTTATGCAATATTAGTATATAGCTTGTTATGACAACATCAGAAGTTCAGAATCTTGTTAGTTCATGTTACTTTCTCTCTTGCGTGATTAAAAAATATCTCCCAAAGAAGGGCGACTTCCTGATGCCAAACAAGGTAAATATCTTACTAGAGCTATCAAGGGTGTTCTGTTTACTGTTTAAAGCTCACAATTTAAAATGAACTAGGTTAAGAATCTGACATGAAAACATAAAATGTGAATGCTGTTGGTAGGTGTGCCACGTCTGTGTGATATCTTTTATAGAATGAGCCTATCTGACAAGGACATTGTTGGTAATTGCCCTTTTGCGTATATCTCTTTATTACTTGCTGTGGTTATGGCTAGGTGTTTTTACTTTGTTTTCTTTGGTGATACAAGGGAAGAGCACATCCAGAGAGATCAGGGTTTGATGGCCCTTGGACAGTGGATCCCCTGAAGTTCGATAACTCATACTTTGTGTAAGACTTAAGCTTTGTGCAATACTACTGCTTATTTTAACCTTCCTACAAGGACATTTGTAGAGCTTCAGTTTTGTCTCCCAGTATGGACAGAGCTTAATTATATTTACAAGCTAAATATCATTGTTGACATTAGGGAACTTTAAAAGAAGATTCTGCAGGGCTGCTTAAACTTCCAACAGAGAAGGCTTTATTGGATGCTCCTGAGTTTTGCAATCCCATATCATTGTATGCAATGGTACCAGAGATTGCTTAATTCAAATGGCCATTACATTGTCCCCATTTGTTTTACTTAGTCCATTGTCCTGCCAATTTAATTTGTTTCATTAGTATTTCATAAGTCTCCTTACTATCCTATGAAGCCTGTTTGTGTGTTGCCAAATACATAACTAATGAAGTCTATACAGTAAACCAAACATTTGCGTCTATTAGCACTTACTTTAATGTAGGCTAGCTTACCTAAGACATCCATGGGAAGTTTTGGTTTTTCCTCAAATCCATTGAAGAAAAAGTAAAGGGTAGCTATTGTATTGATGTGTTGTCCCATTACTTGAATCTGTCTGCTGCTCTTACTTCCAAACTGCGATTATGCTGAATCACATAAGAAACTCAGAGCTAGGCTTTGTGCCCTCAAAGGCAGCCTCTCCTAAGGACTCGACTGTACTGGCGCAAGGTGCTTCGGAGTTGTAGTTACTGCTGCGGTGGTGATCCTCAGTTACCTGTACAAAGTTCGCAAAAGAGAGAAGTAGACTTGGATTTGACGTATGTGTGACCCATAATGAGAAATATTAGGATCATTTTTGCAGTTTCAATATCTGTTTTCTTAGTACCAATAGGAGTAATGCTACAGTTATTGTTCTGATTATTTGAATAGAGTAAATACACAACTGAATACTCCATTCAGTAGCAACATTATAATATTTAAATACACATTTTTATACCCCCAATAATATGTTTTTGTTCTCAGAGGAATTTGACAAGAAGGATACGAGTAAGGATCCTCCCCGTTAATGGAAAGACAAGTACATATTTTTTACTTGTTTTTAGTGACAAAAATGTGATTTCATTGTAATTAAAAGGATATACGTGTAATTTAAAGTTGCATTTCTCTTTACTTTTTGAAGCACTTGTCTCTTCATTAACGGAGAGGATCCTAACTCGGAGGATAGAAATGCAAATAGACTAATTGTATACATGTCACTGGCGGGTAAATTAGAATTATGAAAACCTGGGAACACAATCTGGACAAGTAACTCCACCATGCCTTTACCTCAGCTCTGTGACATGCTCTAAATTAATACATACTCCACGAGATGAGAGAACTCTAAGGCAAGCTTTGATCACTGAAATATTAAATATTGGATCTTTAATAATTGTACACCATTTATGCCACCAATAATGCTTTGTTCACATTTTCATCAAGCACACGACATCATAATACACTTCTGGTAGGTATTGGAAGAGAGTTGGTGTTCAAACTACAAAGTGAGAGTAGTTACAATCACCTAATCATATGGTAAAAATCATGCAGGTCTGATGTGAATCTTGTGTAATTGTGTATTAGGCTATTAGCACAGTTGTAATGCACTGTATATCTAAACATAGGATAACCAATAATTTTAACATCAGTAAATGTGAGATCCATGCATGTGCTGAATATATAATGTAGGTGGGTATCATGGAAAGTGGTGTTTTAGCTTTGCAAGTTTAACACAAATACAGCAATTTGGAAGTGGGGCTCTAGGTCATATTTTTTTCCTTGTCAAGATAGATTTTAGTGGACTAACATCAGATAAAGTGCTTGATATGGCAATTACTAATGGAATTAGATGACTCATCCTATCCTTTAAATGTTACTTTATGAAGATTCAGATGACTTCTCTTCCCTCTGACTCTAGCACCTCATATATTATAATCTCAGGCTGTGGAACATGCTATCCTATTAAAAAAGGAAACAAATCAAAAGAGATAAAAGGAAAGAAACCCATGACTTAATAGCAACTCAAGACAGAGTTTGAGATAAATAATCAGCTGTCGTGTCCCGATTTTCGGTTAGGTGACTGTGATGAAAAACTACAGGGAAAACAAAACCATTTCTGAGCAATGAATAATGGGTTTTAAATTTTATCCCACCATATTGGAAAAGATTAATGTTGAGGAAGAGCAGCATGTGAGGACAACCTAAGAGGTAGGTAAACCTCCCACGAGTACCTAAGCACATGACATAGTTGTGTTGCTGTGCTGGCTGTCACCATACACAAACAATTATGTAGATTTAAATGGTACGCTACATTCTCTTCCTGGTTCTTTTTATCCACTAGTTACTCCCTTTTCCTTTTAATTTTAATACATATTTTTCTTCAAATTTTAAGAATTTCCCATGTGACTCTGCTTTTGATATGCAATACTAATTGGGTAGAAAAGCCATAGGTTGCTCCTCCTTTTTGGGTTAGCTAAGAAGGCCATTATAGGATGATCTCTTTTAATAATTGCACCAAACAGATTGCAACCATAGTTGATGCTCCATAGTTATAGTTATGCATTTCATCCATCATTTATTATTTGGTAACTAGTATTATAGGCACATTGGAATTTATTTTGGGCACCCTATGGCTAGACTCTAGAGTTAGGTAGTGTTGTTGTCTCACCCAATTAATACATGTTAATTGCATGCTCATGATCTTAGTTGAGTTGTTCATTTTCTTTAAAAACTAATAGGTAGGAGAAATTATTGTAAAATTTAAGTGTTTCCACCATCACAACTTCAATAATGAGCCAATAAATAAGTAGATCAAACATCACATATTAATTTAAAAAAGTAATTTATTAGGTTCATAGATATATTATTCATGTATATGTTCATCACTTTACTTATTTCTTTGTATCACATATTTGATTCCTAGCACAATTAAATTAGATGGTAGGGAGTGATAGTGTTGAGCATGTAACCGATGAATGATTTGGACTAGAATTGCAAGTACAGTCAGAAAAAAGTGAAAAAGGTTGGTGAAATACTCCCAAATAATTACCCAAGTGGACCCAATCTTTCACCCTTGAAAGCAACTTGTACCCATCACATTAACTCTTACCATCCACTTGATATTCACATAGAATGATATAAAATAAGAGAGTGAATTTATTTACTCAAACTATTCTTTATCTACATTTTAGCCATCAATTCTAGAGAAATTTAATAGTTTAGATCTATTCACTAATTTAAATTGTTATATTTTCCTAAAATTGATAGCTAAGATGTGGAGTAAGTTTACTTATTTTACTCTTGAAGTAAGTGAATTTCTCCTATAAATGAATAACTAGTATAATATTATGCAATTGGGGGAAGAAGGTGAGAACTAGAATGAAACTCCCCAATACCAATCATTTTCTCTTGTTATCTTTTCTAAACTTGCACCACAAGGTTTGGAGAGAAAAGAAAAACAAAAGGTGGAAGGTGAACCAAAGCCCATGATACAACTACAACCAACTCATTTAACTTTTGCTATCCCCTTCTCTTATTTCATAATCATTCCTTAAACCCAACTTTCAACTCTTCTAGAAACTTGCTTCTCTATCTCACATGCACCCATAGAATGAAGAACCACAACTACCATTACTATATTTGTGCTTTGGCACACTACTAACCTAACTACTGTTAAATTTCTTTCAAGGAATTTACCCATTACAATTAACTTATCGAAATAGCTAATTTTCTAGTTTATTGAAAACTAAAAAACCCATGTGGAACTCTTATGTCTAAAGCATTCTATTGGAATTGGGTATGTTATCCACAAATAATTATGCATGTTTTACTATATTGCTACATTTGGTGGTGATTTCATGGAACAAGAAAACATAAAACTAGGGAAAACATGTTAAGTTCCGAAAAAATCCAGATATTTGTCCAACTCTTATCAGAGTATTTTAGAATCATGCTTGTGATTTAAGCAATTGATAAGAATAATTGGTGATCAAATAAATGAAGAAATTTTTGGACTGAGAACTAAACTACCACGTTGAAGATTGTGAAAGTTACTAGAGTTTGGTATAACTGTTTAATTTGATTATAACAAGAAAGTCGATATGTAACACATTTTATATAAAAAAAGAATAGCTTGAGATGAAGTTGTGACATTCAAGATATTAATAAAATATAAAATTAAAAAAAATGTTAGGTTATATAATTAAGTCAACTTTCACAATAACAAAACTCTCCAACTTTAATTTGATTCCACTGATCACATGTTAGTGTAAATAAAATAGCCATTTTATGCAACAATTATTGAAAAAAGAATTGAGGACTGAATTTTTTATTAGCACAAGATTAAATGAACAACTTCCAGTTTTTATTTATTTACCATATAGGGGCAAGGCGTATTCGATATACACTATGTTTCTCTTTTTCTAAAAGGGGCAAGATATCACATCTTGTCTTGCCTTGCCAATACTTTAATATTTTCTACTTTACACCAACCTGAAGGGTACCCATAGTTAATGTCCCTTTTTAACTCATTGAGCAAATATAGTATTATAATAAGATTGTAAAAATAAGTGTGGTAAATATATTGTCTAAAGAATATAATATTCATAAAACAAAACTAACCCTTAAAAAAGCTTCAAACATTAATTTTTAAAACAAAATTTCATTTTCACAATATTAATTAATAAGAGAGAAAATAGATTAACTTTATATATTTTTATTATATCATCCACCATGTTTTATAATTATTAACTCTTTAGAAAAAGATATAAATAATAATAAATGATATTATGTATAAATTTTTATAGACATTGCATAAATTTATACTATAATAATAATAATAGAGAAAAAGATATATATACTATAAATATTAAAAGTTTTTACACTATTATTATATTATTTATCATTCAAATTTTATCATCTATGACTAGAATATAAAAATAATACAAATAAATATAAATATTTGATTATATATAAATTTTTATACTATGAATACATTCATATTACATTCATACTAATAATAATAATAAATGTATAATGATTAATGATAGAGGAGGAGATAGATCCAACAGCCAGTACTTTAACCTATCTCACCAACTCACATCTAGAAGCAATTTAGGGTCTTGCTTCTCTCTCTCTCTCTCTATCTCTCTCTCTCTCTCTCTCCTTTGGGTCAAAAGCCTATAAAAATGACACTACAACTCCACCTTCCAATTTCCATATTCCAATCCAACCATACAAAATCATATATCATTCACACATAAACAATTAATCTCTTAAGTAAGTGGTGGAGTGTGTTAATATGGGAAGGTCTCCTTGTTGTGAGAAAGCTCACACAAACAAAGGTGCATGGACTAAAGAAGAAGATGATAGACTCATTTCTTATATTCGTTCTCATGGTGAAGGAAGTTGGCGTTCTCTTCCCAAAGCTGCTGGTCTTCTCCGGTGCGGCAAAAGCTGCCGTCTACGGTGGATCAATTACCTCCGTCCTGATCTCAAACGTGGCAACTTTACTGAAGAAGAAGATGAACTCGTCATCAAACTCCATAGTCTTCTTGGTAACAAGTAAGCTCAACATAAAGCCTAAAAACTTGACTATTAGTGTCTTTGTTTATATGGGTTTGTTTTTTTTTTTGAAGGAGATGGTTAAGATCAATGTTTATTGAAATGGGTTTTTGAGTTTTCACTTATATGTGATTAAAAAAATGTTCTTTTAGGTGGTCTTTGATAGCAGCGAGATTACCAGGAAGAACAGACAATGAGATAAAGAATTACTGGAACACTCATATAAGGAGAAAGCTTATGAGTAGAGGAATTGACCCTGCAACTCATAGGCCTCTTAATGATGCTGAGAATCGTGTTCAAGATCATGAAGTTAAAGCATCTGTTGCAGCAACCAATACAATATCTTTTGCTTCATCAGCTTCTGCTGCTGCTGTTGTTGTTAAACAAGAACAAGATCCTAGTATTACTAGTAAATCAAGCATGTTTGGGGTTGTTGATGGCAAAGGAACTTTGTTAGAACGTTGCCCTGATTTGAATCTTGAGTTAACAATTAGTCCTCCTCGTTTGAATGAGCCTGAGCAACCATTCAAGAACATGGATAGAAGCATTTTCTTCGGTTACAATTTGGGTATGCAGAATAGCAATGATTCTAGTGACATTGGCAACAGCACTAGTAGTGGGAAGAGAAATAGTACTAGTACTGGTTATGATTTCTTGGGCTTGAAAACTGGTGTTTGGGATTACAGAAGACTGAAAATGAAATGAATATATATATCTAGTGTTTGAAGAGAAATGAGAGAATGAGAATGAAAATTACTAGTTCTGAAATATCTCTCAACTTATTGTCTTCTCTCTAATTTGTATAAACATTGGTTATTACTGATGCATATGCTATAGAAGCAGAACAGTTGAACACACTATTTGTCAAAATTTGCCTCCATTTTAATTTATTGTTACCCGAATTTACTTCTTGATTCATTTTTTCCTGTTAATTTTCTTTATTAACGAATCTGGATTTATAAGATATCATGATTTGGATGTTGTAGTTCAAGTATTAGTTTACAATTTTAGAAACTTCCCTTTATTTGTAGGATTCGATATTAGAATTGGTAATGACACCTCTTTTAATTGTATTTGTATTTTAATGTACAAAAGTTCAATAATTTATCAGCATTATCACATCCTAGATTCTCAGTCATAACTAATCTTCTCTGCTTTGCTTAATTGAATAACCTTACAGATCCTGATCACTACTACTAATTTGCTTTCTAACTTTAATATCTTAGTTGTGAAGAAGTATAATAGAGAGAAGTAATTGTTTTTACTCTTATTTTCAATAACATGGTAAATAAAATGATAAAAATATCACTTTTATATTCGGTTGGGAGATTTATAAATTGATTTTGTATTCGGATATATATAAGAAGCTAAGAAGTAAAAATAATCTCTCTCTCAACCTCCACCAACATGACATGCACGGGTAGTGGGTCCTTTGGCTTCATATCAAGATCCTCTCCCCATCAAGATGACCTTTGGAAATTACTAAATAATAGACAAAGATGACTTGCACTACCCTTTGTTTGGTACAAGTACTTTTATCCACACCCTCTTGTAGATATACATTTGCGTGTGCATAAATATGGATCACATAATCTCCATACTTGATAATGCCTTAACCAACTCCATAAATCATTGAAAATGACATCAACTTGACATTTCAGCAAAGCTCACATTAATTTAGTAAATAATCATATAAATGAACATCAATTATCTGGGTAAGAAACTAATCCAATTTGGATTGTGTGGTTGTCTTTCTCAATAAATGTTAGTCTTTAACTCGCATGACTTCTATGGATTGCGGCTATAATTTGGTTCTATCTCTCAAAGTAATGTACTTGAATATTTTTAATTATTAGGACTAAAATGACATGCTTAGTCTTAAGCAAATGAAACTTACATCAAAATTAACATGCACTTCTTATGTGGAAATGGATTGGGCAAAATTTGAGGGTTGTTCCTTCAATCGCCTAATGGTTGGTACCACTAACAAAAAGTAGTGGCACCTTCCTTTCGTGATTAAAAACATGAACGAGATTAAAGTGGGAGTTAGGCATCTATCCTGAAAGTGGGTTAGGCATATAACAAGTTGTAAATAATTTTGGATTTGAGGACACAATTTATGGTCTTTAACATTATCTCATTCTCTATCATGGATCAATAACATATTATCATATAAATAAAAGAAAATTTAAAAAAAAAAAGTAACAAAAAATAATATACAGATTGACTCAGGATAAATAACGACACATTTTTTGGGACGTGTAATCTTTATCTTAATATGGGTATAACGAACTCAAATCTTCTATACTAAAAGTTTTATATATCTCTATATCAGTTCAATTGAATTTTGTCTAATAATAAATTATACTCATCATTTAATTTCTCATTAATTATGATAGTAAGTTTTGGCAAAACAAAGGATATATATAAAAATAATTGACATGTGACTATGCCCTGAAACCCTACCTACTTCTTTTTAATATATTTTTGGGGGCAGTAGTTGGTAGCAGTCCACGTAGGTACATGTGCGTTGCTGCGGCGGTGGGTCCTCTTTCAACCACCGTCAATCACCTCTGGGTCCCTCTCTTCCTCTACTCTCTTACCCTATTCAAATATATGCCTCAAATCATCTCCACTTTACTTAATTTCTTTATCTTCTGCATGTCTTACTATATTTTCAACACTCTCTATAATATTGGTTTTAAGGAAAGTCATAAGCTAATTTTTGTTATTATAATTTCTCATCTTTTTTGGGTAAGAGACTAATTACCTTTAAAATTTGTAGTTGTATCGTTCTCAAAAATCGAATCATCAACTTTAGGATCTAATAAGATCTTACACCATTATATTAAGATAATCATAAGCTAATTGATTGATTTAAACGATGATTCTTATCTTTAGTAAATAATGATGGAACACACGTAGATAGGTTTATGTAATCAGTTCTTAAAAATATAATTACATTGGAACTTATCTTTGTTTTAGTTATTATCTTATTTAAAAGTGGTAGTGGTGGTTTAAAAGTTGCTCTTGTTTTGTCTCGGCTTGCTTATTTTCTAGAACATGTGAGAGAAAATTGGAATTGATCAAAGCTTGATTATGGATTTATATATAAATTACATCAATCCCTTCATTATTTTACCTTCGTTTATTGTATGCAATAATTGCTAAACGACAATAATTAGTCCTCTTCACTATATTCATGTTGCAATATTCCAATGACCATATATAGTCCTAGGCGATCTTTGAACCTACACTTTCACGCATGATTTTAGCATTACAAATCCAAAATGATGACTTTAAAATAAACATAATCAAAGTTAATGTGTGGTTATGATAACATAAGCTGAATCAATCTTGAAAATGTTTTTAAAAAATGAGCATTTAAATGGATAGTAGCTTATGATGGCATGGTGCTCAATCTTTATAAGAACCAAAAGGCAAGGTTACCTTCTTTTATCTTAAGGACATGCATGAGACATATTGATGAGAAGTCGTTATTATTATTTCACTTTATGTCTTCTCCTAATTAATTTTTTTTATAAAAAACATAAATTCATATTTTTGTATTATTTTGTGAAGTTTAATTAACTAAGAATATAAAGATAATATTTTCTCGGGATAATAAATTCTTAATGGTTTTCGAACTGAGTTTGATTACTACTTCAATTAGTTCCGAAGATCCATATATTCAAGGGATTTATTGTAATTAATATAATTTAATGATATCAATTATATTCCCTAACACAACAGTCTTTACAAAATTTAAAGTATGCAATTAATGTGTTTATTTATTTATTTTTCATCATAAAAAAATACAACTGTATAGTCTAAAGTCTAGGCCACTTCTATCGTCTCTTATGTTTCTTTCATAATAACTAATTATTTTAGTTCCCATAGTGAGATAATTCATCATTTTAAATTCCGATAGATATAAATTACACATTGGGTATCTGAAAGTTTATTCATTAACCAGTTTAGTCCAAAAAAGTATATCTCCCCAATGAATTTAGTACCCAATGAACAATTAAATTGAGCACTATAGCTATTTGTGAAAGGTAAAAATAGGGGTAGAGCAAGAAAGAGAACTAAAAACCTTTAATAGATCTACTAAACTAGAAAAGTTCTTTATTTGTGCCATGTTATGAGACACTTTTTTCTTTCACTTTTTAGATCTTTTAAGTTTTACCTTTAGTTTAGCTCATATATTCATTAAGATGGAGGAGTATACAGTTATACACTTAGGAAGTAGAGTAAAAAAGAGATGCATTTTTATTTCGTTATAAAAAATTGAACACATTAATTACTTATTTTCAATTATGGATAGGTTGTTGTGTTAGTTGAGATAGTTGGAAAGCAATAAACGATCCTTAACCATTACCCTAATACTATTAACAAAAAACATTTTTAAGTGTAGTTAATTTTCTCACAATTAGGAATACAAGTAAAAAAACTTTAGGACTTAAATTGTGATATTTATGTTGATTTTCTTATTCTGAAATTTCTGTAGGACACATTTTACTTGTTAATTTCATAATTATGTATAACATCCAAATTTAAACTAAATACACTAACACACATAAGATTTAGTAAATTAAACATTATATCCTTCCATTTTTTAAGTCTACACAAATCAACATACTATATACATAATATGGGTATCATGCATAAGGTGAATGCAATTGCAATAATCTCCCATAAAGGGAAATATGTGTATGTTTTAAACTAAAAGAATGATTCGTGTAATTTAGTTAAAGATGGAACGATTTATTGTCTATTAATATACCATTCCATATATTTTTAATTAAATCAGATTAATTTTAAAGAACACTACCCTTGAACCAAGTCCAAGTCTTAGCAATTAGCATACCTATAGTCATAACTCCAATGTCCTAACAGATGACCTACATACGGATCACATGTCTCACTTGATGTCTCAAACCAATGAAAAAACTTCATTCATTTAAGAAGAAAAATAATAAAAACAGAAATTAATGTTTTAATATTATTTCATAAAGTTTAATTGGTTCAAGACACGAAGACATGAAAATTATGCGACAAACAAATTATCTTTGTACTAGTTCTACAATTTGGATGACTATATATCCACATGCAATAAATCCTAGCAGTGACCTTTTCCTTTCTTCAACAATAGACACTTTCCAAGTTTGTGATGCAATGAACAAGTTGCAAGTTGTCAGAGACTGAAAGGAACATCACAACTCTTCTCTGCATCATTGATATTAAAGGGTCATGCATGACTTCCCTCACCTATATGTTCTCACTGCTTTCTTAGTCATACTTGGAAAATTAATTTCTGACCAACTTTCCTTATGTTTTCCAAATATGTCTCTATTAATGTTCTTCACTATTATTCTTTATTAAGAAGGTCATTGCTCATAAGGTCTTGCACTTTTGCTACAAGAACTCTTTAATTCATGATTTTTATTATTTCACAAATTGGAGTATAATATAAGAGTCTACTAGTATAAAAGAAGTATAATATTGAATCCAATAAGGTTGTCTTTTGTGAATGATACTCAAAGAAAAAATATGGTATTATTCATTAAAAAATCATGGTTTTTCGAATAATAGGGTTAATTTATTGACACTCTAAAATGTAAAGATAAACTTCCAACTAATCGATCATAATTTTTTTATTTTACTAAATTATGATTAGTCATCAAAGAGTGTAAATAAATATATGTGATTGTCACTCCATAAATTTTTATGTTTAACTTTCCATATTTTCCAAATAATTTATTGATTTAGAACTCAATATACATTTATATTTTATTTTTTAACTATTTTTTTATTTATTGCTCATCTTTTTATTTCATATTTCCCAATTCTACTTTCAACGTCAATTAAATAATACCATTTTAGTCAAACTATATCAATTATATATATGAAAGGAAATAGTAGTTAAATGTCAAATACAAGTATTAAAAAACCAGTGCCATTAATTCAGTCCGGCCTTAGGTGGGACTGAGTGTACCAAACTCTGACTTATTGACAATGGGTGAGAAGTATTATGTGAGAATCATTTAGATTATCCAATACCAAATAAAGATGTTGACATGTAATACAGATAAAATTTTAAAGATCTAGATTTTTACTTAACTTAAAATTAAATAATTTGAAGAAAAAATACAAAATCATCTTCCCTCTCACTTTGCATTAAAGGAGATCAGCGTAATTCCAAAGAGTGGTGATCCATTTACTCAAAGAATATGTTTTTTAAATTTACTTATTATTTTAGTAATTAAGTGAATCCCTCCCGATTCCTATATAATGAGCACCAAGCGCAAGATAGCAAAAATGTGGCTGGTAGAAAAAGTGGACAGAATTTGGTGAGATGTCAATGACAAAATAATGAGAAATTGAGATAAGCACAGGAAGAAGAAGGGAAAGTAGGGAGTGGGAACAAAAAATTTGAGAAGGGAAATTATATGAAAGTGTGTGGATGACAAACATATATCATGGACCATATTGTTAGGAAGCAGTTGCTTAATTGGGTTAGGTCATAATCATTGCTCTATCAACTATCTACCCTTTTTCTCCCAAAACACTTATGTCTTAATCTTTCTATTTAATCAAACTTAATAAAATAATATTAAAATTTGAATTTATGATTTTTTAATTGAAAATAGCACAAAGTGAGATAAGAATATTTGAATGATTTTTTAATACATTGGGGATGAGACTTTACATGGTCTACCTAACTCCTAGGTAATTTTATTTTTACAAAACATGATTTTGACAATTAGAATATATACTACAATAGACAATAAATAATATACTCTTACTAAGAGATAATTTATTTTCTCTGGTTAGTAAAATTATGACATATGTACTATTTTGTTTAATTTTAGAAATATTTTTATAGAAAATGATTAAATAGAACACATGTTAAGAAGATATAACTTATTTTCTTATATAAGGTGATATTTTATTATGATTACACTATTAAGTTAAATTTATCAACCACAAACAGATTAGTTTGATAACTTTAATATGGTTTCTACCAACTCTGACAAAATCAATAATCTCTATGATTACAATCACCGGTTAAACGTGGATGTGACATTGAGAGATTCATAAAGCAATGTGAATGAACACGTTGGCATGCTTGAAAAATCAAGTGGAGCTTCTCCAATTCGAAGTTGAGGATAACAATTTAAGTTAGTAATGAAGAAACATGGGCCTTTGGACCCAAAACGAGAGGTTTTCATATTACTCTGTCAGGCTTTACTGCTCTTGCTATAGATTCATCGCAAATGGCCCACTATACCAATTATGCGTATTTAATCCTTATCCAGAAGGATTCACTTAATCTAAACTTGAACATAACTTAATATAATACTCTCAATATGGTTGATTAGATCATATAAATTTGGGAGAAAAGATATATATAGTAATAATGTCATACGCAAAAAGAATAAGGTATGATGTGAACCTTAGTCAGTATGATGCGAGTTAAAACAATAAGGTACTCTTGTGTGTATGGTTGGAAACGAGTCGAACCAAGGTTTAGCTCGGTTCAGCTCGATAAAGATTGGTTCAGCTCGAAACTCGACTCGAGTTCGGTTCATTACCAGTCCTACTTGTGTGCATAACATTTATATGCAGCACTAAAGTACTAAACAATACTCTTTACTTCTTCATGCAAATTTTCAATCTTGTTTTCTATTTTACAGAAAATAAAAAGTTTCAAAGGAGGCCTAATGGGAATTAGCATTGGCACAGTATAAAAATATGGATGAGTTCACAATGATATACATTCTTCACAGTTCACACAATACACGAGTACATTGCATAAGAAACCATTTTGGATTTAGTGCAAGAGACCATATAAAATCTCCTCCTGCAGAGACACAGGTTCATGAAAAAGGCTACTACATTGAGCATCATTGTTACCAGTGTTGTATTTAATCTTTGGATGCATTTGTTATGCAGCATGCTGAGATCAAGCACCTTGAAAGTCTTGATTGGTTTTGTGGCATATCAGGTATTATATGATCATATCATACCACCCTTTAGTCATAGTTATCAGTCCTGAAATCTTGAAATTATCAACAAGTATGGCAGGCTAGCAAAAGAAAGGACAACATGGGACAATTGAATACTAACATTATTTGATCTAGTCCAAGGCCTTGTTTTGCATCTCATATATACTACAAGAATTAAGTACAAAGCATAATGAGTTATTATTTCATTTTTCTTCTATATCTAATGTGAGACTTCATACTTAAATAAAATCAGCATTATCTTTAGATTGTTGAACACCATCTTATCCAAGCTCATGCCTTTCTTGGAGGATGTGGTTGGAATGCTTAGTGCTTTTGGGTTCTCAAAGGAAGATTGGAAGATGGACTATATAGCTTAAACGAGTGAGAATTATATTATGAGGTGATTTACTATTTTTAATTTTTATATTATTATTATTTTATGATGATTTTTCGTTCTTTTAACACTAGAAATATTATAATTTAAAGTTCTTAAAATGGAGTTGGGGGATTGTAAGAGGTCTGAGTTGAAATTAAGTTTAAAACACATTGCCACACACCAACAATAATATATGGTAAATTTATAAATGACTCCCTTATATAAATTATTTCAAAAAGTATGTATATAAAATTAATATATACAAAGTTAATCTGCTGCTTCTCCCACACGCTTTTCATTCAGTTCTCGAGGTCTCCATCACTACGCCATAGAATTAATGAAATTCATGGGGAAGGAATCAACAAAGAAAAATTAATAGTCCAAACCATTGATACATTATCAAAAGATTCAAAACAACTTTCAAAGCCTATTTAATTATAAAAGCATATTGCTATTTAGTGTTTTAAGATATATTTCAAAGCTTTTATTATATTACATCATTTTAAGAAGTCTAAGTTATATGAGTATATGTATGCATTATCAATATAAAAATTTATTTTTATTCAGTAAAAAAATATTACACTATTAGTGTATTAGTGTATATATCATTTTGTCAAGTTTTATTTCTTAAACCATGTGAAAATCTTATTAATAACATGTAATTTCCTACTCTCCAAAGTTCAAACTATAGACAAAACAAGCTAATACTATTGAGATTTGAGAATAAAATATATTCTCTAATTACAAGAAGATAATTTATTTTCTTTAGACAATAAAAATATAATACTTGTACTATTTTGTTTAGTTTAAAAAATAACTTTATAAAAAATAATTAAATATAACACATGTCAAAATTTTAAAAGTCGGGGGAGATAACTTATCTCCTTCCACACCGGTAGATGTTTTATTCTCAAAACTATTACTACATTGACAAAAGAAATAGCAGAATAGGAATTGTGAAGTCCATAAAGTAAAAGGGGAAATCACCAATTTCAATTTTCAAACATCCAATTAAGAACTGCTAAGTCATTCTTGAAGGCCCATTCTGTCTTGTCTTCTCTTTCCCTGTTCAGACTCGAAACCAGCCAAGTCTACAGGGTTTGGTGGCCTATGATACCTAAAGCATAGACAAAGAGAAATGATCACCATGCTCCATGCATGATTGTTTGAGTACACTTTACTACTTCACCTTCTATCATCATTCCAGCTTACTTTAGTACTACTTTGTTGTTTTAATACAATATCAACTTTGCCTTTATATTTGTATTTGTTACCATTTATTTAAATAAGTTTATGTAAATTGATTCGGCTTTGATGAATAATAGTTTATCCTTTTACAAAAAAAATCATGTAAATTGAATTTTACATGCAAATCTTTTAAGCAACAAATTGAATTTTACATGCAAATCTTTTAAGCAACAATCAATAAGACCTTAGTCTAATGGTATATATAAGACAATATGCAAATTATACCCAAAAAAAATAGTTTAAGCAACAAATCTTACATAAAAGATCAGAACAATATGCAAAAAGAAACAATTGAGAAGCTTATAGTTAATGCAGTCAGCTATAAAAGAAACTGGGCTCTTTTTGTCTATTTCTATAAAATCATGCCAAGTCCAATTGTGCAAATAAAATACAGTGTAAACTGAAATAGAAATCACAAGCTATAATTTATAAAAAGTGTATATAACGGCTAGTAAAAAGCTACAAATACAAGCAAAGCAAAACAAAGAAGCAAAACTCCAACTTTGTCACTTTGACAAAAGGGGTTACACACACTCCTAGATAAATTATTTATAACATATTAGAAAAAAGAAATAAGAGATGTGAAGAATCTCTGTTGTCCGTGTATTATATTCGTGGCAAGTTACCGAAGTGCCACTGACGAGTCGCATCGATCAAAACGACATGACCTCAGCTTTTATAACGGTTCCATTTGAGTTACGACAATGGGGCTCCGAACCACGTGGTTTCCATCGGTCCATGAAAGTGACCCGAATACCGCCCCGTTCGAACCCAATTCAAGAGTTCGGGTATCCGCAGTAACCGTCACAACAAAACTCCGTTTCTTAACGGCCTCTGAGAACACTAACCGTGACGGCCTCACTGCCACCGTCACTCCCTTTGCCTGCGAATCCACCTTCAAACGGTAGACGGAGTTAACGGGCCCCACATTGGTGACTGTCCTTATAAATGTCTTGGACGATAACCCTTTTGCTGTCACCGGAAATATCGCAACCAATGACGGGTAATTGAGATTTTCCGGTGACGGTTTCCTCGCCGGACAAGTAACTGGTGTTTTAGTTATCACCTGAATAACCTTAGGTCCATAACCTATAGCACATAGAAAATTAACATAACCATTGCTTGTAATATCATAAACCAAACCCGGATCCATAGCACGACCCAGATTGAGATGACCCGCACCGAACTCATACGGAGTTGAACCATTCCCACTCGCTTCATCAACAACCACAAGGTTTCTGTTGTCAAAAACGTTGGCGGTTGTCATCATGGCGGACCTTACGGCGGCGGGGCTCCAATCCGGGTGAGCAGATTTGAGCAACGCAGCGGCGCCACTAACATGAGGGCAAGCCATGGAAGTACCAGAAAGAATGTTGAACTCGGTTCTTCTCGAATCAGAATCTAGACCAGTGGGACCCACAGCGTCACTCCAAGCAGCGAGAATGTTAACCCCCGGTGCTATCAAATCCGGTTTGAGTATCTCAGGGTTCAAACCATTGGGTCCTCTAGCGGAGAAAGAAGCAAGAACCGGTGCTGGTTTGATTCCAAGTATTGTGCCTTTGAAATCGATTGTTGCTGTTGCAGTAGCATTACGATGAGAAGAGGAATAAGAGATGTATGCTTTAATCAAATCACCTTCATCTGCACCAACAGCACATGCTGGAAGAAGATGAGCATCACCGACAAGACCTTCACCGTTGGAAATTCCATTCGCTAGAATCATTCCAACACCACCAGCTTTCTTCACAACCAAACCCTTTGCAACTCTAGGGTTACTACCACGATCGCAAACTACGATTTTGCCCCTCACCATCTTTGGATCTAAGGAGTTATCCATGCAGAGTGAATCAGCAAGTGCTCCAGATTTACCAGGGTATACTAATTCGTACATTTTACCCTTCAACGCTGCTCCAGAATAGAGTGAAACACCAGAGAGTTTTTTACCGTTACCTAATATCACTTGTGAAGGGAAATCACGATCAATGGTTCCAGCTCCAACGGTTGTTAACCATGGAGCCAAATTAGTAACTGACATTCCGCTAGGTCCATCATTTCCACCAGAACAAGAAACAAAAACCCCTCTCGAAACGGCACCGTATGAACCGATTGCGATTGGGTCTAGATAGTAAGGAGAAGCAATGCCGTCACCTCCACCGATGGAAATAGAAATCACATCGACGCCATCGTTGACGGCGGCGTCGAAGGCGGCGAGGATATCGGAATCGAAGCAACCTGAATTCTTCCAGCACACTTTGTAAACCGCTAAACGCGCTTTAGGAGCAACTCCCTTTGCGATTCCAGAAGCATAACCAGACATGCTTGCTTGAAAGGCATGGCGACCAGCAGCGGTCGAAGCTGTGTGGGTCCCATGACCATCGGCGTCACGAGGGGATCGGAATTCAACGGTTTCGTTGATAGGGTTCATCGGGCCTGAAGAACTCGCACCAGCCTCGTGACCTTTAGAGAAGAATCTAGCACCGATAAGCTTCTTGTTGCAGTTTCGTGGTGAAAATTTAACACCTGATTCACAAGCACCTTTCCAGCGGCGAGGAATAGGGCCGAGATTCACATCGGAAAAGCTGCGACGCTCCGGCCAGACGCCGGTGTCAAATACTCCGATGATGACGTCAGAACCGTAGTCAGATTCAGACCACAGACCTCGCTGGTTACGAAGGCCGAGAAACTGAGGAGAGCGAGTGGTGTGGAGGTTGCGGCGACGGTCCTCAAAGACTGCGAGAATAGAAGGATGGTCGCGTATTGAAGCCAGTTGTTGTTCGGTGAGGAGAGCGGAGAAGCCATGGAAAACGGTGTCGTATAGGTGGAGGATGCGGGTTTGTTCAGTGAACTCAGAAGTGTACCAGTTGTAATGAGTGGGGAAGATAGAGGGTTTGGATTCAGAATCAATACGAATGATGTATGTTTTTGAAGGTTGATCTGAAGAGAGAGAACAAATTTGGGAGAGCGAGTTGAAGAAAATGAAGAAGAAGAAGAAGAAGATAGAAGAGAAAAGAAGTTTCGCCATTTCAATTTCAGTTTCAGAGAGAGTGGTGAGTGAGTGAGGGAGTGAGAAGGGTGTGTTATAGTGTCCACACGCATGACAATTCTGAGATTTTTTGTTCATAACATTTTAATGAAAAATTCTAATATAAAAATATCAGAAAGAATAATATAGAGCATAAGTTTATGTATATTATAATTAAATATGAAAAATAAATGATATGTGACAATTTTTCAACAAAAAAATATCCGTTGTTGTTTACTTTTAGATGTTTTTAATTAGTATTTTAATTGGTATTGGGGAACGAGTATCTTTGTGGGTATCACAATTTGTCCTCGATGACTCAGCCTAATGCCGTTAGACTCATACTTTTGTACCACATAATTTTTTAAAAATCACTTAATAAGATAAAATGATAATTGTTTAAAATACATTTATCAATCACATATTCTCATTTTATGATATGTCTGGTTTTGCTCTCGTGGGCATATTGTTAAAATTATTGTGTTAACTTGTAAACTAGTGAAAAGTCAGACAAAGGAATCGTATTATTATGTGGTTCTCATATGATTAATTGGAAAGTTATTGTTGTTTAAAATAGAAGTTGAAGGTATAAGATAAATAATGTATTAATATTTTATTAATTTGGAAATAGTTGATAAAATTAATTAACCAAGCCTTTCATTTATTTGCATTTTTAATATTTAAGAAACAATAATAATGAAACAGGAATGATACATCTAAATATTCAAATATTCAGGTCATTTATATCATCATTGAGATGAGAGATAATGTGATGGTATTAATTATTGGAGTTGCTTATATCTAGTGAAATTTAACACATGCTTATATCATTTCAGTAGTTTTTATGTTAAAATTAATTCCTCATAAAGAATGTTAAAAACTAATATGTGAGATTTTTATCATTGATCTTTCATGAGTTATCCTCTTTTCATTCAAGATACTTCATGCATATGTTTTTACATGCATGCCAATTTGGTGCTTCACCTACTAATATTTTCTCTTCTCATCATAAAAGTACATGCATGCCATTCTCGTCTTGATAGGCTTAGCCTGGTAACCAAATCGAGATTCAATTTGGTAAAGTATGTAATAAATTTAGCTAAATTTTACTCCATTCCAACGCATACTCAAACCTATAGACTTTACACTTTCATTTGGAGACTCATAACAAAAGGGACAATGTCTCAAATGTGCATAGACATTAACAAGATATGTGGACGGCCAAGAACCATGTAATGTAAAAAAAATAAAAAAATCAAATAAGTTATAATATAATATCATTTAATGTCTCAAAGAAAATTGTTATGTAATATATTCGTTTAATTTTATATAAAATATTAAAGTATTTTAATTTTTTTTTTGTTTTTCACTACTTTATTTATTTTCTTATTATTTTGCTCTATTATTTTTACTTTATTTTAAAATTATTTATTAATACTTACGAGTTACCCACATATTCATTTTAAAAGATAGAGTATGTAGTTTTGTCCCTTAAACCACATGTCCTTCACTTGAATTTTGTAGCTTTTTTCGTGGACAAAAAAGGACTACTCCTTTTATTATCATTAATTGGAAGGAAAATAAAGAGAATGAGGAGTTCCCCATTGTGTTAGTAGAATGGAGAATGAGTAGTTCCACATTGTACATTAATCTAATTAGAAAGTGATATCAATTAAATACATTAATTATTAAATTTTGATTGAATATGAATATAAAAAATGATTTTTTAGAGAGTAAATCTTTATGTGTAGGTGTAAAACTGATCCACATCTGATGTCCCACTGATTTATGTTATTCTCAGGAGATATAATTGGCCATAAAAATATTTAATAATTTTAATTTTAGTTTAAATAATTTTTTTTCAAAAGTTATATGATAATATATGGAGCGGGATAAAAAAGTGAAAAACCAAATGTGCTAAGAGTAAAACAATAGGAATAATGTTGACTTTCTATATTCCACAATTTGTTTGCCGAATTTAAAGGCAAAAGACATAGCCAGTAAGGGCCATTATCCTGTATCAAACGGTTGATATTTCTTTGAGAAAAATATGTGTACAGATACTGTAAAAGTTTTATGCATTAATAATTAATAATTCATCATTTATTATTTAATTATTATTAAATATTCAATAAAAAAATAATGAAAACAAATGTTGGATAATAAATGTTGGATAATAAATGTTCAATAGTATAACGATTATATATAAATATATTTTATATCGATAATATATACATTTTATGCTTTATTTCTTTTTGGGACATGGAGCAATATTGAGTGGGCCACCTCGATGAACGGTGTGATTGCATTGCACAAACCAGTTGTGGCTTTAAGGACATGTGATGATTTGAGTCATTCACGGCCTTAAAACTGGTGTGATCCCTATTCCCTACATATCATTCCTCTTTTTATTTTTTCTTTAACTTTCAATCAATCCTATGAGCTGTAAAGTTTTCTTGTCAGAGTTTGTTTTATGTACCCTTTCACGACGAGTTTCGATATTGAGTCAACTCAGTATATTTTATACAAAGTATCTCAAACATGCATGTATGCAGACATAAACGAAGACTTTGGTCCTTATCAATCTCAAACAACAGAAAGGCTAAATAAATAAATAATTAAAAGAATGATAGATCGATATTGGAGTAGTAATATTCTAAATACTATACTTTTCTCCAACAAAAATTACTATCTTTTAAAATATACATTTATTTCTAGTTTCACTATATACCAGCAAATACCTTAAAAGTGTGTTACTGATCTGTGATCTCCTTCCAAGTTTTCTTTTATCTGAACACAGTTCACGTTATTTTTTGCCAGATTGTGCGAATTTACTTTGTGTCTTTCTATTTTGCTTTTTTTGGTAAAAAATGTTACTTAATATTCTGCCTACTTTTACTTTAGCTTTCTAAAACATTAAACAACCAGCTACATAATCAGTTGCATTCTTGAGTCTGGTTCACCAAAACACCCTTCTAAGAATTATAGAGTTTTCTACTTTTCTATAGTGAATTTGCTTTTTTATAGATTGTGATCCAAAAGAGTGCACTCAAATTTGGTTAATATCCGCCAAAATCTAATGAATAAATCCGAAAGACCTATAAAAAATGGGGTTCATATCAAATGCATGTTTAGCAATTAGCACCTTTTTCTGCATGGTTGGAATATATGCCTTCAAAAGATGTTGCATATTGCTATCTTGTTATATATTTACCAAAAAAAGAAAGTGGGAGTCTTGGATCAAATGGTTACTTTTTGGCAGGGTCCTAACTTTTTTTTTAAACCCCAGATTGAAATATAAATAAATTGTTAGGATTTAAACATATGAGAAGAAACCAACTCAAAATACTTGTCTATTAGGTGGAAGAGCCTCATGATTTAAATAACATATTAAGTTCACTATTCTACTCGATATAAAACTCTTAACATAAAGATGGTAAATTTATGAAGAAGAATCTATGCAAAATGTTAATAATTGACAAAAAATGGAAAACTTGAAGTTCAAACTTGGGATCTAGAGATAAAGAAGAAAGCAATTCACCATCAATGCCACAAATGCATCTTATGCTTGTAGCCTGCATATTGAGAAATAGATAATGAACCAACAAAATATAAATAGATGATGGGTTTTCACCTAAACATGAAGTATACTATAAATATTCATCGAGGTCACCATGCACCAATTTTTCCTTTTAATCCATTGTCTAAATATAAATGCTCATATAGTTTCAACCTCAAAGAAATGTGCATCATAAGTGTTTCCATGAAGAATTCCTAAATGATACTCCAAAGAGATAGTGTTAACTTCTTAAACTTTAACTAAACAGGAACCTTATATATATTTAATCATCCAAATAGCACAATACTTATTATGAGACCTTCTAAGGGGCTAACTTTTAACTTGTAAATCATGCAAGCAACTCTGGAGTAATGACCACTGAATTAATTTGGCATCCCTCAACATAGCCTTCTCCTAACTTGTCTAAAGATAAAATAACAAGACGAGGTGCAACTTAATTAGGGGTAAGCAAGACCCGACTCATCACCATTTCATGCAAGAAACAAAATAACGAGAGATTTCCAGTTATATATAATACTTGTATTTCTTTCTTTTGTCTACATTACCAGAATCAGATGATGTATGCTACAACAAGACATTGGAAATTTCTATCATTGATGATAAATTTGATCATAATTAAGGGTTACTACAAGCAGATCTATCTTCAATATAAGGGTAACAAGCAAGTAAACTATGCAATATTTTTCTTTCTTATTTATCAATGGTAGACATTTATACTAGTATTCCATATGATCAACAATATATAATTAAGAGCAATCAATCACGTTGATCACAAAAGCAATACTATAAATTTCAAAACCACAACATTTGGCTTATGAAGAACAAATACAAACCTCATAAGAACTGGTAGGGACAGAGTTAGACACAGCAATATTCATGGTTCAGTCCTCCAAAATGTGTAACAATTTATGTATTATTAATGATTTCCATTTGCAAAAAAATCTCCTTTTATTAATTATTAATTAAATTAATGAACTAATAAAAATTCATGATATTGTGTTAGGACACATTTTATGAGACATTATATGTTGTTCTATACTAACACGTTACATTATTATTGTTAGAACATTGTATATGTAGGATAAGACGCTCTAGTGATGTGTAGAAAACTAAAATAAATCAAATATGAGTCATATGTATATTGAAATTGAAGACATAAATGTACACATCACATGAAATAAATAAGATTTAACATTAATGAATGATTGGGATTTGTTGAATTGGACTCTTGTTTCAAGAGACAATTGTCATGTTGCATACTAGTGTCAATTGTCATGTTGCATTGACACTCTCTAGCACCAATCGTCAACAACACTCCCCAACAGACATAAATCATCAAATGATTTTATAACCTCTATTGTTAAAATAAAACTCAACTACTATTACATTAAATCAATCATTTAAATTTGTTCTGCTAAACAAAATGATTATAAAGGACATGAGGTAATGGAATTATTGATGAAGAATAATTAGCGAATAAAGAAGAGAGTAGTTGAGGTGGGGTTGGACAAATAATTAGAATTGGTGATAAGTTTGGGATCGGGATCACATGTCCCCAATGATGTCTCATTCACTATCTCAAGTCAATCATATATTAACATATGAATAAAATAAAAAATTTAAAAGTAAAAAGTAATCAAATAGAGAACTCTGATAGGTTTAGGTATGAAGTGAAACACTATTTGGGACAAGTGATCTACGTTCTATAAGTTTCTACCATGGTCAAGTTGATGCTTCCACCACGGACCACAGTAGCACGAAAATGACACTGCGAATGAAAAAGTTCAGTTATGCCCTGCCAACCGAGCCCAATCCTATGAACTCTTCTAGGAAAAGTTTTATGGACCATATCTTTAGAATCCCAACATTATTAAAGCATTTCAGTATTTATATGGACTTGGGCCGAACAGGTATATTATGTGTATCTAATTGTTTTTTAAATTATTATTTTAAAGAATCAAAATAAGGATATCCAGCTCTTATACTAAGTAGTTTATTGTTTATTTTAATTAAATTAATTCATTTTGTACGCATTAAACTTGCTTTGTATTTATGTGTATTTACTCATCTGTACCCAAAAGAAGTGCACAATATTAAGGAAGTGTATACTCTTACTTCTGTGTATCTATCGTTAATTTAATTTAATTACTAGTTTTTATTAAATGAGATGTTTTAAATCATTAGGCAGGCACTTATTAAAAGTTACTAGAATAACATGCCACTACAAACGCAAGCAAACAATGAAAAATATAAAACTTTTGACTTATTAAAGGGACCTACGCTTAATGAACTTGAAGCAGTCTCATAATGTAGTACGCTAATTGTTTCTGATTTTCTATTAGTAATTTTGTGCAAATCCATGGGCGTAATATTTTATGAAGCTTGAGATATGAGGATGGTAGAAAATGTCCTATTGCACCCTCGACTCTAATAGACCAACGTTATAAAGCTTAAATTGTAGTATATTATGTTTAATCGGTTAAACTGTTTGATAAAAAAAGATGATATCATGTATAATTAATAATTATCTGTAAATATATATTTATATATGAATAGAAATTTTTATATAATTAGTAATTATGTATAATTATATTCAAATAACATATGTATAATTAGAGTATGTTCCATTTTTTAAATTTTAATTGAACTTCACTTCCCAAATTATTTCGATTTAATTGAATTTAACCCGATTTAATTGAAACTTTCTCGGTTCAAAGTGATTCAACTTATCATTCAATTAAAACTACAAATCTCAATTGCTTTCAAGTTCGGTGAGCGATCGAACTAGTCAAACCATATTGATGTCACAATATTGGTATAGACCCATATAGTAGGGCTTTGCCTTATGCCATTGGACTAAATACTAAGCCCAAGTTATCATATTTACTATATTAAAATCGTTAAAGATAAGGATGTGAAATGCAAAAAGCATTAATTAATTAAATCAACATAAGGTAACACATCAACTTTCCTCATGAAAAGTGAGCTGTTCCATTCTTTTCAACAATTTCCATCATTAAAAAAAGAAAGTATACAACCAAAGTTTTGTTTGCCCTTAACTTATCATACTCCCGACAATGATATATATTAGATACAATAAAATCAATAACTAAAGATAGAAGATTAGATACCCACTTACATCACAATGGTGCCAAAAGCAACATAATTAAACTACCCATACAAAAACCACAAACAACAAAAAAGGCACATGTGATACAGTCATTGGATTTGAGTTATTTGATTAATTGATAAGAGAGATTAAGATTGTGATTAGTTTAGCACATGAGTATTAATAATTAAGGATTAAAAATAAAAAAAGACATTTTATTTGGCTCTGCCTTGAATTATATCGAATCCCATTTCAGTTGGATCAGTGGCCTGAACTTCATAGTGGATTCCATCCAAAGCTCTTCTTAACCCATCTTTTGATGTTGCGTATAGAATCTTTGCTCTTATCCTTGATGCTGTTGGAGACCTGAATAGTAAAATCTTCCATTAACATCAATATTTAATCATCATATAATATTGTAACATTTATATACCATACATATATATATATATATATATA
>NC_032021.1:943028-1067916 GCF_001865875.1 Lupinus angustifolius | reverse complement strand
TATATATATATATATATATATATATATATGATGAATAATACGATTGAGATTAGAGATATTAATGAATGATACCAATAAATGAAGAAGATCTTGCTCTTGTGGCAATTATCAACAGTGACAAAATCAAAGTCGAAGACAGCATATCTACAATCATCATTGGGCAAAGAAGCAGCAAGATCATCATACCCTTCATCAGGACCACCCACCTTATCAACGGTCACAAGCCTTGACCTTTCATCGATCTTATACACAACATATTTGTGAACCTTCTTCCACTTCATTTCCATGAATGAATTCTTACACTCATCCGTAACCCACATACCAGTAGTAGCCTATTCAATGTGTTGTTAATTCATAACCAAACATTAATCATTATTATCATTATCATAAACTATACAATATGTATAATAACACTATATCAACCCTAGAATTAATCATAACATGTATCTACAAAGCAAGTCACATAAAACAATACCATTTTGAAAGCCATCGCCATTGTTGTTATCTGAGGAGGAGAACCACTTAATCTTTTCTTTTTCTTCTTAGTACTCAAAGAGTGGGGGACTTGGATTTTTATATACATAAGGGGTCATTGAGAATGCCATTGTGTTTCTTCATATTTACGTTTTTGTCCTAGATTATGCATAATATTTTATACATTTATACATTTTTAGTTTGTTTAGAAAAACTGTATACATTGATCGTTGAAAGGTTTTTAATTGTCATTATATTATCTATTATTCATTTTTAGTTATTATTGACTTTTTAAATTAAGTAATTTAAATTAATGATAGATGATACGGTGTATAAATTTTTATACTATCATTACATAGATATTACACTCTTTGACAAATAACCTCCCAAAGGTTTATATAAGGAAAAAAATGAAATTTCACCCGATACAAAATATTGAACTGAAGTTTTAATCATTGTTACGTGTGCGAGGATATAATAATAGAGTTTAAAATATTAATATTGATTGTGTAAAGTTTTCTACATTGTTATATCATTTATTGTTTATTTATATTATTTTTGTTTGAAAGTTAATGATAATTAAAAATTAATGGTGGATAATTTGCTGACAGTGTAAAATACACTTAAACTGTCAGTGTATACATATTAAATCCATAATAATATGAGTGTAAAATTTATATGGTGATAGTGTAAAGATGTATATATAGTTAGTGCATTATCACCTTTTATTAAAAATGTATATATAGCTAGTGCATTATCACATTTTATTAAAGATTTATATACAGTTAGCACATTAATCACTATTCATTTAGATTACTTTTTTATTTCAAAAAGTTAATAGTGATTAAAATGAATGAGATGATACAACAATAATCTAAAAAACTTTTACATTGTGTATACAATTTTTCTCTAATATTATTCCATGGAACTATTAATGATTTAAACTTAGTGATAAGTATGACATGATATAATAATATAATATAAGTGAAAAATGAATGTACTAAAATGTAAAAGTATTTTATATTTTGAATCCATCATTCACCATTAAAATTTAGTTATTATTGATTTTTAAATATAAATAATATAAATGAATAATTGATGATACAATGAATCTATATAAATCTTTATAATGATAATATATAAATATTACTCTCATAATATATTCAACTGAAGTTTAAAACATGGGTGAAATATTATGCAAGAAGTAGAAATGAATGATTGATGATATAATGAATATGTATAAATCTTTATAATGATAATATATAGATATTACACTCATAATATTATGCAAGTAATACATCATATATAATTCATTTGTATTAATTTAATAATTACTAAATATGAATAATGTAATATTCCATCACAATGTATAGAATCTACACACACATACATTTTTATGTCTTACAACATTAATTGCTGAAATCTTATGAGTATGATTTCAGATTGCAATTCATACATCTTGGAATTCAATATCAAGTGGAATTAAAACATAAGTATTTATCGTAGTTAAAATATAAGTGCTTTAATTATAAATAGCAATGTTAATGGCATTTTAAGGACATCATTTAAGAAATAACAAAAAAAGGAAAAATAGTATCAATACTTTTTAATAAAATAATATTATATTCTCCTATAAAATTAGAATACAAATCATCATACATAGTAAAAACATTATACATAATATGTAGGTTGATTTATAGGAATATGTATAAATTTTATTTTCCAGAGGTTAAAGCACCATCTTTTTAACACAAAATCTGTCCCCTCGAATAATATCATTGTAACACTTATTAATCTTAATATGAATTGATATATGTTAAAAAAATTGTATGGATAACATTATTTAGTGAAAACATGTGAAAGATGTAAGCATTTACTTATAGAATATGGATAGGTGTATAAATATCACTATTCATTGAATATGTAAAACGATATGTGACATAATCACATACTCGACCTTACAAAATTTTCTGGACATTAGTTTATTTTTTTTATAATATCCTCGGTGAGAGAATAATTTCATGGTATATGGTTAGGTGCATAAATAAAGATTTTAATCAATAATATTCTTACATATACATGAAATTAATCAAAATCCATTTTATTTACATCAATACATGTTTCATGTAATGAGTTCAATATTAAAGATATTAAAGATAATACTGAGATTCAATATTTTACTAGGGTAAAGTACATGTTACGGGAAAATACTAGTGATGAAAAAGAACCTTATTGTAATATAATGTAAAACAAAAATAGCATATTGACTACAACATTTTTATTTTATTCTCATCTACTTCTCAAAATTAAGAAAGAAAAATAAGAAGTCAAGAATATGACATTATAAGTAAGAGATTAGCTATGAGGAAAAAAATGAACATTATGTTTCTAATAATAAAAAACAGATAGATGAGGAATATATATAAAAAAATATTTGGAACTAGAATAGTGTATAATTAAATAATAAATGAAGGGTATCAAAATATTTATTTGAATTTCCATAACTCTTTTATCATAATTGAGGATATTAAACCATTTAAAAGAAGTCCACTTAAGTTATGTGGTAAACATAAATCATATATATATATATATATACGAGTGAGACTTTTGTAATAATGAGAGAGAAATGATTATTTCCTAAAAATATAATAACATTTTAAATATAAAATGAACATAAATGTTAATGCATATTATTTTTGTTTTGATAAATGTCACACATATATATATATGAGAGTAATATTTATTCACTATCAGTATAAAGACTTATATACCGTTAATACATTATTCACTATTTTCATTTGAATTAATTTTTTGAAAAGTCAATAATAATTACATATAAACAGTCAACAATTTAATAATGATATATAAAACTAATATACTATCGGTGCATACATTTTTCTCTCTCTATATATAAGATTCCAAATAACTAATGATATTTTTTTCACATCAACAAAATCATTATTTGTATTTTATAAAACTATACTAATTCAGTAATGAAGAGTATGAATAAATAATTGAAAGTATGATGAGTGAGCAGAACTTAGTTGAACTAATGTGCAAGTACCAAGAAATCAATTTTGATTATTTGACTAACTCCTATTCATAATCAATGGCAATTGCTACTTGGTGCAACATTTGTGTTACTCTGCTTTATATTTTCACTCACAAATACATACACTATATACTATACTATGGTCCCATCTAGGATCACACACTCACACATCCAAACACTTTTTGTTCCTCAAAATAGTCTTTGCGTGAAAGCTAAGCAAACAAGGTTGAAAAAACACTAAGCTTTATCTCGTAACAAACCAGTTTATGTACATTTCGCCAATTACGGTTCAGTTTCCTTGCCAACTTGGTCATCATATGTTTATTTATTTTTATATTGTTGTGGTTGTTATAACTTGGAGATTTCAAGCTCCAAGAACTAGAGTTTTCCCACACATTTGTCTAAGAAAAAGAAGCAGATACAGTTAATACTGCAACCACTGTCTTAGGAATAGTTCATATCGAGGTGGTGGCAGAAATTCTCACATGTATATGCAATGACTCGGACTTTGGGTTTAAATTGTGTTTATTTTTACATTGCACCACACTTGCAGATATCATGAGAAAATGTGATTTATAATTGGGATGTTTTCAACATTAATATTTCAATATCAAAATTTCAAGTTTTTCAGGAATCAATGCATTGCTCTAGCTCATGGGGAGGAATGGGAAATGTAGATTACAAATACTAAAATCCAGGAGAATAGGCAGCATCGGCATCAGAGGATTATGCAGGTCACTGGGGAGGCATTTCCATCAATAGGATGGCCCTCTCCTTGACTTTATAAGTTCCTGATTTGTCCAGCAACTTGTGGCCTGGGATCCTCACTATTGGATAGGATTAAGACACGTGGTAAAAAAACATGTTATTTTTTATTAAAAAATAAATAAGAAATATTTAAAAAAAAATCATCCTCATCATATTCCAGTAATGGTTTCTCCGGAACCATTAGTCATTTTCTGGGACCACATCTTTTCTCTCACAATATTGTGACACTCTATGTGTCATGAGATATGATTGGTCAGAAAAATACTCAATAGTAAAATTTTTAACTTAGATATATTTTTTTAAACCAATCATAACTTATAGCATATAGAGTGATAACAAAATGTAGGACATAACATGTGCTCCCATTTTTTCCTCCCTACCTCAAACCAAGATTTTCTTCATTGATTGAAGTGTTTTATTGTATACTCAGACACATATTTAGGATTTTAAAGAAATAAGTCTTTTATCAAGAAAAAAGTATATTACTATTTTTGGAGTTTGATAATTTTAGTTCTCATAAAAAGTTTTTTCTTTCTAAATCCTTAATATGTACCCATGTACGCACAATAAGTAAATAAATATTCATAGAAGATGTTTAGAAGAGGATGGTTGTGCATGATTTCTACCTGAATCAAGTACTTTATGTTATTAAACCTTCTGCATGTAAGTACTCACTTTTATGTTATAATTATCATCGGGATTTGACAGAAAAAGCATATAATTTAGGCTAACTTTATCTTCTTGGTTCTTGTTTTGATTTGATTAAATGTATATCTGCTTGTCAATGCCAGTTATATTCCGATTATTATTGTTTACACTCATAACTAAGAATAATTGCATTTGGTGAAGTAAAGGGTAGATAAAACTTTTACATAAATCCATAATTATGGTATACGCTAGCTATTTGCACATTCTGATTCAGAATTATCTATACTGTCTAGATCTAATGCACAACAAGATCAGACAGAGAAAATCATTTAGATTTGGATAAAAATGAATCTAGAAATTGAAGCATTTAGATTTGCTGTCTTTTTAAGTCAACTTTGGATTTCATTGCAGAGCTAGATTGGTTAGCTTGTTTTAGCAAATCATCATGTGTAGAAGTTGTCTATAATGTAAGGCCCACTAAACCAATAGCAAGCCCTATCCTTGAACCAGTTGTCACATAACACACAATGGCCTAATGTATATTACCATCAGAATCTCTCGAGACACTTGTTAAAACCACCAGGCTTGGTTCCATAAATTTTGACTAATTATTACTATTGAACTTTGCAGCTCCACTCAGAGGTTACTGTGCCCTACAAGTTAAATTGTACCACATTTGTTGTCCCACAGTATGTGTCATTCCATATGTCAATGATTATGATTGGTTGAAAAAATATATTTAAATTAAAACTTTAATAATTAATCATTTTTCTGACCAATCATAAGCAGCGGCATATGGAGTGGGCCATTGTTTTGGGACAGCAGATGTCTACCCCAAGTTAAATGGAATTGAAGGAAGCATAGGCAGACTCTCTTTATTGAGTAATGCTCACTGCACATATTGAAGCTATGATTATATATGATCACTTGATCACATTCCTTTACCAACCTGCCAAGCAAAGAGAAGCCTAAGCAATTAGAGAAAATAAAGTGGCCATTTTTAATGAGAAGATGGTGCAAAGTTAAATTTTTTGGCTTCCCTTTTAGCTGAAGGGAAAGGTATGGTTGAATTGGATTAAAACCAAAAATCAAAAGTAGAAACGCCAATAAGTATGAGACATACAGCATAAATGCAAAACAACTTTCTCCACAGACAACTACCCTGTTGAGGAAGAAAAGGTGCAGGTGACAAGGGCCTTGAGTGAGAACAAATTCACCAAACAAGTTTTGCAGCAATCCAATAAAGCTTCAAAATGCATGTTATCACTATGTTCCTTCTTTCTTAGAATTTTTTTCATGGTGAAATTTCCTGTGTCCTCTGTTATTGAATGTGTTTGATTTGGTAAGAAATAATGGACCGTATGACAAACAAAAATTAATACCTTGTTCAATTTTTAATTTACTTCACTTAACACAAATTTGTGTTCACAACCAGAAGATTAGAAAAGGATCTATCAAGGCCCCTAAAAATCACAGGAAATGAAAGAACTATCAAAGTAATACAGATTTTGATAAGTCATCAAGCAAAAAAAAATCATGTAACCTGTGCAACTTAATCCCCACAAAAATATACAAGGATCATGTTGCATTAAAAATATAAATCAACTAATTGTTTCCCTCATTCAGTGAATTATAAAACAAAATAGAAATACAGTTGCAAGTATGCACAATAGGCTGAGCCAATTCTACATACTGTCCACAAAAATATTTGAATCATGAGAATAATTTACACACCTAGAGTTTTTCTAGTAATGGATTGTCTTAGACTTCTACTAATGGGTAAGTGAACATAAACCTCATGGACGTCTTGTTTACAAACCTCTCCTCTGTCCCTGTCTATCGCGTAGCAAACATAAATCGTGTCGATTACAATATCTAGCACACGCACAAGGAACCCCAACACTATTATCAGCAGCACCCAAGCCAATGCAGCCACAGAATATGAATCAGATCCAAGATTAGTCACACCTTTTAATATAGCACAGACCTGCTTAGACATAAACAATTAGGACCAATGTACATAGAAGAAACAGAAAATGATTAAAATAGTGAAGCAAACTCGTAAAAATTTGCGAAACCAATAGAATACCAAACTCCACCAAAGAACTGGGGTTCTTTTTCTTTTCCAAAACTTCAAACAAGAGATGCCCCAGGCTTAAAAAAGGTTTATATGATTAAGGTATCATATGCCAGGAGTTTTATAAGAAATGAAGTTTTATGCAACTTAAATCCTCATACCAAAACAAATACAAAAAAGGAAGAGAGAATAGAACATAAATTAGCTATAACTCATGGCGGCCACGTGAACATACAGAAAAGTTAATGACAAAAATGCATTGCAAGTTATGGTCAATAATCATCATCCACAGGTTACAACCATAGATAGTTATGCCAGTTATCCACCTATCCCATGCTTCATGCTTTGAGAGGACTTGTTTGAATTTATGTCTGCACTTAAACTAAGAACTAACACCTAGTAGCAAATCTCAAATGCAACGCATAAAAATTAAAAAGAGAATGATTAACACAACATACCACAATTGTGTATATTGCTGAGAGGACAAAGACAATTCCAGCCAAGAGGCGAGATGAGATGGTCTCCACAAAAACAGCGGAGAGGAGATTACGTCTAAGAAGTTCATATGTCATCATTGCAGATAAGCAGTAAGCTTCGCCAGTTATTGCAGCAAAGTTTATGGTAAACTTATTAAGAAAATCAAATGCTGCTAGTAAGGCATTAACACAGCACTGTAATACAAGGTTCACTATCCCAGTAGCATCCTCTCGTCTTGCATTATCAACTGCAGATCGCACCATTCGAACAACAGACAATAGCAATCCTGATAAACATACTGTGCCAGAAGAAGGACCAAAAGCATTTCTGCCAGCCAAAGTCTCACAGTTAATGTCTTTCTAAATGTGAAACAATCATATACTTATATTCAGTTTTTCCCCCTATCTGTCAACCAAGGAGTTATAGGGAATGAGTAAAATTGGAAGCAACAAGAAACATCACAAGTACTCACAGTCTTCCACTATGGAAATTTCATAAGCAACAAATTAATAATGACGAGAATCAAATTAAAGAAAACACTCTCAAACTAAACATTCGAACATTCGTGTACAAATTTATGCAATAGCATTGCTGTATAGACATCAAGAACACGGGAATTTGATATGATTGTTCTACCATGAAGAATAGTATGATTATTTGCTTCTACTGTTGAGAGTATTTTTCCCCCTACCTATGTAGGACGACACCTAGACTTAGATATTAACGTTTTGTCAATGAAAATGACTTACGATAAAGTATTATGTGATCCATGTAGCCTAACCCACCTAGTGGGACTAATGTTGTTATACGTAGGAAGGCACCTAAAATTTGAGTGCATTGCATAATGATTATTTTATGGATGTATAGGCTTTGTTCGGCAAAAGTAGTTTGTAGCTTTGACGGTAGTTGGAAGCTTGTAGTTGTGTAGATAGCTTATTAAACTAGAATTGTTCATTAAAACTAGCTTTGTAACTAACTAAAATTTAAAAATGGCTAAAAAGTAATAATTTGGTTTTTTAGTTAGAGGTAACTAATGTAATTTTTAAATATTTTGAAGGGTAAAAGCTATAAGGACCCTTCAATTTTTGTTCATTGAATGACTCTAGTACTTTATTGACTAATTCAAAAAGCTACAAGATACCTAAAAAACTACAAGTTTGTGTTGCCGAACAATACCATAATTAGATGCTTGGAGGTAGAAAGAGACTAATAAAAGCTATAGGCGAAACCATTGAAAAGTAAATGGAATTCATGACTACTTGGTTTTTTGATAACATGATGATATATTCATGTAATCAATCCTACCTAGTATGAAAAAGGTTTTATTTTTTTACAGCAACTGTGATCATGTTCCACACGTGATAGTCATTTGTAGTGTTAGATATTTGTATTTTTTTGTTGCCTTCCCCCCACATAAACATTTGTATAGTTTTTGTCCCCACTGCCCAAAGACTCGGGGGGTCCATCACTAATCACAATCTAATATGCAAGAACAAGTAAGGAAATAATAAGCAACAACAATCATGAACAAGAAAGGTATAAAAGAACAACAAAAAAGGATGAAATGATATCCACCTTAGAGAAGTTATAATACCCCGCCTACGAGTTTCATCCTCCTTGGTGAAATACCAATGAGCAACAGTCCCACTGATAACATAAACTTGAGCTTCCTTCATAGCCGTTGCCGACCACAACATAGTGAGAATCGCCAACGCGAAATAAGCAGGCACCCAACTATCCTCCTTCCAAACGCAATCATATTCATCACCATGTAAATGCTTCGGCACAACCTTCCCATTAAACCTTGCAAACACCATGAACAACACAATTGGCACATAATACACAACCAGCCCAATTGTCAAACAAGGTAACACCCCCAACAATCCCAAATTCCTCGAAAGCGCATTGGAAGCCACCCCAATTATGCTCACAGTGAGTTCAATCCGATACCAATTCACCACCAAGACCCACACGATGATCCCAATTATCAAAAAGATGAACACCAGCACCAAAATCCGATACCCAAGAGGGAACGCGTGGCTGCAATTAGAGCTTACAGTGCAGGCAACAAACCAATACACGTTGAGAAAGATAGGAATGATAATAAAGAATGGGATCGATGCGTAGACAAGGTGTTTGGTATAATGCTTGAGTGAAAAAAGAATGAAACAGCAAATGGGTAAGCTGAAAATGAAGGTAGCAACGACTGTCCATGTCAAATCCTTCACAATATTCGGAGAATAAGAAAAATGAAAATCGAGAGAAACCAGCACCTCCCAATTGAAAGATGATGTAGAAATGGAAGGTTTGACACAAGAGGAAGTGTTGGGGTCGAAGGAGAAGGAAGAGAGAGTGGAGTAATTGGGGTTGTGGTGAAAGACAGCGAAGATACCAAAGGCAAAGGTGGAGAGAATGAAGAGAAGGAAGAGGAAGAGGAAATGAAGGTCATTGAAGGAACGAGGACCGTGATTGTAAGAGATGTGTAGGTAAGGGGCATAGTCTGAGGCATTTTCATCGAATGGTGAAGATAACGATGATGATGGATATGGGAGATTCGCGAGAAGAGGGTGTGATGAAGAAGTGTCGTATAGAGAATTGGGTTTGTTGGGTTCCTCGCTTATATTCATATTTGACAGAGAAGAAGAGTCCTTAGTTCAATGAAGAGATAGTGGACTGTCATAATCTAACACTCGTTGTGGCACTTTCCATTGTTGTAATTTGTAAATCTAATTTTCTCTAGGTTTCTATTCTGGATCGATCAAAGAACTTGAATGAAGTTAGTGATGAAATTCTTAAGATAAAAAAGTGGCTATGAAGTTTTTTTATTCTTTTTCGTTTTGAGAAGATAATGGCACTAACGTGGGTTAACAAAAATAAAATATAAAATAATGCAGTAGGTTTCTACTTTCTAAGAGTGATTCTGTGGTTTGAGACTGGGTAAAACTACCGAGTAAATCCAACATTTATTTTTCAGTATACTGTTAAATGATGAGAACTTTTTCACGGTATCGTTCTGTTCCTCGTGACATGAGGGAGAACATTCAATTTTAACAAGATTATGTCATTAGGGACTTGTCTAAGAGCAAGTACATTGATAAAGTTAAGTTGGTTGATAGGGTTTAAAGGTTAGAAACCAGGTAGAGGAGTTCAATGGGAGTATATTCTCTTGCGTTCCGTATATTATGACCTTTTCTTTCTTACGTATTATACCACTCCTTTCTTATTAAGTTATTATAGTGCCAGAAATTGTCAATAAAATGTGCTGCCCATGTTAATTGAAGTCAGATACGGATCTGGCTTGCACTTTTTTATGCCAAATGGCCCATTCTTAAGAAAGTTAATAACCACCTCAGAGTCAAACATGCTGATCTTTCCTCTTCTTATTTTATAACCTTGAGATCTCGTTAGTTCAAATCATTTGAATTAGTAGTTCATCCTAACAAGGATTATGAAATCTGTATACAAAAACAGATTGCTTAATATATCAGGATCAGAATTACTACTTAATACTTTTGAGCCTTGATCTCTTATATGTGTGTGAGAGAGAGAATATTAACCTCAACCCTTAAGACTGAGTTTAAGAAATTTTAAAAAGCAACTTTCTGTACAACAGCTTTATCATGGACAAGCTTCAAGAGAGGTTTTAAATTCTTATAAACAGGACTAGCATGTTCTTTCTGCTTTATGGATTCTGGCATGCCGTAGAATTGAACATACCACACTCGCAACAAAATTGGCAGACACAGCAAATTAAATTTGCATGCAGAAGATTCAAACAAAACAAGAGAATGTCCTTAAAGTTCTTTCCCTTTTTTCTACAGCAAACAGCTTTGTGCTTATGTGTGTGAAATACACACAAAGGTGATTTAAAAAATACAATCCACGGAAGAAGAAGAAAGAACACAGACTATGAAAAGTTTCAAAAGTTGCTAAGACTCTATAAAAGTAATCAGACTCTATACCTAAACCAATTTTTTAAGTCAAGAAATCAAATTGTCACTGTAATGAGAAAGTTCAACGTTCCTCTTCCCACTCGCTCTTGGGTATCTCTCCAGAGTCTACAATAACTACCTTCTTTCTGGGTTTTCCACTGTAGGTTCCAGCTCCCCCTTCAATTGCAAACACAATATCCATGCCTTGGACAACCTTCCCAAAGACAACATGATCTCCATCCAACCTGGAATGTTTGCATGTAAAGAGATATCATCTCTAGTGATGGTGATGATGGCACAATAAGCATTTATTTCGCTTTTTCAAAAACAATTTTGAAAGCAGTATCTTTCTAAATGCAGGATTACCAAACACTAAATGGCTAAAGTATATAATGGCTGCCTTAAAAAGACTGTTCACAACCTTTGAGAACTCAATATGACTGCATAAAAAATTCTTATATCTCGAGATTTAAAGCTCAGACAAGAGCTTAGCCTTGGTCAATAAATTGCCCAAACCACCCACTGCCAGACATAAAAACTTACCAATAGGCCTTTACTGTTGTAATGAAAAACTGTGAACCATTGGAATCAGGTCCTGAATTCGCCATAGAGACAACGCCTGCAACCGAGGAATAAACTAAAATGTCAATGAAATGAAGAAAAACATCAAATTTTAAAAATGAACACATCCAAGCAAATGATGTTACACACCAGCATGAGAATGTTTTATCTTGAAATTCTCATCAGGAAAGGTGCCACCATAGATAGATTCAGATCCCTTGCCATCATGATGAACAACGTCCCCGCCCTGAATCACGAAACCAGATATTATCCTATGAAGTGGTGTGCCTTTGTAATGAAGCTTTAAGCCACTGGCACTCTTGCCCTTCTCCCCTACTCAACATGGAATACACCTTATCAGTGCAAGGACAAAGAGAGGTTAAAACAACATGAAAAAGTGATTACCATTACCTGTGCATAAAGCTCTAAAATTTTCTGCAGACAGAAAATATTAAATCAGTAAAAAATGTAAGGTTATAAAATATATAAGTGTGACTGTATGTAAATTGCATAAACTATGGGCTAGGTTCATCAAGCAGATTTAAGTTTGACTATACTGAAAGTCTAGACCCGGTATAAACAGTGAATGAAAAGGACTGCCCATAGAATATTTCTTTTAAAGATGTTGGCCCTTGATTCATGCAAAATAGAAATTTAGACACACACTTAAAGCAACTAAATAACTTGAAATGGAGAATCAATAACTTACCTACAGTTTTTGGTACAACTTGGCCATATAATCCAATCACGATCCTACCTGCAGAAGTTATTGTTATTGCAGGTTGTTAATAGCAAACAGGAAGAAGAATTGAATGTTTTTAAACTTTTTTTAATGATAATTGTTGCTTCTGTCTTTCCATATCTTCTTTCTAATGAAAACACCTAGTAACTTGAATTGATCCAAATGATAGCAATAGGTAAAGTTTCAAAAAATAGTTGCTCAACAACCTAAATGTTGTTTATCAATATCCACATCCAAGAATACTCTGTGTGTAATTTCAGGGTTCTCTTCTATTTTCTCCTCAGCCTACATCAGAAAAGGTGAAGGTTTATTATTAACTGAAGCCGATAAGAAATAAAGATGGAAATCATAAGCCGAAAGTTTTCACAAGTGATCTAACTATCAATTTTCAATAAGATGATATAGAAGAGAGGTTTTGTATATATTGTACTGTTATGGTCGATGCAGGTGCACAACATAATATAACGCAAGAAAAAGCTTTAATGTGTATTCACAATGGTGCTTATACAGCTTAACCAATGAGCCTACACTAGATAGAGTTCACCACAACCACTGAAGCAAATAACAAATTTAACTCTTAACCTTGCAAAACATGACTTCAGATTTTTCTAAATAGAGATGGAGTTCTAAACTACAACATATCCCACAAACACTCCAAGAAGCAGGGAATGCCCATAGTAAAGCTGGAAAGTAGAAAGTTTAAACAGTAAATATGATGGTTTGATTTCAGCAAATGAGTGCTAAGATTCAAATTGAAATCAAATATATAGAATACTCTTACAGTATTTGTTACCCTGGGACCCAAAAAAATCCCTACGATTGTTATGTCAATATACCATCCTTCGTCTATTTATTTCACAACCTAGTGACCATAATATGCCCTCCCAACCTAGTATCCTTCTCAACTCTCATACCTCACCACTTTCGATCACATCTCTCTGTAATGCATAGCCTCTTATAAGCATCAAATGTAACCCTTACCTTGGACCCTACAAACACCCCTCACTAGGACTAAAAGGGAATATCCATGGGAACTAACACTTATGTGTATCTCCCTGCTTTTATAGTCCTCATTAAACTCTTCACTTTGTTAAGCTGAGATACATGGAAAATATACACAGAACTATTTCTGTTAAACTACAGTTGGAAGATTGAACTTTGAATCCATTGACTAATGTCAAACTTCTAATATTATATACATGAATGAAATGACTCGAAATTGAACTTGAATTTACATTAACATAGTTATAACTTAGAATATGGTTCAAGATTGGTTAGCTAAGTTTGTAGTTAGTTAGAGTAGTTTGCTGAGTCAGCAAACTGATTATTACCTAGTTATCTTCCTTGTCTAATATAAGCTACATGATTTGCTTACTATACACACTCAATCACTTTCGAGTTTCGATTTCATATATTCAGTACACATTGCCTCTCACCTCAACTATCTGTAGCTTTTGCCATGTTACTTAACACAGTAATGATGGATCTATGTATTATCCCTGCTTCAAGCCACAGTGTATATCAGATATATAATTCATTTGTTTCATTTAGCAGCTTCAGCTTTTGGAATTAAAGAATCGACTTACACAATTAAAGACAATAAAAGAAAAATTAAAGACATAAACTCTCATTTTGACAATATCGTCACATAAAATGATAATTACTAGTTACTACAGGAAGAAAAGACACAAAACAAGCTTGGAATCGAAGATTCAGATCAGTGAAAGCAAATTCAAACAAAAAACAAACTCAGATCAGTGAAATCATATTCACAGTGGCAATAGCAATAAAATAATAATATATGGTTAAATAAAAGGGGCAAACCAGTTTAGAGGCAGAGAAAGCGAAAACGATGAAGATTGAGAGGACAAGGAAGAGAAGGAGACATCGCGGTTGAACGAGAAACGAGATCTCTCTACGCATTGCTTCAAAAAAATAGTTATCAGTGCGAAGTTATATTGAATCAAAGAAAAATCGAAACGTTGTGATCTTCCATGCCAGATAGCTTTGAATCCCTGAAAGGTTAAGGTGCAAACTTCTCAGTGCCAAATTGCGAAAGCTGAATCGCGCTAACACGAATAAATCAAAATTATTTATTTATTTGCTTTAAAATCAACTAAAACTCAAACAAAACCCTCCCATGTAATAATGTACCCAAAAAAAACCTCCCATGTAAAGGAGCATGTAAAAAATTCATTATTACACGGGGAGCATGGTTAAAAAAAATTTATAAATTATAATATATATGTATTGTTAGTCTAAATAAATAATTAATATATCATTTATCATTAATTAATTGATGTTGTTTGTCACTCATTCATTACTTATAATAATTAATTTTAACTAAAAAATATTGGCATAATGATGTAAAGCTTCATTAAATTCACAGAAAAATTAAAGGGTGAGTTATTCAATTCCTAAAAGTAATATTTATTAGGAGGGAGAAAAATGATTTACTTTATTGTAAATAAGATAAATGATACTTTTTGATAGTACCAAAAATAATTAACTTTAATTTATTTATCAAATTTACTGTTTTGCTCTATTCTAACTCTTAAATTTAGTTATTCTCTTCTTATTCATTAATTTGTTATCTTAGGACAATTTCCTTCTGTCCTAATTAATATTGGTTTACATGCATTACTGTTCATATTGGTATGAGTATGATGATAATGATTTTCTTATTCACCTGTTAGTAATTTTATATTATGTGAATCTTATAACTCTTAGGTTATGTTTGGTTTTTGAATGAAAGTAGAAAGAAAGAAAATGGAAGGAAAGAAAAATGAGGGAAAGAAAAGTAGTAGAAAATGATATGATAATTTTATTGTTTGGTATGATTGAAAATGGAAGGAAGGTAAGAGGAAAGAAAAACACATTTATATATAATGTATTGAAAAAGACATAAGTGTCCTCATCATATCTATATAATTATATAGATATCTAATTTTTAAATTACATAACTAAATAATTTATTTTTAATAATATTAATTAATATTTTTTAAGTAACATATCATCTAAGTTCAATAACAATATTTGTTTATAAAATTCAAAGAAAATCATTAACATTTTACATACATCTTTTTCACAATAGTGTGTCTAGAAGAAAATATAACTGATATTCGATAATCACTTTTATATTTTTAATCACCTCACTTCTACATATTTGTGTTTTGTCTTTGTAATTTATTTATTATTTGTTACTTTGTCTAGAAGTAATGATATTTCTTTTTTCTTTTCACTTCATCTTTTAACATACACAATTACTATTTAATTGTGAGCTCAAAAACAACAAAAATAAAATTAAGTTAACTAATTTCATATAAAAATGAAAATAAACAAAGAAAATTAATACATTGTATTTATTTTCATCTAGATTATTGTTTTTCAATTCATGATGAAAGGCAAATTTGGAATTTTTGATGGTTTTCTTTCCTTCCTTTATTTTCTTCCCAACTTATGGAGAAAAAGTTTTTTGTGGGACCCATACATATTTTTTTCTTCCTCCCTGTTTAATTTTGGAACCAAATGATGAAAAATGCACTTTTCTTTCTTCCTCATTTTTATATAACCAAAGGTAGTGTTAAGGGATGATAATGAAGAAAAATAATTTTATGACCTACTAGAGAGATTAAACATATGAGATTTTTATATATTTTTCCCAAGGTTTTATTTAAGTCAATCTAAAGATTGAACTCAAATATTCAATACATAGTTTATGTTTATAATTTTCATAGATTTATTATTTATATACTCATGTAGAATTTTTTTTATAGATTATATTATCTATACTATATATAAAGCCAAAACTTGAAATAACTTTCCTCATGATGCAATTTTCATTTCCTATTTTGCCCTTCACATTATTTAATTTTTACAAAAAAACTATATAATTCTAAGCAACCATCACCAATACATTAATTTACCACATATCCCACCTTAAATTAAACATTATCATAAACACAAAACAGATAATATAAAGTACACCAAACACAATAAATACATTCTAATTCAAAAATGAAATATATAAAAATGAAATATATAGTATCACACAATATTCATAAATTGATCATCATTGATTTTTAAACAAAAAATAATATAAATAAATGATAAATGTTAGATTGATCATATAAATTTTTTTGTGTTGTACATAAATATTAAGCTTTTTATTTATTTATTATTATGACCATATGGTATCTATTATTTCTCTAATTTTCTATGGGCATACAATTTCTCAAATCTTCTACCTCTTTCATTTCTTGTATCTCTAAAATTGCTTTGAAATATAAAAGGACAAAACCTTAAGAGAAGACAATATACAACATAAATTATTCCCACTGCTTTGAAATATAAAAAGACAAACCTTAAGAGAAGACAATCTACAACATAAATTATTCCCACCATGATTGAATACATTTTACTTGTTCAATTATTATTTATAAGCACAATTTTAATATTGATAAAGGAAATGTATTTGCCGGATTTTGAATTTGGGTGACTACAGTCAATATCATGCCACTTTTACCAGTGAACTAACTCATTTGTTTCTTCATTTGTATATGGATTTTTTTATCGGTAGTTGTTAGTATATTAGTATTTTTATTGCAGGTGATATTTTACATTCAATCTCTTTCACCCTAACCATTAAATCATTTTATAACTTTTTTTTTATGTTGAAACTCAAATTCACAATCTCCTACACTTCATTCCTACGTCCTATCTATTCACCTTCAGACCACCTTATAACTTCCTTTGTATATGGATATTAAGAATCATCATCCTATATCCTAAATATTTACATCCTATGAAATTAATCAAATATCACCAAATAATACAAATAAATTATTTTTTATTTTTATGATTTTACTTTTTAAGTATATGACAATTTTCAATTAGATTGATACATAATGAGATATAGAAAATGAGACAGATGATGATGTACTTTCTGATATTAAAATTTTCTTTTATGAACACATTAAGGTCAATATCATGCCACTTTACCTATGAACTAACTTAATGGCTTGTTCATTTGTACAAGGATGTTTTATGAACGCATTAGTGTCAACTACAATGCCTCTTATTTTATATTTTTCGCAATAATCTCAAAGCCTCTTACTAATTTGTATTTTTATTATTTTAGCAAAAAGAATTCAAATAATCATTAAAAAGCACCAAGTTTATAGTACGACAATTAATATCTCATCAATCTCTAAAACAATTGGTAAAATTGAACTAATTTGTAATAAAAAAACGCAAAGTATAACATCAATCTTTATCATTGTGAATAATAATATTAAGCATGATAAATAAATATATAAATGAAAATTATAAAGTTCATATAATTTAAAAACTGAAATATTTTTCTTTTTTAATATTCATTATAATATCCTATTCGAAGGGGAGACATTTTCCCTAATCCAGTGAACAAGCATATAACCTCGACTTTGAATTAGAATTAACAGAAAGAGAAATGAGATCAGGTATAAACAATGAAGAGCATGCTAACCCCTGTAAGCTCAGGGTCAATATCTTTTTATATTACTGTATTTATACACTCTCATTAAACTAACTATTTATTTATATTTTTTTTTGAAGAAATAATGGTTGAAAAAATGAATAATATATAGTACATTAATGATGTATAAAACTCATGTAACTCCATCACCAATACATTAATTTACCACATATCCCACCTTAAATTAAACATTATCATAAACACAAAACAGATAATATAAAGTACACCAAACACAATAAATACATTCTAATTCAAAAATGAAATATATAAAAATGAAATATATAGTATCACACAATATTCATAAATTGATCATCATTGATTTTTAAACAAAAAATAATATAAATAAATGATAAATGTTAGATTGATCATATAAATTTTTTTGTGTTGTACATAAATATTAAGCTTTTTATTTATTTATTATTATGACCATATGGTATCTATTATTTCTCTAATTTTCTATGGGCATACAATTTCTCAAATCTTCTACCTCTTTCATTTCTTGTATCTCTAAAATTGCTTTGAAATATAAAAGGACAAAACCTTAAGAGAAGACAATATACAACATAAATTATTCCCACTGCTTTGAAATATAAAAAGACAAACCTTAAGAGAAGACAATCTACAACATAAATTATTCCCACCATGATTGAATACATTTTACTTGTTCAATTATTATTTATAAGCACAATTTTAATATTGATAAAGGAAATGTATTTGCCGGATTTTGAATTTGGGTGACTACAGTCAATATCATGCCACTTTTACCAGTGAACTAACTCATTTGTTTCTTCATTTGTATATGGATTTTTTTATCGGTAGTTGTTAGTATATTAGTATTTTTATTGCAGGTGATATTTTACATTCAATCTCTTTCACCCTAACCATTAAATCATTTTATAACTTTTTTTTTATGTTGAAACTCAAATTCACAATCTCCTACACTTCATTCCTACGTCCTATCTATTCACCTTCAGACCACCTTATAACTTCCTTTGTATATGGATATTAAGAATCATCATCCTATATCCTAAATATTTACATCCTATGAAATTAATCAAATATCACCAAATAATACAAATAAATTATTTTTTATTTTTATGATTTTACTTTTTAAGTATATGACAATTTTCAATTAGATTGATACATAATGAGATATAGAAAATGAGACAGATGATGATGTACTTTCTGATATTAAAATTTTCTTTTATGAACACATTAAGGTCAATATCATGCCACTTTACCTATGAACTAACTTAATGGCTTGTTCATTTGTACAAGGATGTTTTATGAACGCATTAGTGTCAACTACAATGCCTCTTATTTTATATTTTTCGCAATAATCTCAAAGCCTCTTACTAATTTGTATTTTTATTATTTTAGCAAAAAGAATTCAAATAATCATTAAAAAGCACCAAGTTTATAGTACGACAATTAATATCTCATCAATCTCTAAAACAATTGGTAAAATTGAACTAATTTGTAATAAAAAAACGCAAAGTATAACATCAATCTTTATCATTGTGAATAATAATATTAAGCATGATAAATAAATATATAAATGAAAATTATAAAGTTCATATAATTTAAAAACTGAAATATTTTTCTTTTTTAATATTCATTATAATATCCTATTCGAAGGGGAGACATTTTCCCTAATCCAGTGAACAAGCATATAACCTCGACTTTGAATTAGAATTAACAGAAAGAGAAATGAGATCAGGTATAAACAATGAAGAGCATGCTAACCCCTGTAAGCTCAGGGTCAATATCTTTTTATATTACTGTATTTATACACTCTCATTAAACTAACTATTTATTTATATTTTTTTTTGAAGAAATAATGGTTGAAAAAATGAATAATATATAGTACATTAATGATGTATAAAACTCATGTAACTCTTGTACATACATTTTCTCACTTTTTGAATATTTAACCCAATATTTTGAAGATTGAACCAGTCAGATGATCGTTGAAAGTAGTAGTAAAAACAAGTCAGATCGCCTACCAGAAGTCCTATTACATGACCTATAATAAACTAAGTCAGACTTTTTTCATAAACATCTCAGACTCACTTTTTGAAAAGCTTAGTTAGTTTAATAGGTTAAGCTTAAGGTCATCCAAAAGACTTATTAAACCTAACATGTTAGCCTATTATATATAATTTTAGTATACAAATATATACAAAAATATAATTTAAGTGTTAGAGTTATAAGGATCTATTTAAAAATAAGTTTATTAGTCTATTTAAATGTATATATGATGACATATTTCAAAATAATAGTATAATATGTATTTAAACACATGTTACATCAGACTTTTAAATATAATAAGGATTTAAATTTTTGTTTAAATACGCTACAAGGTAGACTCAAATTCTTATATGCTATATAAGCTTGTTATATTTAAGACAAAGTCGGACCTAATATATTTTCACCTTAGTTTGTCAGACTTTAACATAATTGTAGTTTTAAATCTTAATTCAATGAGGATTTGAATCGCTTTGATCTAAGGAAATTTCGGTTCAACTATATTAAATTTGTGTAAAGTGGAATAAGCTAGTAAGAGAATTAGCACTTCAATCAAATTTAAAAAAAAAAGTAAATATTACTTTAATATTTTATTTTACTCATATCCAAAAAGATATAATTTACTTAAAATTATTAATTATATAAATTTTTTTATTTATATATAATATTTATTTAAACATAATTATTAGACAATTGATACACTTACTTCAAGAGTGAGTTTTTAAATTTACTCCTTATCCTATTTATCAATTTTACGGAAAACAAATAATTTAAATTATTGAATAAATTTAAATAATTAAATGTCCATAAAATTGATAAATAGGATGAATAATAACTTTAAATTTAAACTAGTATGTAGATCCCACTCTAATTACTAATTATATAATCGATTTAATATCTTAAACCGTTAAACGTGAAAATTTTAATGGTTGTAGGCTTGAAGTTATTGGGAGGGGATGGTGTTTGGTCCCACTCCCAGAAAGGAAAGGACATCGAAAAAGCTGTACGGTAAAAAATATATTAAAATACTGCTATCAAGTTGAGAAGTGTGTACGCAATATCTCCATATCACACGTCTCCAACTACAGTAAACAACGCTTCCACTTGCCCATTTGCAACTTCTTTTACTCCACACCTTTCTCTTTTCAAATTTAATGTAATTGAAATGAATGAGATCAACTCTCTAATTTTTTATGTTCCATCATGTCTCAAATCAATTGAAAGTTGACATTTATTTAAAAATAAAAAATAATATTTTTATATAATTAATTTGATAAATGTGGACATGAAATTTTGGAAGAGAGTATCTTTGTTAAATTGAAATACTCAACCTATTATTTTAACTGTTGTCCATTCACCCACTCTTCTTCAACTCCTCGATGCAAAACAAAACAATGTGCCACTATGTCGCTATATATATTATTACACCCCTGCTCTTAATTTCAAGTTCCATCCATAACAACCTTGCTTCATTCTATTAATCTCATTTTCATGGGCATTCCCAAATTACCCTCCTCCGTCCCCACCGCCACCAAATGGCTGGGCTTAGTTGCCGCCGTTTGGATTCAATCAATCTCCGGCAACAACTACACCTTTTCCAACTACTCCGACGCTCTCAAATCCCTCATGTTCCTCACTCAGGTTGAACTCAACAACCTCTCTGTTGCCAAAGATGTTGGCAAAGCCTTTGGCCTTCTCGCCGGTCTCGCTTCCGACCGATTTCCGACTTGGCTCATGCTTCTAATCGGCTCCGTCGAAGGCTTAATCGGTTACGGCGTTCAGTGGCTTGTTGTTAACCAAACAATTAAGCCTCTTCCGTACTGGCAGGTAAGTGCTATAGAATCAATTCCATGAATGATTTTGATGCATGCATTGTTATTTGGTGATAATAAGTTAGTGTTACTATTTGATAAATGTAGATGTGTATATTTCTATGCATGGGAGGAAATAGCACAACGTGGATGAACACTGCAGTTTTGGTAACTTGCATACGCAACTTCCGAAGAAATAGAGGTCCAGTTTCTGGAATTCTGAAAGGGTTTGTTGGATTAAGCACTGCAATTTTCACAAACATATGTTCTGCACTCTTTTCTGATGACCCTGCTTCGTTTCTTCTCATGCTTTCTATTGTTCCATTCGCCGTTTCTCTCTCCGGTATCTTCTTCCTCCGTGAAATCCCCGCCGTTAAGTACACCACCGCCTCTGAAGAGAATGAAGAAGCCAGATACTTCGGCGTGTTTAACGGCCTTGCCGTCGTTATCGCTATTTACTTGTTAATTTTCGGATTCTTGCCAAATCCAACTCCGTTGGTCTCAACAGCGTTCGCGGTTGTTTTGCTTCTAATGTTGGCGTTGCCGTTGGGGATCCCGGTTTACTCTTTCTTCAAGGACCGGTTCGAACCGGTTCTAGACATGGAAGAGCAAGGAGTAAATGAGCCGTTACTTGAAAATGAAGAAAATGTAAATGAAAGCGATGATGGGGAGAAAACAAAGACGCGTGTGAAGGTAGGTGAGGAGCACACGATAATAGAGGCGTTGAGTAGCGTGGATTTTTGGATCATGTTTGTGTCGTTTTTGTGTGGAGTTGGTACCGGTTTGGCGGTTCAGAACAATTTGGGTCAAATCGGACTAGCACTCGGGTACACTGATGTTTCATTATTTGTCTCATTGATTAGTATCTTTGGATTCTTCGGACGGATCATATCGGGTACGGTTTCGGAGCACTTCATCAAGTAAGTCATAATTTGTGAATCAGACTTTGCATTCAATAGGCAAACACATTAGACAAGACTAGAAGTAAATAGGATTAGATTTTAAATTTTATAAGCATAGAGGTAAGGAGACTCAATACTATTTAAAATGATTAGGAGAAATTTAGAGATATGTCTATATAAGTACTATTTGTTTCTAGTTGTTTATAATGTCGTTTAATCTAGCGTTATAACACTTATAACATTATTGTTTTGTCTTATATTTTTATTTTAGACCAGATATGTCTATATAAGTACTACTTGTTTTTAGTTGTTAAAAATGAATGCATCTAGGTGAAAATTGACTTCCATGATAGAAATAAAAGGAAAAGCCTAGGAAATCCTTAGAAGCCCAATAAAGAGAGTGAACAATAGATGAAATGATTAGGAAAAAGTTATATATAAATGTTTTGTCAATTGATATAATTTATGACACTACATTACTGTTGTTTGAGCGGACATTATAACATCATTCAAGCATACATTATAACGTTCCATTGGTCATTCCAATAATAAGATGTATATGTATATATTGGACTCAATCCTTATGTGTGTTATAACACCGTTGGATCGAGTGCATTCATGTTGTTTTGTCTTTATATTTCTATTTGTTTGGACCCTTTTCATTAAGGATTGGGTTGAGTTCGAGTTTAATTGTAACCATCAAACATATAAAGTTGTTCTATCCATGTAATGGATCACACATTATAGTATTTGTCCAACAAAATTGAATGAACGGTCTATGATGCTCTTATTCTAACTTTTTTTTTTGTTCACAGGAAAGCTGGAACTCCTAGACCACTTTGGAATGCAGCATCTCAGATTCTAATGGCTGTTGGTTACATTCTCCTAGCCATGGCTATGCCTGGTTCCCTGTACATTGGATCTGTCATAGTTGGCCTATGCTATGGAGTTCGATTGGCCATTACAGTCCCAACAGCTTCTGAGTTATTTGGACTCAAATATTACGGTCTCATTTACAACATTCTCATCCTCAACCTTCCTCTTGGCTCTTTCCTCTTTTCGGGTCTGCTCGCCGGCATACTATATGATAGGGAAGCGACTGCCATACCCGGAGGAGGCAACACCTGTGTTGGAGGTCACTGTTATAGACTTGTCTTTGTAGTCATGACTGGAGCATGTGTTGTTGGGTTTGTCTTAGACATTCTCTTGTATATCAGGACCAAGAATGCTTACAACAAGATTTACTTAAGCAGAAAACCCAACAAGTCCTCAGGGGCAGCTACTAGGCAATTGAGTTAAAAGGAAACATACTAGACTAGATAGTACAACAATCTTGGGGTTGATGAGCTTTTTGCTCAGTGATATCCTATGGAATAGTTGATTCATTTTTAAAAAATAAAGTTAGCCGTTTGTCTTTAATTTCATTCTTATGCATAAGCTTTCTAAATCATTCTTTTCATCCAGCTTGTAGAGAAGAGGATTTTCATTGCTGTGCTGGTTATTTTGGGTTGGGAAAATAGTGTGCAGTTTATTCTGACGTGGTGTTATACTGGTAGTTTTTCATATTTTTTTAACAGGTTTACTTCAATAAGAGTTATTGTCACTGGTTTACTGTCTAGGTCCAAAGTGGCAATTCCATCCATGTTGTAATTTTTGACTTGGGTACCTTGGTCTTAATGCTTAAAACCTTGAATTATGATAAAAATAGTATAAAAAATTGCAGGGCCAAACATCAAGAAATTGGAGATATGAAAACCCCACAACCATATGTGTCTTTCTGTGATTCCATTATGCTACACTGTGTAATGAATTCATATTCATTAGCCGGGTGTCCATAGAAAAGTGGCAAGTGTGATTTCCATGTCTCTGTCTTATCCATATCCAACTGTGCTTTATTATCCATAGAAGCAAGGGGTTATATTGAATGTTCATCAAGGTGATGATTGCATCTGAGTTTATCAGGACCACTCTGCGAAAATCTCTGCCTGATCCAACACTTGCAATCATTCAAGTTAGGCAAAACATTTAAAATATCAAGCTCATACTTTCAAAAGTAAATAGTACAATGTCAAAGTTTAGGTATTGTAATCGAGATACATGTCACATTTTAAAGCAAATCCCCAATCTATTTCCAACCTGCTCAAAATCTATGTGTGCTTTATTGAATAATAGGTATTTAAATAGACTAATGTCATGCCAAACTTTTAATATCTCATGTAATAGGCTAGACTAGAGTCATAGAGTTGAAGCTCAAAACAGACCTATTTAGTATTTATATCAAAGCATCTTTGGACCTAATCTAATAAATGACAACTCGAAAACAATTTATTTATTTAAAGAGTGTAATGTTTATGTATTAATAATATAAAAATTTGTATACAAATAATGAATCATCTACTATTTATTTGTATTACTTTTAATTAAGAGTCAATAATAATTAAAAATAAATGGATGGTGATACACTGATTATAGGTAAAACTCTTATACTTTCATTCGCATTAATATTTTTCTCTTATTTAAAATAGAATATATATTAATGGTAAAAGCCCCCTAGGAGGCCCGAAGCTTTCATTTTCAAGCCCACACTAATGTTGTGCTAGGACATGACACGTTTGTGTGGCCATTATGACCCTTAGTAGCATTGTCAAATCTGTTTTCATTATGGGTTTGTTGTTTCCAACTTCAAACTCACATATCTATGGCCATAATCCCAACATCTCAGGTCTTTATCGAGGATAACAAAATTAATCTTACTCATCATTATCTTACACAAAAAAAATACTCACATGTCATCATTTTAGTGACCGAATGAGATAATTTATCTCATTATATTAGAAAATTCTTTATTCTCTTTCATCATAGCTGATTCTACCTCATTTACTAACAAGAGGCTAGGGGATGGGCATCAAACAACTTTCTAGTACCATTGTTCTAGTACAATTTCAAGCATTCATGATGAAGCTGGTGCTATTGCTATATGCCTATATAAGAAACCAGTAGAAGAATGTAATGGGTGGTCATTTATGGCATTTGGGCCATGGCTTCATAAAGTTCTGTAACTCGTACCTAAAATGGTCCTAGTCCTTATCCACTTAACTATTTGACGAAAATAGTATGTCCTTATTTGATAGAGTTGGTTGGTGTTCAATAGATTATTGAAGTTACTATATTTCAAAATAATCAATCAGTTGAAACCTGTGTTATTGATATAATAACTCGTGTTGCTTAATATCCTGTATTGGCTGTTGCCTATTTGCCTTTCATTTTAAGTTGTTAAAGGTTTTGTTCTCTAATATTGGAGAGACAAATATGATGCCTTTGTTCCGTGGGCATATCTTTTAGAGTCATACATATTTTGGGACAGAAGATGTGGCTGAGGAGGGTATGAGGATTTGCTGTCCCCAACCATGTCCTTATTCAATCACAATGAAACAAAATTGATAAAATTATGAATATTTAATTTTTTTAATGACATAATAGAATTGGTGTGAAACAACAGATCTTGTCCCGCTGAGGAGGCGCTATCACTATTATTCGGGTTGGGTATTCTTTACAAACTTGTAAAGGGCTTGAAAAAAGTTCCGTTGCCGGGACTTGAAACCGGGTCTCTCGGGTGAGAGCCGAGTATCCTGACCAACTAGACTACAACGGATGCTGATATTTGCTCTATTTAAAGTATAAATTTGAAAGTTAAGCCGAATCTTAAATCATTTTGGTCATCTTTTGAATAACATATTGTAACTTTTTAGAGCAATAAACACCTAATATGTTAATGCCTAATTGTTTATTACAGTTTGAGTGAAAATTGAAGGTTAAAAGTTCAGCTAATATACGAGGTGGTCGTGTTGTTGCAAAGCCGAAGACTAATAAAACTTTAAAGATAATTCTAGCAAGTGTGTATTCATAATTTCATATAAACAGATAAAAGGGTCATATATGCTAAGCAAATATTATAAGGATCCACATGCTTTGAATTTCTAACATTCCAAAACACATCCATGACTAGAATGAGATTGTAAGAGGTGCAAATAAGATATTAGGGGATTATTTCAGAGTTAAATTTTGGAGGGGAAAGAACAAAAATAGAAAATTTAGAAGTCATCTCATAAATGTATTTCATGGCTCCAAAGTTTTCATTTTTCTTTATTCTTCTCCAAAATTCAACTTTCCAACTAACATAAAGAGTGTTATTCACATAGGGAAAAAAGGGGGTAGAGTATTATACAATTTTGTGGATCCTAACGCTGCCATGATATTTTTATTTCCGTGAAGAAAAGTATTGAAGATTTGGACAAAAATGGAGAGAAAATAAGAGTATTGAAAAACTAAGCAAGTATTTTAGACACAATAGTGGCACAAGAAAAGGACAAATACAACCATAGTCTTATAGTCAAATTAATGATTCTAATTTTACATTAAGTGACGTAATCCAATTCCAAAAAATGCATAAAATAGTGGTAAAGCACACATTTAGGTACCCTAAACAGCAGCACTTAGACAACAATAATCCTTCTTTTAGAAAATTGCTGAACAAAAGTTCAAGAACTTGCATAAATTACATCACCAATTTAAAGTGATAGTTGAGACACTTTAAACAAGATACGATCTCCTCATTGACTTTTACTCTAGTTCTTTATCATAAATGGATATAAAACTGGGGTTCACATCTGCATTGTGGATTTAGGCACACTCTACTGGGAAATGCGTTATTGTTATTAATGTTCGATATAATGGTATAAGGTCCACTAAATCACCGGTACATCAAAATATCAAAGTTTCAATAATGGAAAAAGGTATGGTGACAAAATTTCTCCCTCTCTTTTATCGTGATGAGAAACCAGATTCCAAGCTAAACCACCTATGTATTATTATTATAATCCATGTGAAACCAACCAAGCAAACCCAAAATTGAAAAAAAAAGTTGGCTACTTAGTCCTCCAACAATCATAGAACCACAAAAAGCTTCATGGGAAAGATAAACGCTCCCAAGATTATATAAAAACAAATACTTTAACGAATAAAACATGGAATAATAATTTTTTTTTTCCTTGGAGAACATTGAGGTGGGTGGTGTACAATCAATAAGAATCTGGCAGCTTTAGTGGGAAAAAGCCAAAATTCATGAAGCCACCCATTACAACCCGCAAATCTAAAACCCATTTACATTTTTAATTGAACAAACCAAAAGCCACAAGAGTGATAATAGGTGCTACAACTAAATGAAGATGAGAATAATTAAAAGACTAGAAAAGTAAATGAATGAAGAAGAAAGTGTAATAATAGTCCTAGAGGAATCTCCCATTGCCAAACCAGCTAGGTATGACCCATCTGCTAGCATGGCATCTCCGGATCCTGTACCCGACCCTGTTCCAATACCCGCATACCCAACACCCGTATCCGTACCTACACTGCCAGTGTATCCTCCTGTTCCTGTTTCTGTTCCTGTGCCTACTACTCCTATCCCTGACCCTTGTGGTGTTGTTTGGGTCATTGGGTTTGGATCTCTTGATGATTTCTGACTGCAAAATTAAATCAAAACCAAAACAATCACATATTCATCAACTTCTTGGACACATACTCAATAGAAAATGATATCCTCCTACTAATCCTCCTACACACAATAAAGTGACTTATATCAAAAGATGATACTTTAGTAGGAGGAGGATATAACATTAGTCTTCTTTTATACGACACTATCTAGTTTGGAGACAAATGATTTATGTCCTATTTTTTTAAACACAAAAAAATGAAGCATTATGGGTTAATTTATGGAGATAGCATAAGCATTAAAAAATGGACCTTGGAGAAGATGGACAAAAAGTAATGGTATAATCAGCACCACTGCATGTAAATGTACTCGTAGCATCATCGTATGCGTAGCTATACGATTTGGGACATGCAGCCTTAAACATTTGCGAATAGATTGAGGGTCTACATGTCCCCGGTGAACCATACGCGCCACTGCAACAATACTCAGGGCTACCAAACGCTTCACACGCGCTCTTACACGCTCCACCACCCTCTACTTTCAACTCCGCTGGACACTGGAGGTTCAGATCCGAAGTGCAGCCGGTTGAAGCACACGAACCGGACCCGCCACTCCCTTCAACAATCATCGGAAGATTGTAACCGTCGACGAGGCTAACATCGTAGAAGTCTTGACCTATTGTGCCAAGAGTGAACTCAGCTAGAGTTACCGGAGGAGCTGCTCCGGCACCGTTGCATTCTTGTTGGCCGGAACCGCAGTCACCGGTGAGACATGAACCGGAACCGGATCCGTCGAAGTTGCAACCGGTTCGAGCCCAGAAACGACCGGACCAAGCGGTTGGAGGTTGGAAAGTGCGGGAAGTGAGTTTGGGGAGCTCGAAACCGGTGGAGTCGAGAGGTGGGCTACCGGCATTAGCGAGAATACCTGGCCAAACGGTGTAGTCGCATCTGTTAACAAATGTGAAGGTAGCAGCTATAACACCTGAACATCAAAATAAAACAAGTTAGTGTTAAAATGTGTTAAGAGTTAAGAAGAAGTAAGAGTGTGTTTTGTGTTGTGTTTTTACCAGTGGGAGTGAAGAGTAGGAGTGTAATGAGTGTGAAATAAGAGTGGAGGAAGAGATCCATAGGTGGAAGTAGTGAATGTGAATGTGAATGTGAATGTGAAATGAATAATTATGAGTTGGTATTGGTGTTAGTGAGTGAAAGAGTGTGGAGTGGATAGAGAGATGTGTGATGTGAGTAGCCAGAAAACGTGGAAGACTGTTTTTAGAGTAAGAGACTGTAGTGCTCTTGGATGGGAATCTTCTGTTCCCGACCATGTACCCTGACCAATTACAATGAAGCAAAATTAATAAAATTATGAATATTTAATTTTTTTTTAACTGACGTGACATAATATGATTGGTCAAGGACATGCTTTGGGACATAGTTTGGGACAGCAGATCCAATATCCATTACCAAGAGATTGTGATCACTATCTCGAATTAATTAAAATATGATTTTTTATTTTATTCATATAGCAAAATATGATAGATTTAGTACAGGGAATATCACACCGTTGGGGATAGATCATCTTTGTCTGTTACATGGACTTAGGGGCTTAGGGCCATCTCAATCACTAAATTAATACTTTAATAACCATGCTAACTAAAGGAAGTGTTTTGCTCACTGAGATTTGCACCATGATTTAATTTATCTTAGCAAGGAATTATATATTTGTATAGTCTCTTAAACGACTATAAGGTCAAATATTAAGGTTATAAGGATAGAAAACAATTATTAAATAATTCATACATTGTCCCATGTTTGAATAGAAAACTAAGTCTACTTAATATCCTTTATTCACTTATTAAGGAAGCACGAGACAAAAATTCACATTGAGAAATTAAACTGAAGTTTTGTATAGGTAATAGGTAATTAGTTGAAAATAACCGAAGAAAACCAAACATAGGGCACATAACATATCGTTTACTCTCAACACACCTAAAATGCGGAAAGTTTCTCTATATATTGCCGTAGCACGTAATAATATAATATTAAATCAGAGAACCTTTATTGTTAATCGTGATTGAAGATTTGTACAAGACAGACAGAAAGCAATTATGTAAAAGCATTGGATACCATTTCCATCTCTCTTCTTTTTAGGCTACACAGCCTCACCACTGGATTCTGGAAATTTTGACTCCTAAAACTTTTCCAACAATATAACTATAGTTATATAGTTACGGTATCTAACTATAGTCATATAATTAAGATAAATACATATGGTGGTGTAAGGTTAGATAATTACATTTTATCTTGTAATTATAACTGTTTTTAGATAGAGACTAATGAATTTTCCCATATCAGAAAATAACTTATCTTTTTTAACCAGTAAAGATGTGACATGTGTGCTATTTTGTTTATTTTTAAAAATATTTTTATAAAAAATGATGAAACATAACACATGTCATGATTCAAATGGCAGAAAGAGATAACTATCTCTTTATATACTTTATTCCCTTTTACGTATTCTCTAACATATTTTCTTACGCAGCTACAACAAAATTTTTTGTCTCGGTATTAACAAGCATAGACGAGAGATTACTCAAACATATGATAAGAGTTTTTCGTACTTCAAATAAAATCATTAAACATAAGAATTTGTGAGAAAACTGAAAAGCACATGTGTTGAGATACAAAAGAATTAAAACATTCGAATATGAGGTACATTGTTATTTGTGAATATCTCTCGTCAAAACACTATGTCATTATAAAACAACTCTTCAACAATTTGCATAATTGATTACTTCTAAATCATACAATTGCAAAGGCTAGGTAAACATCCTTTCTCATACATCAGCATAAAGTAATTATGGCCCATTTGACCAAAAAGAAAATAAGTAAAATAAGGTTTTAAGTTTTCTCCTCCAAGGTTTAAAAAGATCCCCCACTTTGTTCTCAATTTAATCTTACACAAAGTTAACTTTTTTCAAAGAATATTAATGTTGAAAGGGACTTTAAAAACAAGCATCGATTATATGTTAATGGATTCAAGCATCTTATCAAGAGCAAGGTGGAAGCTTGTAAATTTTAACTTAACTGATGGGACACTATCCACAAAAACTCTTAAACTAGCTTGATGATTTAACTGAGTTGGTGTGTTTAAGAATTGCTCAAGTGGCTCACAAGTGACAACATAAACAAATGTCTGGTTTATCATGTGTGAGATAGACAAACACCCTACAAATTTACATTTTATTAAAATTAAGTTGGTTCAAATTCATCTTTGCATGTTCTAACCCAAACGCACAATGAAGAGTTAGGCAACTATATACGGAAAAAACTGCCTCTTCTAAACTAAGTTGAAAAGTTAACTTTGACTATGAGTAAATTACACCGACACCCCCAAAGTGAGTTTTAACAAAATTACATAAATCATCTCTCACTTTTCTACACATACACATAACCCTATTTTTTTTTATACTTTCATACCACCTCTGTATGAGAAATAAGTTTAGTTTTTTAAACAAAAATGTGATAAACGCAATTAAATTAAATAAAACATGGTATATTGTGGAGACAAGTCCAAATAATATGAGTTGATACCTCTTTATTATTTTTGTTCGTTACGATATAACATAAGAGCAATTTAAACAATATCTCTTTAGAATTGTCGATGCATTTTATAACAAAAAAATAATAAAGATACATTGATTTATATATTATTTGGATTTTTCCTCACAATATACTATTGTTTAACATAATTGCATTTATCGGATGATTTGTATAATTTCACTAAAACTCATTAGTTGTTAGTGTAATTAAATCTTGTACTATTTACTTCCTCACCTTCACTTTAGGAAAAACAATGGTAACAAAATTCGGAAAAATCTGTTTAGTTTTCAGCTAACCTAATTCAAATTGCAGATGACCTACATAATACTTTAAGTTATGTAGTTTGGGCCTTGTCCTCCTTATCCGTTTGGAAGTTTTGCATCAGAATAGCCTGAATAAGTTGGTATGAATTCAGGGGTGCTTATGAAATAAGAATGTTGCGTATACACTTGATTTGCTTAATGTCTTTTTCCTCATAAAATTGTGCAACACACATTGAGTATATTGAATGCATTAATTATGCACCAAGCATTACTTCATATCATAAAGCTATCCTCTTGTACATTTCTTAATGTCATTCTTAAGCCTCTCATAACTTGCAAAATCTGACTCCAGAATACTTATCAATTTGGTAATATCTCTGCATGCAAATCATAATTGAATGATTGCCAGAGATACCCTATTGAAGTATATAAAAGGACAAATATTTACAGTGTTTCCTATATGATATATCTTTGAAGTCCTGCATTATCACTATCTGCCTGAAGTGTCAAGCAAACAAAAGTCATTAAGGATATAAAAGAGGGAAGAATAGGAAATAAGCCACTGCAATAGAGGCAACATAAGTTATACTTTGTGTTTGGATCAGACCTGTTGATGAAGAACCACCTGAATGCGATAAATACATCATAGTTTTGTTTACGAGAGGAAGCGGTGCACCATCTTTCCGCACTTCCAGCAGTTTTTCGCTGCACAACTCCAAACAAGATACATGCACATGTTATTCCCCTATACTCAAAAGGAGTGGTACTGTTAATCTAATGCAGAACATGCTATTGATGCAATCCGTGTTATACCGCGATGCACTACACTATCTAGAAGATGACAAATCTTAAGGATCTCAAATCTTAGCGCATATACTTCTGTCCTATTATGTTATTTGGTGTTTGGAATGTGGGCCACAGAAAATAATACCAATTACCAACTATGACAAGCACCACTAGGAAAAGCAGAAATAATGGATACATGTAAAATATTTAACAAGTTTCAAGGAGGAAATGTCTACTACTAAGAATATGAGTAAGGGTGCTGTTTACTAGAACATGGAAAGACTAAAGAGAATTCAAGTTTACTCCATCTTTAGAGATAATAAAACACCTTTGCAAAGCTCACTAAAACACACAGGCGCATTGATTCAGCGATCCTAATAATCATTTATCTGTTTGTGTGGTCAGATTTATCTTATTACCTTTTATAGTAAAAAAAGAGTACTAGTTCATATAGAAGAAATAACTTCCATACAAGGTCAATGGCAAGTAACTAATCATTTCCATAACTAGAGGGAGCTAATGAAAATGAGTGGTAAGAAAATATAGTCATTTATTTTTGGTGCTGGTCTTGTACTCATGTACAAACTAATCTACTTCCACATATCTTATCTCAGCATCATTCCAAACATACTCCACATAAAAAAGCTCCCTCAACTAATCAATGAATGGCCCCTTAACATTTTAGTCAACAAAACATGCAGTAGTTATCTGCGGAAATGGACAACTAAACATAAAAAGAAGGGCTTTATTAACATATACATACATAAATTGGATTAATTAAAGCAAAATGAATAACTCTACTTTGAGACAAAGATTGTGAACTTGTAATTTTTGTTACCCCTTGAATGACAATATATAAAAACCTATACAGCCTTAACATACATTAATAGAACTATTCTATACTCTCATAAAATTTTAGCCTAGAAATTCATTATACTTCCTATATTTTAAGAGTCTTAACTCTATGGACTAAAAATATAAAGATGTATACACAATAATAACATCTTTCATTATTTATTTGGATTTCTTTTTTTTTGAAAATCGATAATGATTGAAAATGAATGATGGATAATACAGTGATCATAGAATTTTTTCACATATTTTAAACTACAATATTTGGAGAATTTAACCTTATTAAAGCAATATGGTCAAAGAGGTAAATGTACCTGGTATAGGGTAAAGGGCAAAATATGATCAAGTAGTTAGCGGAGGCACACGTGTATGTGCTAGTCTTGTCATCATACGCGTAGCTATATGCGCGTGGGCAAGCAAACTTGAAGAACTGCGAGTAAACAGAAGGACCACACGTGTCAGGCGTTGAGTAAGCTTCACTACAACAATACCTTGGATCACCAAAAGCCTCACACGCGCTCCTGCACGCGACACTTTCTCTACTCCCATTCCCACGCACCACCCTGAGGTCCTTCGGGCACGCGCCGTTGAGCTCCACCAAGCACCCCGTCGGGCTGCACCCACCCCTGGTACCTCCCTTCGCCACGATCAGCATCGGAAGGTTGTAACCGTCAACCAAACTCACGTCGTAGAAGTCCAACCCGTCGGCGCCGTTAAGTGTGAGCTCCGCCAGCGTTGCCGGCGGTTTGGCACCTCCACCGGCACACTCTACCTTGCCGGAGCCACAATCGGCGGTTACGCATGAGAATTTTCCGTCGGAGCCTTTGCCGCAGAGGGTCCGAGCCCATAGCCGACCCGACCAAGATTTGGGGATTTTGATGGTCTTGGACTTGCCGCTGTTAAGAGCGAAACCGGTGGTGGGTAGCGGCGGTGAAGTGGCGCCGGAGAGTAGTCCCGGCCATATCGTGTGGCGGCACTTGTTCACGATCTTGAACGACGTTGATTGTACCTCTGCAATGACAAGGCTGAATGTTACAGTGAAGTTCAAATCTTTATAGAGTAAGAGTAAATAATACACTTTCAAATTCCCAATTTTGTTGAAGTTTTGCGATTTTTTCTTCTAGTTTATGAAGCTTACCTGAGAGGAAAGATAATGCAACAAAGATGAGAATAATGAGAAAGAGAAGGACGCGACCCATATGATTCTTGAGTTGTTTGAAGAAAGTGGTAATCAAAGATAAAATCTTTGAAGAATGATTGATTCAGAAAATACCAATTAGTTGTAATTGGGAGCTTCACTTTTCTTGTGACCCTAAGTGATGTTTCTTTTTTTTCCTATGCTTTTTCTTTTGCTTGCTTACTCGCTCTGATAATAACCCTTTTGTCCCCAAAATTATTAGTTCCCTTTTCTATTTTTTTGTTTTCTAACCTATTGCTTAAGTAACCAATGATTGTACACTTGTGCCAACAATATTAACAAAACAGAACATTCTAGTCTGAAGCATGATTCCACTATACCGGATTCTCAATCATCATTCCATATTTTCCTTTATAGGCTTACTTCTACATCTCTTAGAAGGTAGAACTCTTGAACAACATATTAAAAATCATTTCATTTTTTATACAAAAATGCATCTTGATAAACAATATAACTTTTAGTAATCAGAATGGGACCCAATCCCATGTCAATTGAGGTGTTCCTGGTCCCAACACATGGAATGTTGTTAACATGCAATCTGTAACAGAATAAGATATTACAGAATTTGCTTAAATGAAAAGCGAAATCTTAGGGTATATACACCATAAAGGCGTAGTAGCATCATGATACAAATATAACAAATTTGTATGCTACATGCAAGCTTAATCTCAACAAAATAAGGTATTGAGAAGCATGTTTGACTATTGTTTGCATTAAGAACAAGCATCTCCTTAGTTATCTCCTTCTCTAGCATACTTACAGAACATGATAAATCACAGAAGATAACTCTCTTTGGCCCCTAATCTTACTAACATCACTATAAGTAGGCAACACTGCACTCTCCACTTTCCCAAACCATTGACTATCACAAGCATGGAAACAGAAATCACGGGTTCCTTGGATTTTTATATTTTGGGCTTTCACAGTTAAAGTGGATTTGCTTTTGATTGACCTAAGATACAGATTTGGGCTGAGTTGTTTCACAAATATTGGGCCTAAGAGTTGTTTCATGATCCATGCTTACCTCTAAAATAAAGATCAAGCAAAGCATAAGGGTAATGGACTAAGAGCACACTGCCTTTTGTTTCAAAAGCTAGGTTTTACTACACTCACAATAGTGAATAGTTTCTATTGTTATTGAAGCATGAGAGGAATGGAGAACCACGACACCATATTTTGAACCAAAACTTTAATATATTACATTTATGAGTCTTTCTACTTCTAAAGTCTTTCACTTGTTGCTCATATCCTAGTGTATCTTGTCTTTTTTAAGTGTTTGAAAATGTTTCTTTTCATGCCAGCACTTCTGTTTGGTTTTCAACATATACATTTCCATTCAGCCATAAAGTGAACAACTTTATAAAGCGAATACTAATATGGAAGAACTTGCCCTTAGGTTGTATATTGCCAAGATAAAGTAACTGGCAAATATATCAAGCTAAATATTTTGTTTGATTTTCACAGTGCAAAAGAAGGCATTAAAGTGAAGCAAAAGTTGATTTTTATGATAGGATTCTTTTGGTCACAGAAGAGGTCCCAGCAGCATGGAGGCAATAAAGATGAGGATATCATGATGGTGTTGGTGGATAAATTAAACCAAAGCAAAGCAAATAATTATATTGCAATGCAAACATAGACATTCATCTTTGTAAATAAGATTGGCCACCATTCAAGTACTAATGGTGCAATATTTTTCTCCCATGCCTACCAAAAAGCCAAAAGTTCTAACGTCAATTTTTTATGATCATGAGCATAGGAAAAGGGAGACTCACAAAAATTGCATAGCAACAGCAAGAAAGGAGATATTGATGCCCAAAAAGGATTGACCTCTATAAGTTTAAGTTGTTTTAATCATTGCTGTGTAAAATCATGTTTAGAAGATAAAATATAGCTTCAATATTTCATGGTTTTTAAATTGAGTTTAAAATCTGTGTAACGACACTATAAAGTTTTAAGCCCATCATCCACAATTGATTTGTATTACTTTTGTTTGACAGTTAATGATCGTTAATAAATCAACGATGGATGATTTGCTGGAAGTGTAAAAAATACTTATAGTGTCAGTATATACATATTAAATCCTTTTAAATTTAGCAAGGAAGGGTTGAAATTGCATATATGCTTAATGTTGAGATTAGATTTGGTAGATGATTATGGGATGATCATGTTCTGCACTAATAATACAATCAAGCTGAGTGGTTAACATCAATGTAGTTCTTCATGTTCTTTGACCAAATTGAGCAATAACTTTGAAGAAACATTGCTCTTTATAGGTTTGAATTCTCATGATGTATACCGGCTTCACTATAAACTGCATAGCATGCTACCAACTTTAGAAGGTATACTAGACATTGTTGTTTGTTGAATGCGACAAATAATACAATCAAGCAGTTAATACTTGAACTCTTGTTTCTGTCTCTACTCTTAAGATTATCATTGAAATTAGACAATGCAACTTTTAATCCATGGTCCCCTACCTCAATTAGGGACTGTAATACGATCCAAAAACAAAGTTTTGCATTTACTATGCCATGTATTATTAGTTCTTTTAATCCAAACTCTTTATTTACCAAAACTGGATTGTTCCAAGATTTTCTGTCTTGATGTGTAATTTTCTTCATAGTCAAGAATCATCTTTGTTGGTGAGATTCAACAAATCAATTATTTATTGGATCTCTTAAGAGGTTTATCCAAATGGAGCTTGAAAAAAGTCCTTAGTATTAAGGCCCAAATGCCATGAAGCTCAATGAAATATTTGTTGGGGTAGACATGAAGCAAAACATGTCATGACAAAATTAAATATAATAGTATTCTTGGAAATAGACTAGAGAACACTCATAAGTCATAATTGAATCAGAAAATAGAATTTGCCTTAGACATCATTTTGTATCGACAATGCTACAAAACGTGCAAACAAACTGAATGTGCTAATTATGCAGATACCCACGTTAAGCACCAATTCACCTGACAAGTAAAAAATTTAGTTGATTCAACAGTGGAAACATAATAAAGACATTCCCATGTATCATAATTTTAATACCATCAATTGCTGACATTAATCAATGAAAGGCAAGGATGCAAATTATGTATATTTGAAAAAACTATAAGGTTGGAAATAGAATGAAAGTGGTCACAGAGAATGTTTCTGGTCCCAGATAATTGAAACTATGATTAAAAAAGGAGTGGGGTTCCAACATTTTACATGAATATGTTTTACTGCACACCTAAACATTATGCTTTTTGGACCTTCAATCAAGTCATGCTTACCTTTTTTATTATAATTTCACCCTCATAGTATGATAAGCAGCACCACTAGGTAAGTATAATTTTCTTATCTTGATTCATAAAAAAGACAAACTCATTATGGTTTATTGTCATGAGAGGAAGGAGAATAATCAGTGAGCTCTTTAGCCAACTCATTAGATTTTAAAAAAGACAAATCTGAAGGTTGGTAGGTATTAACTTTTCCAGCAGTACTATTTGGACTATTGTCAGAAATCAAGACAATAAAAAACATGGGTGAAATAAATGAACCATTTTTTACCCACATGAAAACTTTTTTGATTTTAGATGGATTTATAGAAATGTGTATGGAGATAAATATGATATACTATTCTCTATTCCTGCTGTGTAGCTTTTAAAGGTTGAAAACTGATTAAGAAATATATGACAGAAATGTGGCAAGTTTGGCTTTATTTGTTGTATTATTTGTGAAAAGAAAAAGTGCAGAAAGAATAAGAAATTCCTTGTTATGTCATTTTTTGTTCTGGAAGAAAAGGAAAAACATAGAGAATCTATTCAATAGGAGGCCTATTGAGATGAAATATAGAATATATTTTTCTTTGAAAGAGATACTAGAGAATATTAAGGTACCAAGGAAAATCATGATAAATATTATCAATAGATAGGTGCAGGAAGGCAAGGGCACATGATCTAACAATTACCAATGTTTTGTCCATTTATTTGTCCTAGTCCAATCCCCTATGCCATTATATTATTATGTATATGTAAATGCAAGTAAATATATATATATATATAGGAGGAATCCGTTTACACTCAAATTAAGTTATACTAGTTACACTAAACCTCATCTATTCATTTTCTTAAATAACTTTTAAGTTTCACTCATTTGGTTCGTTGGATTTTCTTCCCTCCTCACATATATATATATATATATATATATATATTGCATGTGGAATAAGGAGTTTGAATTGGGTTTTGAGCATATGGAATATGGTGGAAGAGGTCCTCGAGTCTACAAAGAAGTTGGCCATGTGATAAAAGCAACTTTGATCGACTTGCAAAGTTACCACGCCCATTTTGTTGCAATCATTCGGTCTACTATGTTATTATTTCATTCACTCCTTCCCTAGCTTATTTCTTTTTTCATCCCTTTTTGTCCCCTCCTAAGTTTACCTTGTCATATCTAATACTACAACTTAACTTTTAAGTTTGAAAGTGCCGAGTTAGCTATTATGTTTTCCACATTCTAATACCAAAGGGATAATATATGTGAGATGAGAATTAAGCTTAAGATAAATGTGTGGACAAGGTTGGTTGCAATTTCATTTGTGGCTTGTATGAAACTATCAACTAAGCATGCATGCTAGCTAGATTCAACTTTGGCCAATGTAAATGTCATTCAAATTGAAGGGTCAAACCCATGAGACTTGAAACATTGAACATTGGAGCAAAGGCAACTTCTACAGTGTTCATTGAGTTTATTTTAGTAAACTACAAGCTTATAAAGTAAAAGTTTTATACCATTTTATACTTATTAACCAAGTTACAAACTATAGGTTATGAGGCACAAACTAAAGCTATTATACCATTTTAAACTTATTAACTAGCTTATGAGGTAATTTTAATAAACACTTCTAACTTAATCTAGCTTATGAGGTAATTTTACATCACTTTCTAGATTGATTCATTCCTTTGATTACATGTACTTAATGTTTTGGAGAATCCTAGATATCTTGATAATTAACATATATGTTCTACAAGAGAAGTAACATATATTTGGTAAATTTTATTCTCTTAAATGTTTTCCCAACTCAACTTGGATTATCAGTTATTTAATATGAGCATTAAGGTAAATAACAAAAATTGTAAATTGTAAAACTGGGTCTAGAGCAAGAACGAAGATTATCTATCACACTTTTTCATGTTTCATGGTATCCCAATTCAATTTGAAATTACTATCTATTTAAAAAAAATCGTAAAATCATAAAGTAATTTTTTTATATTACTTAATACAATTTGATTGATTTAATATATGAAGACATAATTTTTATTCGATCCAAGCAGCAACAAAGCTTTTTAGTTCTTGGAAAAGCGTACCCTCTCTACAATCCCTTTCATACACAGTCTCCATAACCCTTTTGGGTCCTGTCCTCTATATATATACCACCATTCTATAACTCTTCCTCATCCTCATTCTCCATCTCAAACCTCCTTTTAACACTTTCCAATATTGAGAGTTTAAAACCCATCATTCACCTTTCACCATATACAATTAGTCACCACATAGAGCTAGGTAGAGTGGACCATAACACCATATATAGAAGTTGAGATTTGAGAGAGTGGAAGATATAGACATCAATAGATCATAAAGAGAAAGAAAATGGCATCAGATGATAAGCCAGCAGAAACAGTAATGGTTGGGAACTATGTTGAAATGGAAGCTGAAGAAGGGAAGTTTAAGGACATAAAAACAAGGTTATCAAGCTTCTTGTGGCATGGTGGTTCTGCTTATGATGCTTGGTTCAGTTGTGCCTCCAACCAGGTTGGTTTTCACAATACATATGTGTGCTCCATTCTTTAATTTTCATGTTATGATTTTTCTATATTGATATATGTTTATGTACTTTACATGGTAGGTGGCACAAGTTCTGCTTACATTGCCATACTCATTCTCCCAGCTAGGAATGGTTTCTGGCATACTTTTTCAACTCTTCTATGGTTTGCTTGGTAGCTGGACTGCTTATCTCATTAGCATACTCTACGTTGAATACAGAACAAGAAAAGAGAGAGAAAAAGTTAATTTCAGGGACCATGTCATCCAGGTCTCTATAACAAAGAAACCTTCATTTAATTTAATTATTATTGTTGAAAGAGATCGACTTTGGCGCAACCGTAAGATTGTTGCTTAGTGATCAATATATCACAAGTTCAAATTTTAGAAACAGCTTATTCGTCAATATTACTAGTGGTTGATTAAATTTTTAATTTTGCATATGCAGTGGTTTGAGGTTCTTGATGGACTACTTGGGAAGCACTGGAGAAACGTGGGTTTGGCTTTTAACTGCACATTTCTTCTGTTTGGATCTGTTATTCAACTGATAGCTTGTGCAAGGTACCTACCCCAACCCAATCTTAACCCTCTGACCCTTCCTTTAACTCTTTCTACATTTCTTATAACTTGTACCTAGATAGATAAATCCTTTCTATTATTATAACATTGTTTTATTTAATCTAAGTTAAAACAAGGAATCTGCATCACATGCATCTCTAATAATAATGTACCTACTGCAATTCCCTCATTGGGGTATGAAATTATGAACATTGTTTAAACTTTAACTTTTGTTCAGCAACATATATTACATAAATGACCATTTGGACAAGAGAACTTGGACTTATATCTTCGGAGCATGTTGTGCCACCACTGTCTTTATCCCTTCCTTTCACAACTACAGAATCTGGTCCTTTGTGGGCCTTGTCATGACCACTTACACTGCTTGGTACCTCACCATTGCCTCTCTCCTCCACGGCCAGGTATTAGTTCTAAATAATTAATTATTAACCATAATGCAATAGCATTGTATTATTCTTATTATATACTTTTTTAGTGTTATGCTTATAATATAATATTAACTAACTATGTAACATACAACATTTTATTTAGTTATGTTCTTATAAACATTATAAGAGTATGGTTTAGTAATGTTATTATGGTTATGTAGGTGGAGGGAGTGAAGCATTCGGGTCCAGCCAAGTTGGTTCTATATTTTACTGGGGCCACAAACATTCTCTACACATTTGGGGGACATGCTGTTACTGTGTAAGACATTCAGATATATTATTCGTGTGTTTTACGTTTTCACATATCTGCTTTTCTTGGTTTTGCTTTTGGACAAATCACAACATGCTAGTGTCTAATTAAGATAGTGTCAAATGAGAAAGTGAAATAACCATGCAACATTTGTGGCTTAACGTCATTTCGATAGTGACTCAACCTCAAACTTCTATAGACATAAATCTGAACGTGGATTTATTAACTCATCTAGAGTCATGTTTTCTTTGTTTTATTCGATAATCCAAAACTTAATTAATGTTAGGGTAGTGAGTTACTAATTTGTTAACTCATCTCTTATTGCATGTTTGCAATACTTTTCTCCCTCCCCAAAATACCCTTGCTAAGCGTGGGAGGCAAAAAATGGTCCTTTTTGTTGGGAATCTTTGAGTTTGTTTTTAGGTTGTAGAAAGCCTAGGTTCTTTCTCTAAAATGGTTTCTATACTTTAATGCTTTTTTTACCATGGGAAGGACCCTTAGCTGAGATATCCAGCTTTATTCAGTGATTGCTATAACTTAGCTTTCAGGTCTCTTCTCACTCAACAGCAAAACCAAACCTGGGGCCAAAATATTCCCACTTTTAACCCCCAAAGAAAAAAGTGGCATCTTTATCACTAGTAAAGATGAAAACAACAATACTATGATGTTACCTTGATTGCATAAAAATAATCTATCAGACAAGTTATTTTCTTAATTAAATAAATAAATAAAGAATGGTACTCTACTCATTACAGTTAAATGAATGAAATGAAATATGGAATAAATGCAAGTATTAATGTATGAGAAGGGTTAAATGTACAGGGAAATAATGCATGCGATGTGGAAGCCACAGAAGTTCAAGGCCATATACTTGCTTGCAACACTATATGTGCTGACACTGACACTTCCATCAGCAATATCAGTGTATTGGGCATTTGGAGACATGCTTCTAAATCACTCCAACGCCTTTGCTCTCTTTCCACAATCACCCTTTCGTGACATGGCTGTCATTTTAATGCTCATCCACCAGGCAATATTAATATTCATTCATTATATATCCATCTATCATTATTATAATATATAGTTTTATACATATACTTATGTACATATATCTATGCTATATAACATTTGCAGTTTATAACATTTGGGTTTGCATGCACACCATTATACTTTGTGTGGGAGAAAGCAATAGGAATGCATGAGTGCAAGAGTCTGTGTAAGCGTGCATTGGTGAGATTACCAGTGGTGATACCCATATGGTTCTTGGCTATAATATTTCCATTCTTTGGACCCATTAACTCCACCGTTGGATCTTTACTTGTTAGCTTCACTGTTTATATCATCCCTGCTCTTGCTCACATCTTCACCTTCAAATCTGCATCAGCACGCCAGGTATATATATGTAAATGTTTTCATATTCATTAATAACTCATCAAGGTAACAGGAATTTTAATCTATGTAGTAGATTTGCCTGTTAAATTTTCATGCATATATACAATTTACAGACTTGTATACATGTTTTTTCATTTTTATAATTATAACTTCTCTTATAAAAAAATAGGTAATGACATTTTTAAATAAAAAATTATATAGTTTTTACCTCACTTTTTAAATAAAGCAATATAAAAACACACACATTTCAATGCAAATTTTTTCCATTCATTACTCTAAATTTGTAATAGTAGTTTTCTACACTATTATATTCTGTTTGGCTTTATGTCAAGAGTGTGATTGTAAGTTTTTTTAGCGTAATGTCACAGTCTACCAGACCAGACCCGGGAGTTTCTCCTAAACCGATAATGTTTTGATATTTTCTGGTTTCATCCTTATCATCCTTCATTATTTTATCTTCATGAAGAGAAATGCATAAAAAGGGGTGAACATATATAGAGAATATACTACTATTATATTGTACAGTATCTGTAACAGTGCACTAATAATTATTGAACGGCTGTGATGTGATATGATGCAGAATGCAGTGGAACAACCTCCCAAATTTGTTGGAAGATGGGTAGGATCATTCATTATCAACATATTTATTGTGGTTTGGGTTCTAATAGTAGGGTTTGGATTTGGTGGGTGGGCCAGCATGGTTAACTTCATACACCAGATTGATACATTTGGACTCTTCACAAAGTGTTACCAGTGTCCACCACCTATGCCACCTCCACAAATGGTCAACGCCACCGCGCCTTCCCCACACCACCACCCTCTTGGCCACTGAGCACTTTATTATTCTTCTAACTTATTACCTTCCACGCCATTCAAGGCTTTTGCTCGATATTGATGAATGCATGTTGTTGTTGTTGTTATTCAGAGTTATTAATGAGAAATCAGAGTTTAGTCATATCATGCATTTATTATGTATTGGTCATGCCATAAAAGCATATGTAATGTATTCTTGTTCGTTCTGTCTTAGCAATTTGTGATGCTCAGTTTTTCACAAGGAATAAACAAAAGAGTTTAATTTTCATGATACATTTTATGTTTGATATTTCCATGTATTTGGTTATTAGAAAAGGTGAAGTTTTTTAATTATATATGTTACAGTTGAAAACAAATGTAGTAGCGAGATTATAATCAGTAAGTTAAAAAATACTTACAATAAGCACTTCCAGCTTCACATATTAACATAAAATACTAAGCTATTAGTTTTATGGATTTCATTCACCAAAATGTTCTTCACTTTATTTGTTCCTACTCATCATGACACTCACTTTTATAATCAGAACAAATAATGTGACAATGCATTTGCAATGAATGATTGGTTAAATAAAAGGTTATATTCTTATACTCAATCCTACAACAAAATAGTTTATCAAATCTCACAATGCTGGTTTGTTTTTCCCAAGCATAATTTTTATTTGATCATTTTACAGCATTTTGCAAGCACTAATCCATGGCATGCACTTCTTTTTAGTGCAACTTGTACCCAATGAACTATTCTAAGAAACTTGGGTATATAACTAGTTTTTCTAAATTTCGCTGGAATAAAAAATTCTCAAGCAAATTAAAGCAAAAGCAATTCCTGCCTTGGGAAAGTAAGATGCAAAATAAAACTCACATGCCTTTTTCATCAATAACAATGGGTCTGCATGCTTGAAAATGATTAGATATGAAATAAAGGTATAACGTTCAGCTAGGTTAAGGGGATAATATATATATATATATATAGTTACAGAGAATCTTCTCCTTTTCACCATGTTTCCAAGACTTTTCAATGATTCAAAGAGCATCAAATAGTTGAGAGCTAAGTTGGAGAAGGAATAAGGAGAGGGACAATCAAACAAAACAAGACAAAACAAGACAAAACAAATAAAGAACAAAAGCAAACAATGAACTTTACTGTTAGATATACGTACATGGCAACATTTCCAAGCAATAAGGCTGCTATATACAACTATAGTAATTGACATTACATATGAATGTAACAATGCAATATATTGACTGTGTAGGAATAAAAGTTTACAATGCCAACTATTCTATGTTTATCTAAAGTAAAAAGACCTTTCATGCGAAATCTGAGACCATATGCAGCTTTTTTTGTATATATAACAGTAGCAAAGAGCAAAAAGGAAAAGAAGAAATTGCAACCATAATAACAAAGCTTCTGGACTTTTCAGTTAAAGCCTTAAAAGCTTAACTTCACCCTTTAATCGGATTAATCTTCTCTCTTTGATATTTGATTTACCAACACAAGAAGGAAGATGCTGAAGAGGGTGAAATCGTGATATCTAGATTTTGAACTCAAAATGTTGAAAGCTTTTTATATTTTTATAAAGAAGTTATTAGGTGCAACAACTTTTCATGAAGTCACACATCCTAAGCACTACTTGTATGTGGGGTCCAATTCAATAGTGTATGAAGATATTGTATATGTTTGGATATATATTTGTATATAAAAGTGAAATACTCAACATAGTATCTAGAGTTTTGTTGTATACCTAAATTTACAGCATGAGGTAACTGAGGCAAGAAGAGGGTTGTGATTGTAGCCAAGCAAATACCTTAATCTAGATTATGTTGAGATAATAAATAGAGCAATATTTATTTAGGAATTAGTTAATTATTTTTAATTTATCCACAACTTATCTTTACTCTCATAAACTTACCCATTATATCATAGGAGTTTCATCCACTATAACATAGTTTTGTCACAATTCTATTATTGAAGTGTACAAACTTCCAAACTCTTATTAGTTATTTCATTTTGTTGTGTTACTTTTTTAGTAGCATTAATTCATTTCTTTCTCTGCCTCATATTTTCATGTTACATGCTACATTTATTCAAATAAAAAACACCAACCTGTTTCAATGTAGTGATTCACCTTTTTCCCTTTTTTTTATATGTATCGGCCGACAATCATTCTCGTAATTTTATCTCATTGAAAAATTGTGTTAGTAGTAACTTCTTTTCTTATCTAGGATCATTTCGATGATCATTATGTCATTGTGTTTTATTTTTCATTGCAGTGTAACAACTTCTACTTGTGTAATAAATTAATTTGTCTAACTAATAATTGAGTTTGATCATTTTTTATCATTCTAAATTTCTTCTTGATACCAAAGCGATTTCATTCTCTTAACATATTTGTTCACTATTTTACTACCTAGATGCTGTAAATTCAAAACTCTAATTGGACATCTCCTCCCTTCTCATTAATATTAACTCTTTTTATCCTCTCAACCACAATTTTATATTACATGCAACAATTATCCAAATAAACTGTCTCATACTGATGATTATTCTGATTGTGTATTTTCTTCCATTAACTAATTATATTAGTACTAACATTTTCATTGAAATGAATCTAAACATGATTAAAACAACTCTTTGTTCATTTATAACTTATAAGTATTATTATCAACAATTTTAATAAATATATAAGAAATACGATTCTAACAAATGCTATTGTATTTAAATTCAAATCAGATAATATTCGATTTTGCAATCCTTATTTTGGAGTACTTCAAATTTTGATATCATTTTTACCCATAAATTAGAATAGATGCTTATTGGTTAGTTTAAACTTAAGGTAATTAATCACAGTATCTCCTTGATAGTTAGTTTAGACTAATTATAATTTAGTTTAAACTTATTAGTCTATTACAACATAAGGATAACCACATCTTATTAGTAATTATCTCCTCATTAATATTCTTCTTACATTTCAATAATTTAAAGTTACTTAAATGATAACCACATCAACCATCAAATAATGGATGAAATGGAACGAGGGGACGAGCAGCAACAACAATTGAAGGCTAAGCCCACGATTATTTCGTCATATTTTATGTAACAGACACACCAATTCAAACATCTGATCAAACGCCTCGGCTCAAGTTTAGGTACGAAGATCCTCATTAATATTTTTACATCGGAAGATCCTGGCTACACTCAGTTATGTATTTTTCTTCTCTCCTTTTTTCAAACAGATGTAACTGTGGTGAAGCGTGAGGTTTGTAGCTTTAAGTTAGAATGTACAAGTAAAATGGGAAGAGGAAGATGAACGATAGAATGAAATGAATAACAGGAAAAGATATAGGTAGGATTAAAAAATGTGGGATTAAAGCTATTTTTTGTCAAGCCTGATCTCTTCTTTTTAATTGACATTCTCTTCAACCTGATTTCGCCACTACCATACTAAACTTAATGGTGGCCGTCGTGGATGTTGTATCTTGGGTAGAACCCACACCTAAAATGAGTTAATATTGTATGGAGTTGAGATGTTTAGAAAACGCATATCCACTAATGAAGCAAAGGATTAGAGAGAATGGAAGTCTAACAACAATACCAAACATAAGCCACAAATGTTGAGTGACAACAATCAGTGTTGATAACAAAATCATAAACAGCACAAGTCATACTTTAACACATAAAGCTTAGCAACTGTATTACATACTTGTTAAATAACTATGCACTATGATGAAAACTATATCAATCACTACTCAAACAAGCCAGCCAAATAATCAATTCTCAAACAAAAAACATGGGTCATAGTTTTGGAGAAGAGAAATATAACAATCATATCAAAATGATATTTAGAAATTTGATAACACAATCCAAAAAGGAATGAAATTGCACAAAAACTGTTAATTGGAGTTCCGTATGCTTACTCGAAAGGTTAATTAGTGGATATTCCACACATGATTTGATATTCTAAGGTACGGTCAGTAAAAAATATATAATAAGATGAACTATGCTATTAAATTTTGATATCTTGAAATTCAAATAACATAGTTTCAGTGTAAAAATCATAACAGGAATAATAAATTGAATGACTTCTTAGCTTTCCACAAATCACAGTCCTAAAGTCACTTTTGGGACGGCAAGGGATTATGATTCACCCATTTAAAAATAATCACAGAAACAAACGCAGATAAGAGAATAAGCATTGATAGGGAATAATAATAATTGATTGCTTAAAACAAACGCAGAGGTCACTTTTCTCATGAGTACAGGCACCAAACATAACTGACACAAAACAATCATCAAAACAAATAAATCAAATAAGAAGCAAATAAATTATGAATAAAATTCAAAGATAGCAAATATGAGGCAGAGAAAATTTTGTTCAACACGTCTATTGAGACAGCATAGCAGAGAGCATACATGCCATAATCTCATAATTTAACAAAATCTCTCCGATTCAAAAAGACATAATAATAAACCCCATCCCCCAACATCTAATTACTCAAAGAAAAAAAAAAGTAAGTCCAAACTAGTTAGATCCACGATCTCTGAACCCAAAACTAATTCAAAACCAAGCACATGAAATTAAAATGACCCACAAAACATAAATCACCCAATTCCCAATGACACTTCACAAAAGTAAAGATCAAGGAACTATGTTATTACTTCAACGACCACCGGAAGTTGTGCAATCTCTTGCAAAATGACCAGATTCCCCACAGTTGTAGCAGCCACCGCCACCACCTCCTCCTCCACCACCACCGCCTCCATACCTTCCACCGCCACCACCACCGCCTCCATACCTTCCACCGCCACCGCCACCCCCTTGAGGACACTCCCTAGCAATGTGACCAGACTCACCACAGCTGTAACAACCTCCACCACCACCGCCACCACCTCCATACCCTCCATCACCATATCCACCACCTCCTCTTCCACCACGACCGCCACCACGACCACCATAACCTCCCCCACCTCTACCACCGCCATAACCACCTCCACCACCATAGCCTCCTCCACCGCCACCGCCGCCGCCGCGTCGGCTACCCTGGACGTTAGCACCATCAGGACCGGTGACATCAACGGCCTTAGATCGGCCATCGGAATCAGCTTCGATTTGAAACTCAACGGATTCACCTTCAGCGAGGGATCGAAAACCATCAGATTTTATCTGAGATTGATGAACAAAAAGTTCCTCACCACCATCATCAGGGGTAATGAATCCGAATCCCTTGGTGTCATTGAACCATTTCACCTTCCCAGTTAATCTCTCAGAACCCATTCTCTCTCAGCGCCGTTTGATTTTCGAGATTAGGGTTTCAAATAAGAACAGAATGAATCAAATAATAGGAGAAGGTTCTCCTTTTATAATAACACGGTGCCACGTGACACCATAACCGATTTACAATAACACGTTTTTTTTAAAACCTTTATTGGGCTTTGTGGGCCCAATTTTCCGGTTTAATAAAGTCCGATTACAATCCTCGAGGTTCATCTCTTGGTCAGGGATCTCTTTCCTCTTTCCCTATTGCATGTGGGCCGTTGGATCTATTGAGTGGAATGGTCAATGTTGTTTTCAAGATTAAGAGGATAAGTTCATTCAAGTTCTTAAAAAAATTGTGCCCAATCAAACAAATTGAGTCTTACAAAGATTATGTTTATCACTTAAGTTTTAGGGATCATAATGAATTTTATTGTGTCATGTTTTTGGAATGCCATAAGAGATTCATTTATAATGATGGATAGACATGATGTTAATTTTTACACTGACACCCCCTTGAGTTTTAGTGAAATTACACAAACCACCCTTCACTTTTCTAAACTTATACAAACCTCACCTAGTTTTGTACTTTCATTACACTGACCACCCCTGTATAAAAAATAAGTGTAATTTTTTAAACAAAAAATATGATAAATGCAATTAAGTTAAACAAAACATGATATATTGTGTAGACAAGTCTAAATAATATACAAATTAATGTATCTTTATTATTTTTTTGTTACAAAATGCATAAACAATTATAAAGAAGTATTGTTTAAATCACTCTTATAATGTAGTGTAATGAACCAAAAATAATAAAGATACATTAATTTGTATATTATTTAGACTTGTCTACACAATATATCATGTTTTGTTTAACTTAATTGCATTTATCACATTTTTTGTTTAAAAAATTACACTTATTTATTATACAGGGGTGGTCAGTGTAATGAGAGTACAAAACTAGGTAAGGTTTGTATAAGTTTAGAAAAGTGAGAGATGGTTTGTATAATTTCACTAAAACTCAGGGGTGTCAGCGTAATTTACTCTTTAAATATTTAATACATATGAGTTTTGAGGAATTAACTTGGTTGATTATGATACATCAAAAAATAAAAGTGACGTTGATTAATCAATCAAAATCGAACATTTGATAGATAGTATTATCCTAAATTTTTCAGTGGTGATTAAAACATAAAAACAATATGTTGGAGAATAATTTAATTAACATATTATAAATTTTATTTATTTATTTTTTAGATTTCTAAACAATCTGACCGAGGGAGCTGTTTTTCTAATATAATTAATATCTCCTTTTGTGTTCCATATGACTAGGATCACTAGTGATAGAATTGGAATTTTTGAAAATTGTGTAAGTAGTATTATTGTTTTGTCTTTTTAATCTTCTGTTAAATTAGTAAATAAAGTTAATATCAACGATAAAAAGGAAAAAAATCATTTTATAGAAGTTTAACATTTATATATTGATAATATTATAATATTGAGAGTTTTTATAGGCAAAAAAAACAGACTAAATTATTATTAAGGGAATAAGTCCTTAGACGTTTTCTTCTCAAATTGGATATGAAAATAAGATTTAAGCATAATAACATTTCTTTTAACATAAAATTTCATAAGTTATCCTGGCAACAATTTTATCCAAAATAATTAAGTACACAAATGTTCTCCATGTTATCAATGATAGGAGAGAAAGGGAAGGAGAGGGATGAGAATATAAAAAGGGGAGGAATGGAAGGAGAAGGGAAGGCAAATTCAACTAAGTCATTCCCTTGTTTGAAAGTATGAAATTTAGATAGGAGGTAAATGGATGATTAATATAATACAAAATATTATTTTACCCTCCTTTAAAAAATCAATAGTATGTCATGTATTATATAATGTGCATAAATATAATTAGAAAATATTAATAATGATAATTATGTATTTAACATTGTTTTCCTCTCAAAAACCCCAATTTGGGGGAACACCAAAAAATGATATAATGAGAGCTTTGGAGGGTTTTAAAAATTCTCCAAAACCCTCCCCCTTATCTGACCAAACTCCTAAACAAATGAATCTCATCCTAAGCCCTCCTCTTCCTTCCCTCCCCCTTCAAAATAGAAGACGTCAGATAAAAGATGTCAGATAATGATTGTATTTGAGTAGAAGAAGGAATGTGCAAATGGGTGTTGCCTAAAAAATATGGAAAACCAAAAAACTCTTATAGTGTTGTTGATTTAGGAGTGACAGAAAAAAACTAAAAACTAATATGTAGTTGTCGATTTATGAGTGACTCAGAGGAAAAACAAAATATACATGAAAACTCATTTATTATTGTCAATTTAAAAGTGATGAATAAAATAATAAAATAATGACTCATATACGTTTGTTGATTTATGAAGGAGAGTGAAAAATAAAAACTCCTAGGAGGTAGCCGATTTAGGAAGGAGAGGAATAAAATTTGAAAAACTCTCATTAGGGTGCCAATTTATGTATGAGAAATGAAAAAAAATTAAAAACTTTCACAAATTAACCAACTACAGATTGTGGAGTGTTTGAAAATTCCACCACTTTGGTAAATATTTGAAAAGATTATGTAATTTTTCAATCAAAGTGCACAAACCAAGTGAATTTGTCCATGAGGACAACCCCATACACAACCATGGGCTTCCTCTACAAGGTGACATTGTGAGAACTAGAGCTCCACGTCTGAGAGCAATGGTGAGGCGGTGATATGGTGTTAAGAAATGATTAATGGTGAAATGGAAAAGGTAGAGGTAAGAGTGGCAATATGGGTCAGCCCGGTCCGGCTTGGCCCGCCTTTGGCCCATCAGAATAGGGGTTGGCCTGACCCTTATTATTAAAAGGGCTCAAAATGTCAGCCCGACCCATATTTGGCAGGGCTGACAGGCTAGCGGGCTGACAGGCCAGCGGGCTGACTTGTTTTGTTTTGTTTTTAAAACAAACATTAAAACTTTTAGACAAAAATAAATAATTCAAACAATTTATAAATGTCTTTTAAAACAAAAAATCACAAACAAAAGACACAATCTCATAATAACATATTGCATTAGTATAAAACTTGTGAATTCTAAACAATAAAACAACATAGTCTTAAACTTTTAGAGTCCTAGTTCACAATAGAGCTTATAACTCCTAAGTTTTAAAAAGTGTATAAGAATCAAAACTAATATATTATAAATCAATCACAATAAATTATATATATTACTCGATTTAATTTGAATTCGACTACATTAAAAATATAAATTGAAACGCATCAAAATCAGTAGTTCTATTTGAGTTTCCAATATTTCATTTCAATTAATTAGATGTTTAAATTTGATTCAAACATTCCTAATTGTTAGTGAAACTCCACCTTTATTTGATAACAAGTACAATAATTGGATGAAAGTGAAGATAATAGATATGTACATAATGAGATATTAAATGTTCATTTTACAAAGAGAAATAAGAATTATATGCTTAAACATCCAAACATAAGTTAAAATTATGAAAGTTTAATCTTAATTGTATTGAGCAACATGATAGACAAATGAACTTTAATCTTAATGTTGGCCCGCCGGGCCAGCCCAGCCCTCCATGATCCGTCTAAAAAACGGACTTCAAAAACAGGTTGAATATGGGCTTTTGGGCTAAAACCCCCAGCCTGGCCCGCTAAAAACACCTACCCAAACGGACTGGCCTGTTGGGCCAAGCCCATTTTGCTATCCCTAGGTAGAGGAAGGTGGTGCGAACCTAACATTATTGTTCTTTTGGTTAACTCTTGTGTCGTCTTCTTTTCATTTACTTGTTTATGTGTATACTTCACTATTTTCTTTAATGTTGTAATCCTATGCCCAAAACTCTTTGTCTATTTCACTTGTACTCTTTTTATATAAAATATTATAGGTTGCATATTTTATAAATAATTGTGAACAAAACAATTATGATATAAGAATCTTAAAGAGTGTAATTTCAATATGGGTTTGTGTAAAGGTTAGATCATATGTTTTCTTTCTTTTTGGATGTTTTTGCTTGTCTTGTTGGTATAGAGTAATAGATACAATTATGCTATTTGATTTTCCCTGGAATCAAAATCAAATATAGATGAAATATGAGTTAAATACACTAGAAGTTTCTCACATTCTTTGTCTCATTGTTTTTCTATATTGTATATGCTTGACAAACATATATATGTTCAATTACTAGTACTAGTAATAAAATTAGATTTCAAATGTTCTAATGATTTTGAATGATGGTTAGTACCAATATAAAATTGCACATTGTATGCATTACACATTACAGTACCAACATAAAAAAAACAATTCATTTAGATGAGCATTATAGTCCTAACCTACTTTTAACTTTTGGTAACAATGCTTCAATGGGTGGTTCTCCGATCAGATGAGCATTCTTTGTGCACCATTCAAGAATTATAAGCACCTCTTGTTGTGCAAGAATCGCACTTTTGGGAACATGTAGTGCTATATAACATAAAAGTGTTAAAGCATGTTTTTGCATCATTTGATCCCCAAAATAAATCATTTGAATCAAATGATTTACACCACCTGCCTTGATGACTGTATTACAATGACTTTCATGAAGATGGTTATCAGTACAAGCAAATTTGTTGAGTGCAATTGTTGCTTCCACACAAATTTTTGGTTCTTTTTCACCAAGAAGCCTAACCAATAGGGCAATGAACCTTGTTTCTTTTGATCTAAAAATATTGGCTAAGTTACCAACAGATTTAACACAAGGTATGAGCAAATTGGAGTCACATTTGTCAATAATTTTATGCAACTGATCCATAATGGCCTTGGCAGTAGGGGAATTAGGCTTGAAAGCATAACGTCTAAATTCGTCATGTTGTTCTGCCACAGATGTAATTTCCATCAATGCCATTGTTGAGTATGACTTCACATCACGAGACCCATTTTCCAATAATATTGCAAAGCAAGGAAGAGCTTTTGATTCATTGATATGGCGACAAATAGTGACATTCCCTTTACACAATTGCCAAAGTGCTCTAGCAGCCATTGTTTTCATTTGAGCCTTTATTTCCAGATCATCAAATTCCTTACCTTTTTTGCTAGTACTTGCTAGTGATACATGTGGATCCCGTTGGTTGTTATCATGCTTTAAACTTGCATGATTGAGGTTGCCACCCTTTACATTATTATCATCATCTCTTTGTACCTTCTTATTATTAGAATCACTACTAGACATCAAAACTGGTTGAATAGAAAACATGTAATATTTGCTTTCAATGTCATACTTATTATGTTCTTGAATGGTTTCAGGAGCAAGATGGCTAAACAACAAACTTATAGTATTGTAACGAGAGAAATAATCTTGAAGTTTTGGACAATGTGCAGCCATCTCCGAAATAGCCCAAGCCACAACTAACTGAACTTGCATGTGACCTTCTTTGAGAATTTTCGCAAACACGGGACAAACACGTGCATTCACAATATGTTCTACGCTTTCAGGATCTCTCCCAAGCAACCCAATTGCCTTTGCTGCATTTTCCTGTCCATCCATATTCCCTTCTTTCAACAATTTCAACAGAGGTGGTATCCCACCTTCCTCAAGAATCAATTTCACATACCTATCATTATCACATGCCAAAGAAACCAAAGAAGCAGCAACATCAGAACGTTCCTCCAATGAAGCATTGGAGAGCAAAATAGCAACATGTTCCCAAATTAAACACAAAATAGGTTCACCAGCAGCGATAGGAGGAAAACCAAGATATTCATCATCATCATCACATTTATCCGCTGAAGTTGAAACCCTTAGCAACCATTGCACATTACCAATGGAATTCTCAAGCTGCAACGAGGTTTTGCGAAAGGAGGTGGCATGGATAATGGTGAAGAGATGTTTGACATGGCCATTGATACGACATTTGGAAACAAGGGTGAGTGCTTTGTCAAGGACTTGTTTGATGTCTTCTATAATGCGCCTTGTGGGACGTTCATATAGGTTATTGTTGTTCACAATGACTTGTCGCAGAAGTGCAACGAGTTTCTTAGTTTTGGCCTTTATTTCGAGACATTCCTGCCTAAACTTTTGAACTTCATCGACCATTTTGGATACTTGGTCTGTCATTTGTATCAGGCTCTCCAAAATGAGCTTCATGTTGCTCGACGACATAGTTAATTACTGAACCCAATAATATCTATATGGATAGATATTATGTATTTGTTTATACTCAAACAAAATGAAAAGGAGAGATAAATAGATATATGAGTTATGATGGATGCACTTTGGACAAGAGAATGATGTGTACACCTTTTATGTTTATTAATGGACTTTAGAAATGCACTCGGTTGTTGTTATTAGATTCTACATGACAATGATGGTCGGGGTATTGGTGGTGAAAGGTAAGTGAAGAGGGAAATAGTCGAGTATGGTTAAAAATCATTTGTAAAAAATGAGGTATGATTGTGCTATATATAGTAGAAGAGGAGATGAAGAGAAGAGGACCACACTTACTAACTGAATTCTCATTAATGATGAAGATGTGAGATAGACTATTTATTCTCAATCATATAACGATATTGACTTTAATATCGACCGTGTCCGATTTTTAGTTGAACAACATAGGAGGGGAGGGAAACAAGATTCCTCTATCTTTAAAATGATTTGGAGTTGTCATAATATTTTTTATGGTGAATGTAGAAAATTATATTTTTAAGCCAAAATTGGAAAATATCTTCATTAAACTAGAGTTTAAAGTTCAAAAGTCAATTTGAATTAAGGCGAGTACCATCATCTTGTCTGTATGTAATAAAATGGTATTATCCCTAAATACGTGGACCAATTGTACCTATAAGTTATTAGATTTTTTATTTACATATTTATAAATGGGTTTTATTTATTTGTATATCTCACAAGATTATATCTTACTCATATCCCATATATCCTCAAGACTATAAGAGAGAATCAAGCTTACCTAATTATAAATTGAAGATTGATTAATGTATTGATTTAAATTAAAGAAATTATTTTAATTAATTGAATGAGGTTTAATAGTAGAAGAGACTACATTAGACTGAAATATAGATACTACTAATGAATGCACTATTTCTAAGATATGACATAAGTCATAACCTCACTATTTAATTCCTGAAATAATTTATTGATTTAATCTTTTTTTAACTTTAATTATATAGTTATTAAAGAAAATATTTATTGTTTATATAAATAAATAATTTATTAAAATAATTATTATTTATAAAAGGCAAAAAATAATTTAACTACAAATATTTATTACTATTATTATTTATAAAGAAAATATAAATTATTTTTTATATAAAAAATTATGTGTTGGTCAGCGCAATTTTTAGTATTATTAATAAACAAAATTATTTAGCTACAAATAAATAAAAAGAAAGTGCATACACTCCTTTCATGAAAAAAACGAAGAGAAAAGTGACATGAATTTGGAGTTATCAATTTGAGATTATCTAATATTTTTCTCTTATGTTTCTTCTGTGTTTTTCAAGTGATGGTTAATTAGTTTATTCATAGTTAGACATTGGAAGCTTAATGGTAAGGAATATATCATCTTTGGAGTTAAAACTATTAGAGTTGTTATCTTATTTTTCAAAACTTCATAACACTTTTACCATATTTTTAAACAAAGTGATAACAATTTGTACCCTTCTATTTTCTTGTCATGGCCCCATTTTCGATTGAATAGTGGTTTCATGACTTATGAAGAAGTTGAACTCAATATTGACCTCTCCTAGAAATTTAGAGTTGCCACTACGTTTTTACATTTAAAACATGGAAATCTCCCATTTATTTCCAAATTGGACAATATTGTTTTTAAACCAAAATTTATGAATTATGAGTCTTTATACCCAAATTTTATCAATTTAATTATAAAAGGAACAAATATTTTATTTTTGTGTCTAACAAGAGTTCACTTTGCTTCTAATATCCCTAGGTGCAATATCAAAATAAATACAACATAGTTTTGGATAAAATATTAATTGATTGATTTGATTTGTTTGAATTACATATATTTAAAATATAATTACTTAAAATATAATTAGATGGAACCAATAGCAAAAGTACAACACTATTCTTAGAACGACTTCCCACTTTTAGCATAAAAATGTAGACTAATTATACATTAAATTTATTTTGACTAAAGTAATTGTTTAAAAATAAAGCAATTTTTAATTATAAAAGTTTTTATAAGTATTATTTAAATTTAAAGCAATGTTTAATTATAGATATTTTATAAATTTTAATATTATAAATATATATATATATATATATGAATCAAACAAATTGAAAGGGTCCAAGTAGTTAATAATTCTAGGTCTGACTCTCTTGAAAAGTGTTGAAAATAAAGTTGTTAGTTGTTGCATTCTGATTTTTGGTAGAACACCTAATACACGACTTGCCATAGTCGTCATTATGTTTTTGCAGTCAAAACATATAAAACTCTATTTATGTCTACTTTTGGATTACAGTGATGATTCATTAAAATTCAAATTCAAGAGTCGATTATAGATCGGAGAATATATTAACACATCATCTACCTATAATATATGTTACTCTTACTAATTTTATGAACTAATTTAAAACTCAAAGTTATTTGAATATTTATTTATAAAGATTATTTTGTTTGACAATATTATATCTTATTCTAGCATATCACCTTGAGTAATAGGGAATCAAAACTACATAGTTTTGAGTAAAAAAATATTTGTTGATTTGATGTATTTTATTTTAAGGTTCGAAGAGAAGAAACGATGCTTAATCATAGTTTGTGATACACACTTTAAGAAAGTGAAGTACAATTTTATGTCTGATACCACATCTCAACTTAAAAGGGTGAAAACATGACTATGATCACATCCACTTTTCGATCATTGAAGACATGGTCAACCATTTATCATCATTTGCTCATTCATTTTAAAAGAGTGAAATACAACTCTATATCCACTACCATATGTCAACTTAAGTGTGACAAATATAATTTTAATTGTAACCATCTTATTAATCTTTATTATATTTTTAATTAGTTGACGAAAAGAATATTTGTTTAATTGTGTGTCCGTTATTTATTAAATAAAATTCATAGTACATGCATTTTGAGGATACCAATGAGTACAAGAGATCTGCATATATGAATTGAGGGAATGATCTACCTTATGTCGTCACCTAGGGTTGGAAACGAGCCGAACCGAGTCGAACTAGAGTTCAGCTCGGTTCAGCTCGATAAGAATTGGTCCGGCTTGAAGCTCGACTCGAGTTCGATACGAGTTATTTGTTGAGCTCGAGTTCGATTCGATTAAAATTCACAAACTGTTCGGTTCAAAGTTCGAATTGGTTCATTTAGGCAACTTAAATAATTAATTAATTTTTTAAAAATACTATAAAAAGTTTTATACATATAAATATAACATTGTTTATATATATAATAAAAATAATGCATGAGTCATAATAAACATAAAAAATAGTTTATATAAATAATATATATATATATATGTATATATATATATATATTTATATATTTATATATCGAGCCAACACATGAACCTAACGAGTCGAACTATATCCAACTCAAGTTCGGCTCGTTTATTTAACGAGCTTAATTTCCAGCTCAAGTTCAGCTCATTTGGTTCATGAACTAAGTTTATCGAGTTGAATAACGAATCGAATTTTGAACGAATACCGAGTTGGTTCGGTTCATTACGAGCCCTACCGTCACCCATTAGAAAAGAAAAAATTAAGATCCCGTATATAATTTATTTAGAGTTTAAAATTTATGCACTCACAGTGTAAATTTTTTTACGCTATCAGTCATCATCCTTCGTTGATTTGTATAACTTTTGTCTAAGAGTTAATGATATTTGACAAATCAATGGTGAATAATTTACTGACAGTCCTTTACACTGATATTAAATCCATTTATTTATCATTTTGTCCCCATAAATAAAAGGTAAAAAGTTGTAACCTTTAGCAAATCCCGAATCCTCTATAATCTCATGTAACTATAATATCATGTATCGCTTTAATTAATTTAAAAATTGGCTTAAGCATGTCATTTTTTTATGTTAAAGATTTTGACTTCAATAAAAGTTTTATCGTGCCATAAATTTCTAGTTGATTTCAACTGTTGCTAGGTAAAATCCCGTTTTATTTGATAATCTGTCTGCATAGTTTATTATGCATAACCACTGTATCTGCTGTTTCTATTAAAATTAAACTCTTGACTAGAGGAAAAGAAAAAAAGTAAATATTAACTAATTTATCAACTTCCAATATCCAGAGAAAGGAAGTGTGACTGTAGTAACATTCTAAGATCATGGAGCCACCACCATGTAGTTCTATTATTATTGAGGTATAGGAAGAGTGGAGAGTCATAAATGAGAAAATCATGTCTTGAACCAAAACCTTAACATTAGTTTTAGAAGTCTTTTCTACTTATCAATTCTTTCGCTTACTTCACCCTCGAATAAATGGAACGGAAAAGTAACAAAATAGTAGTAGACAAATATAAGGAGAAAAGAGAAAACAATATGGTTGATAGTAAATTTAATATTACTCTATATATTAACAGAGTGATCTCTACCAACATTGGTCAGTTTCCCATTTCCTTCCAGATTTAGAAACTGTTTGATGATATCTTCCAGACATAGAAACTATTTTTGGTGATCTTCTATGTCCATATATTTCTCTATCATATTGAGCACGCTTATCTGGGTCAGATAAAGTTGAATAAGCTGAATTAATCTTCATGAATTGGTTACCTGAGTTTTCCTTCTGATTCATAGCCACAACATCAGGGTGACATGTCCTTGCAAGTTTTCTATAAGCAGATTTTATTTCATAGCAGCTTGCACCCATTGAAATTCCAAGCACTTCATAATAGGAAGCAGGAGAAGCCATCTTTGTGCCACAAAAACAGGGTCCTCTGTTTTCACTCGTGGTAACAAATTTTCTTGAAAAATAAGCACTTTTAGGCCTAGAGGGTTTTATATTACAGTGTGAGAATAAGGGTTGGGTAAGGGATGGAGCAAACATATAGAATTTTTAGTGTTGGAGGATTGAAAGTGGATGAGAGTTAAGGAGACATAGATTGTGTATGTGTTTATATAATAGAATAATAACATAGGAGCAAATAGTGTATTCCAAGATGTAAAAGTAGGAAGGTACTAAGTATACAAATTTAGATATACTAGTATCTCTACAAAATTTATCATATGATTCTAATTGGTTAAATCTTATTTTTTGTAAGACTTTTATGTCCTATAATATAGTCACTTATCTCAAATTGAAGATATTTCAACATAAAATACATATAATATACAACAAGCCTTTTATTAATAAATGATTGATATTTGTGAAAAGTAAATTGTGGATGAGGTTATACACTTGTCCTTGTCAATGTTGTGAGATGATTATTCATTGGATATGGTTTAGTGCTGAATCAGCTCACTATTCTAAAGGATAGACTTACCCTTTTAGTTAGGGAGCACATCTGCTATCCCATAATGTATGTTACTCAATGTGCAAGTGATTATGATCGGTTGAAAAAATATATTTAAAATAAAATTTTCATAATTAATTATTTTTCCGACCAATCACAAGCAGCAACTGGTACATTATTTTACGATAGCAAATGTCTATCCATTTAGTTATGTGGTCCTACTTCCTATTTGCCTGAATTCCAGGGATTGATATGAACAAAGGATAAACAAGTTGCATTTTTTAGACATTGAGGTTTCTAATTTCAACCCATTCTTTCCAAATATGACTGAACCTTCAATTTATAGAATAATTACTTAGCTTAAGCAACTAGAAATTTTCATTTCTTTATACTAACGCGATGTTGACACATTTCAATGCAAGATTAGTGAGGGAATGAACTAGATTATGGAAGAAATTTGTTAGACGTTTAAGCTCAGATCATAAGATTTCTGTGGTGGCTAGTTATACAATATTTTTGTTAATAATTATGTTGGGTGTGTGTATTGTGATGCCAAATAAAACTCAATTATTTCTTCTAATGATGCTAATACAACAACTTCACTTTTTCCTCATTAAATTTGTCTTCTAAATGTTCCTAAAGCTATGACATAGCATGATATGAAACCTATTGTGTTCTTATCTCATAGTGATTTTATACGTAAATGCTGTAACAAATGCATGAAAAATAATATCACGATCAGTGATTATACATGCTTGTTCCTAATTTTAGACGATTTTCTTAATAAACTCTTCAATAATTTTTTTTTGAAGTTACCATGGTTCTATTTAGCTGTTACGGTATTACTGAAAAAACTGTGATCTATGTTTTTTTTGCTTCTTATTTGTTCACATTCTAGTTAATCATGTGTGTATAGCAGATTCTATTTCTTTGCATGCGTGTAGGATATAGGCTAAAGTAATTTAATGTGAAATGAATTCGTTTATATTGATGATACCTGGTTCTAGAAAAGTTTATAGAAACAATTATTTAGAGGCTTATGTTTCAGATTGTTTTTGTCTTGAATACTTCCTCATGTCCGAGCTGAGAACATCCACAGTATTTCTTTCATCCATAAGACTCGAACCCAAGACATTGCTTAAAAGGAATCAAACATGTACCACTTGAACCAACTAGATACTTTTTCTGAGAATTTGAATTGATGTTCATGACTACTAAAAGTGATCTCATTATAATAAATGAGTTTCCACGTGATAAAACTATAGATCTTTAGAATACTTTATTATTATCAAGAAAAATATAGTATGGAATGTTTGAAAATATTTCAAACCTTCTTTGTTAACTTGAAATGTGATTTTAATTTGAAGCAGATAGTAGTTATGCTCCAAGTATTAGTTCCCTTTGTCATGAAATTGCCTATTTTCCTTTGATATTGGTCTGAGTCTAGATCCTCTATTGTCCTAATTCTTCATAGATTCTAACATCCTATTAACTACGAAACATAAAGCAATAGAAAGCATGGGAAAATGACAATAACAAAAAGGGTAGCATAATGCATGAGGCTCCCACTTAATAGGATATGAGAAATGCAGTCTTACTCCACAAGTTAAGAGATTGTCACGGATTTGAACCCATGATTGTCACTAAGCAACAAAACAATATAAATTTGAGTTTGCAAACAAACAAAAAATGATAGGATTTCTGACCCCATCAACCATGATCCATGCAGAGAACAGAAGAATAACTGAGAGTGATATGAACATACAACTTCAGGCTTTACCCTCAATCCTAGCATGAGTAAGTCCAACACATGCATCAACAAAATCCTTGTCTATAAAATCCGTAGAAAAAACTTGAAGCCTATCTGCATACCCTTTGGAGAAGCACTCAGCAATGAAGAGTCTATTATAGCCATGAATGCGTTCAGTTACAGACCTAACACACAGAATAGGGTTATCCGGCACAGGCGTAACCGTGTTCTCCACTCTATAAAAGTATTTCCTGGATGCAACAGGTTGCTGCTCACTCAAATGCTTCAAGTTGCTATCAAACTTTGTTGATGGCAAATCTGTGTTGATCCAATTATCCTTCAAATACCCTTCACTCCAGAGATTGCTACCTGCCTTCGGCTGCCGCGATTTTCTCGGTTTCCAAACACATATAACTCTCTTTGGTAGCACCTCTGCAATAGTCTTATCGAAAACTTTGTCATCCTGTGGAATCAAGTATTCGCCTAGTTGTTCATCTAGGTACTTGTCAAATTCAGGAGGATCTTCATGTCCAAACTCAGTCCTGACCTCAAGGATAATAATCTCAGACTCGGTTTCTGATAAAAACTTCTTAACATCTTTGATGACAATGTCAATACTATAAGTAAGGAGAATTCCATGGCAAACGAGGCGATCTTTTTGCACGCGAATATCGAACACACGAGTTCCCATCACAAGTTGATTGTATATGGATAATGATTGGCATTGTGCAAAAGGGCGAGTAATGAATGGAATGCCAATCATATCAGTTGCAGAATCATGGGTTCCTGGCCAAACAATCTTATTTATATGAATTTTCTCTGGGTCAAGCCCAAACATCCAATTTTTTCTATCTGTAGGATGATAATCTGAACCAGGGTAATCTTCCCCTGAGGATAATCCAAGATCAAACAGAATTTTCTTCTCTTTGTGCAGTGCCTTTCGTCTCTCAACTTGTTTGGAAGCTTGAGAACCCATGTTCAAGAATCAAAGTTATTCAAATCAGATTATAATGGACAAGAAGAGGAAGAATTCCAAGTTCTTCTTCCTCATCTTCAATTCTTCCTTTTATTGTTGCAGCTAGAGTTACCTTTAGAAGGTGACTTTGTTGATGTGATTTAATGTAATTAAGCATGGTTAGTTGAAACAAAGTTGCTGAATTAGACAAAAGTTGAGAAATGTGATTGATTCTTTTGTTTTTCGGTTTTGTATTATGTTAGTAAGGGATGAACTATTAGCCTGTCGTGTTTAATGTTGTGGGAAACTTGGCCATAATTATTGGTAATAAGGAGATTTGGTTGGTCCACTTGTATGGCTGCCCAGCCTTTTCTGCTTGTGTTTATTCAATTGAACTGCATCAATCATATCAACTCGTTTTCATTTAAATTTAATATTTTAATAAAAATCACTTATTTTTTATAAAAATGTTGGTATGAATAATCAAATACACAAATGTCATGTTTGTTTGTACTTCTAAAATATAAAATATCACTAAATAACATATTCAAATAGTATAAATAAAAATAATTATTATTTCTTTATTATTTTTAAAATTAATTGTAGTATAATATATATGCATAGATAATTTTAACAAAGTATGTTAAAAGGTAACAGGAGGTAGTGTTGTGCATATACGCGTGTAAATTATTTATTACCAAATTTATCTATTAAAAAACCATTAAGTAAAAAAACACCACTTTTGTTCACTTGACATACACGTGGCTAAATGATCCAATCTTTCATATGTATGGAAACAATTAATCCTATGAATAATTCAAATCAACTTCCCAGGCATTGCAGAACTCATCAACAAACATTCCAAGTCATATTAAGGAAATAGTATACTTCTAAACACTTAAAAACTGAGATCAGATCGGAGAAATTTTTATTATTTTATCCCAATGGTCAAAAATACAAACAAACAATGGGGAACAATAGCAAGAAGTTAAATATATTGAGTTTGAGTTTTTTGAAAATATAACCCAATTCAACCAAAAGATAGCAAAATAACACAAATAGGAAAAATCCAAAACTGACACACCCAATCAGTACTTATTTTCATGTTTGGATTCTACGATTTATTGCTTTACAACCAATTTAAGTCAAATTCTGAACATGCCTAGATTATTTGCCATTTAGAGGATGGAATGTTTCAATAAAGAATAAATCCTACATATATGTGGGATTATTGATAGTCTCATATGTCAATTTATCAATATTGTGAAAGTTGAACAACACACAAAACCAACAATATTTCATATTAGATTTAACTTATTTGAACGATTAAACTGTTTGATTGAACACTCGGGTCAGATGAATTCAACCTCTCATTCAATTAGAACAGTAAACAAGAATTGTTTTCAAGTTGAATAGATCATCACAGTGTCTAGTCCAACTGTCACACCATTCCTACCTACATTCTACATGAAGTATTAGTGACAATAGTTACAAATAATAGAGTCATTAATTGGTTTGATAACATTTTTCAATCACCAATTAAGTCAAATAGAGATTAATGGATAATCTATCAATATGTGACCCCACATTGGTGTTGTCACTATTGTGACGTGAGCGATAGAAAGCGTCCAATCTTTCTTCTCAAAAGTTTCAACACCCAGGGACGGCTGAGATCTACTTTCCAACTTTCCCACGTGAAATGCAAGGTGATCCAAAATAAAGAATTTTTATTCAGGAAAATGATATATATATTTATACTAAATCCTTATTTCATATATATGTCATAAAGTGACACTTTATTTATTTATTAATGATTGATTTATAAGTTACATGTATTACTTTATTGTGAGTCAGAGAATTCGGGAAACACATTTGTTGTCCCACAATTTGCGTCACCCAATATGTCATAAGCTTATGATTTGTCACAAAAATATTTAGTAATTAAATCTTAACTTAAATATATTTTTCTGACTAATCACAAGTCTATTACATATGAAATGATATAATTTGAGATAATAGATGTGTACATGAGAATTAGTAGCATGATTTAATACATGATATATGATTACTCTTTTACTCCTTATTGGTCCACATCAGCACCATATGATTGGCGAAATAGACGGTGATTAGCTATGCTACGCACTCCTCTACTCTTCGCCGTCCGATCTAACTCATCTCCACCACTCGATCAAACACTCTTATCCTTAATTCATCTCATTTTCCACTTACTGCTATAGCGATAACTTCAAACCAAAAACAAAACTCGCTTATTATGAATATGAAGAAGTGAACAATTTCTTATTTTCTATTTCATTTTTCATTTGATTTATTTTGTTTTCACTCACTCCACTTTTACACATTCAACTTTATCTCCCTGTCTCTCTCATCCAACCAAACACAGGTTCGCATTTTTTTCTATTATTTACTTTTTTTGAAATTATTTTATGCTTCGTTACATTTTATTTGATTATGTAAAACCCTAACATCAGGGATCTACTTTTGACCACGAATTTCTTTTAATTTATTATTACTATACTATATTATTATCCACCACACAGATTAATCTTTTTTTATTGCATCTTCCTCTGTTTCTAATGTTTCAATTCAGATTCAAAATCGATTTTAATTGATTATTTTTTATATATTTGTGAATCAGTTTCTGTTAATGTTTTCGTTTTTCTTGGTGAATTTGTCGGTTATATAGGTGTTTTTGGTGAATCCAGGGCTTTGAGGGGAGATTGAGGATTTGTCATGGATTATAGGGTTGATGATGCTTTTGATGGAGAGAGAAAGGGAGTAGATGATGGGGATTCTGATAAATTGAATGATTTAGCAGGAGAGGAGGTTTTCGAGGAGGCAATGGAGCCACAAGAGCATTTCCATGATCTAGGATCCGCGTTGGATTCTGATAAACATGATGATTCTGACACCGGGAGTGCATTGGTTTCAGCTTCGGTTAATGAAACTCTAGATGCCGCACCTGAAATAGATGATTTTGAGGAGGCAATCTCAGAAGTAATTGCTGGTGAATCTGAGAAAAAAGGAGAGGGAGAGACTGAAGTAATTGCGGGTGAATCTGAGAAACAATCAGAGCCAGAGCGAGAGACTGGAGTAAGTGCTGGTGAATCTGAGAAACAAGGAGAGGGAGAGACTGAAGTAATTGCTGACCAGGAGCTGGAAAGGGATGGGCCGGGGCTTGATATTGTTCATCTGAATGAAGTTGATTCTGGAGATGGTTTATTTTCTAGTGATTCCAATGGTGTGCAGGTTGATAATTTCAATAGCAGTGATTTGAGTGGTGGGAATGAAGAGTCTGGCTTAAGTACTGGTGAAGAGGTGGTAGCTAAGGAGAAAGGAGCCACAATTGATGGAAACTCTGGTTTGTTGAGTGAAAATGCTGAAATTGATGATTCCGACTTCATGACTCCAAGAGAAAATGGTGATGTAGTCTTGGAAAATGGAAACACAGACAGAGTGGACTATGTTGTTACAGAGACTAATTTGAAATCCAAATCTAATGAGGTGGTGGCAAACCAAGGTGCTGTTGCGGAGGATTCAAAGGATGGTGACTCAGATCCTGAATTTAGAGATCAGAAGATAGAGGAAGTACATGACATTTCAGCTGACTGTAACGGGGGTTTTGAACATCAGGGTGAAGTAATTAGTGATATGAAGGATGGGACCCCTGTCACTGATTTCAGCAATGAGGACAGAAATGATGGAGACATGACCATCTCTGACAGTCAGATCACTGAATGCATAGATCGTGGAAATGATGATGCTAAAAATGCATCAGAATCAGAGCAGCTGGAAGCAATTCGTGAAATAAGAACTTCTTCTGATCTGCATGAAACTGTAGAGGAAAGGGATGTAATTCTACCTGCTGTTAACTCATCCTTTTCAGAAAATTCTGCTGATGAGATACCATCTATTCAGACAAGTGCAGCTGATCTGAAAGTCGGAAGTAATAAGGATAATCAGTCTCATATTTCTGAAGAAATTCACAGAGATCGGGATAACTCTTCTGTGGTTGAGGAAAGGGATGTAATTCTACCTGCTGTTAACTCATCCTTTTCAGAAAATTCCGCTTATGAGATACCATCTATTCAGACAAGTGCAGCTGATCTGAAAGTCGGAAGTAATAAGGATAATCAGTCTCATATTTCTGAAGAAATTCACAGAGATCCGGATAACTCTTCTGTGGTCGAGGAGCCTGAAAAGATACAGGAAAAACATGTGGTAGTGAAGGAAAGCACCAAAGTGACTAAAGAACTGAAGATTCAGCCTGCAACCCAGCTTCGATCTGCATCTGAAAAATCTGCTAGTGCTATTCCCCCTCCTGTTCGCCCAGCTGGCCTTGGCCATGCAGCTCCATTATTGGAACCTGCTTCTCGGGTAGTGCAGCAGTCTCGTGCGAATAGTGCTGTTTCTAACTCACAGTCTCAACAGGTGGAGGACTCTTCAAATGGGGAGGCTGACGAGTATGATGAGACTCGTGAGAAACTTCAGATGATCCGGGTGAAGTTTTTACGGCTAGCTCATAGGCTTGGGCAGACTCCCCACAATGTTGTTGTAGCTCAAGTTTTGTATAGGCTAGGACTGGCCGAGCAGCTCAGAGGAAGGAATGGAGGCCGTGTTGGTGCTTTCAGCTTTGATCGTGCAAGTGCAATGGCTGAACAGCTCGAAGCAGCAGGTCAGGATCCACTTGATTTCTCTTGTACAATCATGGTTCTTGGAAAGACAGGAGTTGGTAAAAGTTCTACCATCAATTCTATTTTTGATGAAGTTAAGTTTAATACTAGTGCCTTTCATATGGGAACCAACAAGGTTCAGGATGTTGTGGGAACTGTACAGGGCATTAAGGTACGGGTCATTGATACCCCAGGACTTCTTCCCTCCTGGACAGACCAGCGAAGTAATGAGAAGATCTTGCACTCTGTTAAGCGCTTTATTAAGAAAACACCACCTGATATTGTGTTGTATCTTGATAGGTTAGATATGCAGAGCAGGGATTTCAGTGATATGCCACTTTTACACACGATTACAGATATATTTGGACCATCCATATGGTTCAATGCTATTGTGGTTCTGACTCATGCAGCATCTGCTCCACCTGATGGCCCTAATGGTACTGCGTCCAGTTATGACATGTTTGTCACTCAACGTTCTCACGTTGTGCAACAAGCCATCCGTCAAGCAGCTGGAGACATGCGCCTCATGAATCCTGTATCACTGGTGGAGAACCATTCTGCCTGCAGAACAAATAGGGCTGGCCAAAGGGTGTTGCCAAATGGCCAGGTTTGGAAACCTCATTTGTTACTTCTATCGTTTGCGTCAAAAGTTCTGTCCGAAGCAAATGCTCTACTTAAGTTACAAGATAGTCTTCCTGGAAAGCCTTATACAGCTCGATCAAGGCCACCTCCATTGCCATATTTGTTGTCATCCCTTCTCCAGTCTAGACCACAATTAAAGTTACCAGATGAACAGTTTGGAGATGATGACAGTCCTGATGATGACCTTGTTGAATCATCAGATTCTGATGATGAGACTGAAGTTGATGATTTGCCACCGTTTAAACCTTTAACAAAGGCCCAGGTGCATAAACTGTCTAAAGCTCAGAAGAAAGCATACTTTGATGAGTTAGAGTACAGAGAAAAGCTTTTGATGATGAAACAATTGAAGGAAGAAAAAAAGCGACGGAAGATGATGAAGAAAATGGCAGAAGCAGCAAAAACTCTGCCAAGTGACTATAGTGGCAACATGGATGAAGAAAGTAGTGGTGCGGCTTCTGTTCCTGTTCCAATGCCAGATTTGGCCTTGCCTTCTTCTTTTGATGCAGATAATCCCACTCACCGGTATCGTTATCTCGATTCATCAAATCAGTGGCTTGTAAGACCTGTCCTCGAAACTCATGGATGGGACCATGATGTGGGTTACGAAGGGTTAAATGTAGAAAGATTGTTTGTTGTCAAAGATAAGATACCTCTGTCTTTCTCTGGACAGGTTAGTAAGGATAAAAAGGATGCTAATGTTCAAATGGAGATAGCCAGTTCAGTTAAGCATGGGGAAGGGAAAGCAACTTCATTAGGTTTTGATATGCAGACTGTTGGGAAGGACTTAGCTTATACATTACGCAGTGAGACAAGATTCAGTAATTTTAGGAGAAATAAGACAGCTGCTGGTCTCTCATTTACTCTCCTCGGTGATGCCTTATCAGCTGGGTTGAAGATTGAAGACAAATTGGTTGCTAGTAACCGATTCAAGCTCGTTTTTAGTGGTGGTGCAATGGCAGGGCGTGGAGATGTTGCTTATGGTGGCAGTTTGGAGGCCCAATTGAGAGATAAGGATTATCCTCTAGGTCGCTCATTATCAACGCTTGGGCTTTCTGTAATGGACTGGCATGGAGATCTTGCTGTTGGATGCAATGTACAATCACAGATCCCAATCGGACGACATTCAAATCTTGTTGCACGGGCCAATTTGAACAACCGAGGGGCAGGACAAATCAGCATTCGATTAAATAGTTCGGAACAGCTTCAAATTGCTTTGATTGGTCTCATCCCTTTAATAAAGAAGCTGGTTCTATATCCTCAACAAGTGCAGTTTGGACAATGATGAGCTTCTACAGTACTTGAGCGGTATTATGGAATTACTTTAAATATGGCTTCTTAGTGGTAGCCATGAAAAATGAGAGTGATAGACCGATAGTAATCTTCATTTTATGATTTCTTTTCCGAAAAGTTCGTCTTATTTGATCTTGTGGTAGTTTTCCCTGTTAGATACCCGAGGTAATTTTGTTACATTGTGCTACTGAAATCTGGGAAATGTATGCATCTCTTTTATTAATGTCTTCTGCATGTATATTTACTGTTGTGTAAATTCCCTGGTTCTGATTTAGAATGTTATCAGTTTTGCTTCCCTACATTCTGATAGCCGTTTATCCTCCTTCCAGTATTAGTCCCTCATTTATTTTGCTGTTTGGTTTTGCCCTGTACCTTTGATGTTTCTATTTTTCCATCCAACCATTCAAATTAAACATTGCTGCTACTTTAAATTATTGGAAAATGTCGTTTGATGCTCAGTTTAACAAAATTGTGTTGGTCAATTATACTCATATTACAAGAACTATGAAAACTATCCTTGGAATTATGCTTATCTCTAGCCAAGTGTTTAAGAACAAACGAAAAAGAAAGAAAAAATAATGGAGGTTTGTTTAATTGATGAATCAAACCAACTATATATTATATGATAAGATGGTGACAAGAGGAGACTACATGATGACAGTAGAAAAGAGAAAACAAAAACTAAATATAAGGAAGCTAGTAAATTGGGGTTTGTTTTATTGGTGGATCATATATGAGATGTATGATCAAATGGTGGATCATAGTTAACATAAATGAGTTTAATGAAAGAGGGTGACATTGTAGCCAACAATAGCATCACCGGTGGTAGGATCAAACCAATTGGTCTTAGCGAGAGCATAGCCACGAGCCAGACGGAAGAGGCCAGTGCCACCCACAATTGGCATCTCACGGACTGGGTTCATGGCGGAGTTCTTTCCCAAAATGGTGAAGGAGCTTCCATTGTAAGGACCATCTATGAAGGAGTAGCTCAACGCCATCATCAACCCCAACTCTTGTTGGCATGATGACGCGTATAACCCTTGTGCCCGACCCAACAACTTTGATTTTGGGTCGGGAGTTTCGGTTAATGGGTCATCAGCCATCGTGATTTCACCAAACAAGGTGGAGAATGATCTATTTTTGTCAATTGGTTGTGCCACCTGAACTGCACTTGGGTTCTTGCCACTTAACGTGTCATGGAAGTAGAATTGAAGGTTTGTGACTGTCTCCTTCTTGGTTTCAACTTCAAAACTTGCACCCCAATTCCCTGCATTCAATTTCAAACTTTGAGTCCATTCTGCTATTGCACTTATTACAAGTATCATCATCACCATTTGCTTTGACATCTTTGATATTTGTTACACACTTAAGAGTTATGGCTTTGCATTATGTCCAAGTGATATTACTTGTTTATATAATAGGTCTCGGTATGAGTCATGCTTCTTTTGATTCTTTCTTTATTTCTCTTGAGGAGTCGGTGTACCTTTTTTTCTAAATGTTGGATTCGGGCATGGAAATTTTGTCATTTTTTTCCTCAACAAATATTCAATTCAGAAAAGTGGTTTAACAACATTTTTGATTTTTCAGTATCAAAGGGGTCCACTTGTTACCTAATTTCTTCCAGGAATGGCAGTTTAGCTGCTTTTACTTGATAAAATGGTTGTTTTGAATTGTGTCACGTTACATCAACAATAGTGTTGATAGTGGTTGAAAGCTAAACAAAATTTCATTATCATTATTATTTTCTTTCACTGGCTACAATTTACAAAAAATAGTGTCCTGCAAAGTGTAAATGATATATATTTTTTGGTGAGGTAAATGATATATTTCACTTACTACAATTTACACGTAACATTGATTATTATGTTTGCCATTAGTGAATATTTCACAGCAATGCCTGAAAAGAAAAAATGGAGATAGATCACCTGGTCCAAACGGTATCTTAATCTCTATCCCGAACCAATTAGAGTGCTACTTTTTATAACTTTTTTGTTTATAATTTTTTTATTTATTCACGTGTTAATATGTTATTGACTTGGGATAGAGAATGAGACATGGTTAGAGACAGGTGATCCCCATCTTAAGGGAAGCACATCTTTGGTCACATAATTTCTATCGCTTCATGTGCTAGTTGCTTCGATTGATTTGAAAACATTTAATTATTAAAATTTTAACTTAAATATATATTTTACAATCAAATGTATAAAGTGTAAGACATAATATACACTCATTATTAAGACCCCTAAAGAATGACATGTGGTGAGGGAGAAATTGTTTAGGAAGGGAGGTTGTAAACAAAGATATAAAAGTTTGATCAATTTTTATTTTGAAGGAGTTATGTTCTATGGGTTTTAAACTTTTTTTCACTTTGTTATTGTAAACTAATGAATTGAACGGAATCAAATTATATAGCAACTTATTTTTGTTCATTCAGTTCCATAGGACAAATATTTAAGGTAACAAAGGCTTTTCCTAGCCACCTATAATGAACTTTTATCATCAAAGACATTCTTGCCTAAAAATTACTTAGAAAATTGAACTTCGAGTAAGAAAATCTTAAAGTGAGAACATATGACACTCAATCTTGAAGTTGTTTGTTACATCAGCATGACATCCATTAAAGTAAGCAACCTTGAGGAAGAATCAGAATGCTTTAATCATTGAAGGGAAAATCATAATATCTAAGCAGTGGTGTACACACTAATATTATGGAGTTGAACAAAAACAACAAATGTTTTAAAAATAAAGAACAGTTAACCACCAATAGAAGTGTGTGTATACAGATTACGAAGGGTGAAAAATAAAGAGATAATTATGGTCACATTTGGCTACACAAAGAGCCATAAAAAAAACTAAGATACCTACCAAAATTGTCTTTTAACTGTTCCACTACACTGTCTCACAATAAAAACATAAATAAGTTTGATCTCAAAATGTTCATTTCCAATTCTCACCAATCTGCAGGACAAAACTAATTGACAACTCCTCAGTTTTCTTCAACATGCTGATCCTCCACTTTTTCCACACTGCATTCAAATGTAAACAGGTCAACCATGCTAAAACTAGGCCTAAACAGAAAAAACAATTAGTCACTGACAGAAACTCTACCACTTGGATAAAGCTAAGATCTTCCCAACAATCAAATATCAATCTGGCTAAATGATACAAAATTCTTACTAACATTCTTGCCATTACAGGAAAGATAGCATAATTGTTGTGCACAAAAAGTAAAAAATATATTGGTATGAAGAATATAAAAAGGATAGAAGGTCATCATTAACCAAGAAATGTTCTAACCTAGCACTACCAAGGCAATGCTGCAAAATCAAATGTAGCAGAAACCTAAGCTAAGGTTACAACAATACAAGAGAAGCCCGTAAGGGAATGTTGAAAATAACTTTAAAAAAAAGTGGTATGATAAATTACATTTGATAGAAAAACATATTCTGAAAGGATTCTACCAGCAAAAAAGTACAAATCAATTAATCGAATGATGACATCGCACATGGGCAAGCTATAATTATCTTATTTCCTCGATAGCGTCAGTTAAAGTAGTGATATAATACACATACAGAGCTGAATTTAACTCACGAGGAAACAAATTAGAAGACAAAGCAAAAGTGAAACATCATGTGGAAATGGCAAAGCAATGCTGATGACCACATCAAAACAAGAGAATTAACTGTTATACATCTTTTCTTCTTTCTTTAGCCTATAGTTCTACCATTGCCAAAACTCAAAAGAAGCCTAAAGAACCTAGTTGTAATTCCAAAACATTCTAATTTCAAAGCTTTTAATTAGCATACAGGGAACACAATCATGCATCAAATAACTAACCAAGGCAATCAAGATGTGCAGTATACATGTAGCAATTGGCATGCAAACAAAACAAGATGGAAGAGGATATTTTCTCATCTCTTTGGTTCCAACCATGTTACTGGAACCAAAATGTTCTATATTTTCAATTTCATGTGCTGTTCACTTTATAAAGTATACCAAGTATAGGATAATTGTTATCATTGACAAATCTACCAAAAGCTGTTATAGGACTACTAAATTAGTTCTATATCCATTACTGTTATTGCTGACAAGTGACAACAAACCTTCTCGGACGAGGATCAGCAAGCAGGATCTTCCTCCAACTCTTCTCAGTTCGATCTTCGGGCGAAGTAGCACGTCCATTGCCAGAACCAAAATCCTTCTTCCCAAACCCACCATCACTTTTTTCCACAGTCTCCTTAATCTTCACGCTCTCAAGCTGTTGATCAATCTTCTTCCAATCCTGTCCTTTCTCCGCCAAAACCTGCTCCCTTGGTTTCGCCTCTCCGAATGGATTCGGACCCTTAGGCTTTACCACATTCCCAGAATCACTATCTGGGCTGCTTTGATTGCTCGCCGAAATGGACCTAGGTTGCAAAACAAGTCTAGGCCTTCCACCACCACCACTACCACTCCCAGGTCTTTCACTTCCACCGTTGGATTCAACCTTTTTCTTGTTCCAGTTATCCGAATCAGCTGCACCACTGGCACCAAACCCTACTTTTCTTTCCCTTTCAAACCCACCACTACCATTACCACTTTCAATTCCAACGTTTGATTCAACCTTTTTCTTGTTCCAATTATCCGAATCCGCACCACCACTGAAACCAAACCCTATCTTCCTCTCTCTTTCAAACCCACCACCATTAGAACCAAATCTCCGCCCCTCCATAACGCTCTTATTCGAAACCCACCTATCAGATTCATCAGCACGTGATTGAGAATCGAAAAAACCTCCTCTTTCCCTTTCTCTCCTCTCAAACCCATTCCCAATACTCGATTTCTTAACAGAAGCCCAATTATCAATCTCATCAGCCCTCGAAGGAGCCGAATCACGATTCAAATCCCTAGACCCAAACGAACCACTTCTCCTCGATTCATCAGAAACCCTAGATGAGCCCCACCGAGAATTAGAACCATCATCACCGCCAGGACCAGAATTCCTTCCACCACGGTCGCCGTAGGATCTGAAACCACCGCCAAGGCGAGTACGGTCGCGTTCAATCTCCTCAGCAGTTCTCTCCCTCGGAGCAGTGGGGAGTGACAATATATTCAGATCCTCATCAGGCTTGGCAGTGAACTCAGCCAAAGAGAGAGTCTGAGGCTTCTTCTTCTTCTTGGGTTTGGTGGCGGCGGCGGCGGCGAGGGATGGGAAATCAGAGACAGCAGGTTGAACAGGTTGGGGTTGAAGAAGTTCAGATTCATGTTCCTCAGAATCGAGAGCCCAAGCACCAGGTTTGGACCAAGCAGAAACAGTAGCAGCCATGAATCAAGAAGAAGAAAAAGAAGAAGAAGAAAAAGAAGAAGAAGAAAAAGAAGAAGAAGAAAGAAAGAAGAGAATGCAGAAACAGCGGCGCCGCCGGAGATATTTATATACGGTTAGGAACACTCTATCTATCTATATAACGTAATCAACGCTGCAAAATTATCTTTCTGTTTTATTTAATATAATAATAATAATATGTATCAATTCACTCTCTCTTTTTTGTGAGTTTCTAATTTTTATTATTTTCTATGTGATTATACGATTATAATTAAATTTTAACAATATAATATGTAATTTAATATTATTATTGGTTTATTTATTTAAAGAAGATTAATTTAAAAAAAAAATCTTTTATTTATTACAAAATATAAAAAGGAAATGTGAAAAGAGAGATCCACATTTAGTCAGAAAAATCTATGTGGATAGTATAGTTTGACTACACTATCACACGTTAGGTATATGTTTTAAAATATTTACGAAAGTAGTGTATTTTTAGGGAAGTCGTATATGAGATCCACGATTTTGGGGAAAGTCGTCGTGGATGGGGTCCACGACTTTGGAGAAAGTCGTGAATGGGGTCTTTTAGTTTTATAACTGATAATAATATATAATTATACACTAAATATGACAATGTTATGGAATTTTTATAATAAGGTTATGGTTCGAGTTGTTTCTAACTTCTCTGAAAACGATGAGAAGATCTACGACTAGCATCATCTCCAAGTTATTAGTTCCATTGAATTAAAACAATCATATCCTAAATATTTCAAAAAATCCATAAAATCAACTCCATCAAGTCTATCAATAACCGAATCGACATTTTCAAATCAATAACAATCAACCAAACTAACCAACCAATTTTCGAACCAAAACTATGTAGTATTGATTTCCCTATTGTACTTAGGGATACGTAGGAACAAGATAAACTCTTATCAGACACAAGTATAAAAAATAAAATATTTTGCTTTACTAATTGAATTTTAAATGAACAATTTTTAAGGGTATAAAAGTTCATGTGATTAGCGAGGGTACCATTATAATACAAGCGGACGGGGTGCTAATACTTTTCCTGATCCGTAATCGACTCCCGAGCTCATAATCTCTTTCAAATACTATATTATCCAAATTGGATATAAACGAGAGTTTTCTACGTTTTAACCACAAAAACGTAGTGGTGACTCCAAATCAATTAGGGGAGGTAGAAATCGAGTTCACATCTTTCTAAGTCGTAGAGCCAGTCTTCCAACGGAAAATCGGGTCGCCACAATATATAATGTGTGAGAAGATCATCACACAATATTAGCATCTGACTCAACATAGAATCTAGTTTCAGGACCTTAGAGTTTGAGATTCTATAGACACTGCTTGTGGAAGGGAAAATTAGTATATAGAAGTATCAATAACATTTTGAAAAGTACATTGTATTTATCTTACTCAACACATATGGGTGATATTTAATAACCCCCATTGAGTTTTATACTTTAATGTTCTCTCATCTTTAAATGGAACATTATATCATACCATGACAACAAAATAGAACCTAAGAAAAATATTTTTAATTGATAACCAATTTCACTTAGTTTACTAAATTTTTCAATTTGCAAATAGAAGTACATTGGTAGAAGCACATAAATGCTGAAGTATTTGTTCTACCAATCCATACAATATGATAAACAAAGGATTCATGAATGTGTGCAATAATGTAATTCACTTTGGCATTTCATCGAACATAATATAAGTGACGTTAAATGAATAGAAAAATTGATATTAACATTATTTTGGCATGAACTTAAGAGAAGGTAAGCAAATGTGTTGATGGATGATGTGTGAAAACCTTTTTCTATTATATAGTTAATATATATTATAATAAGGAAGAAAAATATATAGTGTGAGAATATACTTAGAAAGGAGGTGAAACCATTTTGGAGGAAAAAATAAATGAGAAATTGACATATGACAATGAATAATGTGGGATGACTTTTTTTATTATATAGTTAATATATTAATAGATTTTTTAAGTTCCACTCATAGTTTTGAAAATTAGAAATCTTTGTTATTGCTTAATAAATTGTTATATGTGTTACTTGCCCCTTGTTTTCATGTTTTGGAACCTATATTTAACTTTTGTAGAATTAGGTTTGAAACTAACATATACTATAAATTGTTATATATTATACATGTTATTAATCATGAATTGTATTGTTATATATTATTGTGATCATGTGTTTTATATTTCCTAGACTACATAATTATTATATATGTTACTATCAAATAATTATAAATTTCAAATTGTTTACTCATCTATTTATGATTTATATTTTCTGATAATAATAATAATAGTTATGTTTTTCTCTTATGTACAAACAATACCTCATAGAATATATTTTGAAATTTCAATTGATGCATGATTTTGTTAAAAAATTCGGAAAAATTGAAGAATCAAACCAAACCGAACAATATCTTTGTGTTTGGTTTGATCATCCAATTACACAAAAATCAAACCAAACCTTTACAATTTTACTAAAATAAATAAATAAAAGAATTAATATTTTCTTTAATTTAGTAATAAATAAATAAAAAGACAAATAAATATTTTCACTTCACTAAATATTTTCACTTCACTAAATATTTTCTTATGCTCCTACATTAAAACATAACAAGCAACAATAAATTTAATACCTAATAACTACAAATTCTTGATTTTCTATCACAGGGAAACAAGATGATGAATTGTGAGAGATAAAAATAAAATAAATAAATAAATTTGGCTTCTTTCAATAATTAATTAAGTAACCAAACATAGTTTTAAAATATCCTACAATCCATCTTATTTAGTGATAATATCACCTAGAACAAACACATTACTGAGTCTATAACTGACTCCCAAATTCAGTTTTCAAATTAAAAGACCATTATATTCTTAAAATTGAGTTTAAAAAAATTTCTACACTTTAATCGTAAAAAATATTATGGCAACTCCAAACATGATGTGTAATTGAAACTCAACTGAAAATCAAGACACATAAGTAAGATAGATAGTGTAGTTATAAATAAAATAATTTATTTAATATATTTTATGAAAGATAATATATTTAATATATTTTATGAAAAATATAATTTAAATTCACTTGTAAACTTCAAAAATTATGAATAGCTTACTATAATAAAATACATTTTTTAACTCAGAATGTCATTATTGTGCTGATGTATTGTGTTGTTTTTGTTATTATTTCTATAATGGTATTACTAATCCTGAATTAATATTTTTTTAGGTTGAATTGGATATTCATTTAAATTGTTATATATATATATATTGAATATAATGAATGAATTTAAAATTATTTAATATTAGAATTGAGTCTATAATTGACTCACAAATTCAGTTTTCAAATTAAAAGACCATTATATTCTTAAAACCTAGTTTAGAAAAATTTCTACACTTTAATCGTAAAAAATATTTTGGCAACTCCAAACATGTTGTGTAATTGAAACTCAACTGTAAATCAAGGCACGATAAGTAAGATAGATAGTGTAGTTATAAATAAAATAATCAAAATGGAAGATAATATATTTAATATATTTTATGAAAAATATAATTTAAATTTACTTGTAAACTTCAAAAATTATGAATAACTTACTATAATAAAATACATTTTCTAACTTAGAATGTCATTGTTTTGCTGATGTATTGTGTTGTTTTTGTTATTATTTCTGAAATGGATATTATTAATCCTGAATTAATATTTTTTTGGGTTGAATTGGATATTCATTTAAATTATTTTATATATATATCGAATATAATGAATGAATTTAAAATTATTTAATATTAGAACAAACACATTACTGAGTTTATAATTGACTCACAAATTCAGTTTTCAAATTAAAAGACCATTATATTCTTAAAACCTAGTTTAAAAAAATTTCTATACTTTAATCGTAAAAAATATTTTGGCAACTCCAAACATGTTGTGTAATTGAAACTCAACTGAAAATCAAGGCACGATAAGTAAGATAGATAGTGTAGTTATAAATAAAATAATCAAAATGGAAGATAATATATTTAATATATTTTATGAAAAATATAATTTAAATTCACTTGTAAACTTCAAAAATTATGAATAACTTACTATAATAAAATACATTTTCTAACTTAGAATGTCATTGTTTTGCTGATGTATTGTGTTGTTTTTGTTATTATTTCTGAAATGGATATTATTAATCCTGAATTAATATTTTTTTGGGTTGAATTGGATATTTATTTAAATTGTTTTATATATATTGAATATAATGAATGAATTTAAAATTATTTAATATTAAAATTATCCATTTAATTATATCCACTAAAATATATTAACTTTAATAAACGATTTTTAATGAAATTAATTTTCTAAGATATGTATAAATTATGTATAATTTTGACACTCTACTTATTGCATACATATAAGCTATGAAACACGGATACTGATACGCGTGTCGGGTACGATACGTATTCGATATGTCGACACGTATCTTTTCCAAAATATAGGATACGATATGTTCAGGGACACGCGTATAAAATAATAAAAACACATAAAATATGATAAAATTATAAGTGTAAATCAAAATATCCAAAGTAAAATATATAATGGAAATTTAAAATCAGTGCCATCCATAACAAATCTATCTTATTCTATTTTAATGAAAACAAATCTATCCTAAAATCATTGCCTTCCATAACAAATATATTTTATCATATTTTAATGAAAACGGATCTATGTTATTATGTTTTATTCGAAACGAATCTATCTTATCCTATTTTATTGAAAACGAATCTATCTTATCCTGTTATATTGGAAACGAATCTATATATCCTACACTTTACTGAAAACGAATCCATATATCCTATATTTTATTGAAAACGAATCAGATACGTGTCTTAATATTTATTTATTTTATTTTATTTTTTTAATTTTTGAATACTCTATGGATACATATCTTTCGCAAATCTGAGCGTATCCGTGTTAGATACGTGTCGGACACCGACACATGATGGTGTTTGACGAATCCGTACTTGAGAGCATATAAGCATGCTTATAAAATCATGGTTTGGTCCACCTTATGAATAAAATCTTATTCCTGCCCTGTCAACATCTCTACGAGCTCTTCCACCCTATATATATAATTTTTTCTTCTCCTTCAATCACAAATTCAGAATCTCAGCTGTATCAATGGCTCATATTATGAGCCCCTTCCTTCTTCTTTGTGTTATTCTTTTCACAGGTTCGTCTCATTGTCTCGTGCTTAAAAACATAATAATTGAGTATTTTCATGATAAATTATTTAAAATAACACTTTAAGTGATATATTTTTTGAGATAATAGATATGTTTCCGTCACCAATCACCCAAAGACTATAATCTTTCAACTTGTACCAATGTTAGATCGTATTTTTATATTTTCTATGCATAATTAGTTTATCACCAAAGTGTGATGCACGGTTAAAATTAAACAAAGAAAAATAAGTTAAAATCACAAAATATGTTAAATGCTATATATTATACCAATATATAATTTTCATATATTCCAAAATTATTGGACATATTTCATACCCTAATATTTATATTTCTAATTTACCTCCTGTTATCTATGTAAAATTAAATTACTACATGATATTATCTTCATAAAATTAAATTTACCATTTAGTCGATAAACTATCAGAGTCACTTGGTGGAAAAAATTGAATGGAGCTTACAATTTTTTAAAAGGAAATTATAGCTTTACAATCTAGCTTTCACAAAGCAATAATAACTTCTAATAATCAATTTTACTTTTTGAAAAGTTAACAAATTACATTACTTACCTCACATTAAAATGCCCAATACTCTTTCATCTTCTATCCATTATAATATATTATTGGGGAATATATTTTATATATAAGTATACCCACTTAATAATAATAATTAATTAATAAAAAACTATATAAATAATAAATAATTAAATAAATAAATTTAATATGTTATTTTTAGTCATTTACATACTTCAATCACAACCTATATTATTATAAACTTTCTATATTGACAACTATAAAACAATTACAAAATAAGAAACTTACAACTGCAAATTAGTTTTCAAGAATAAACCATTTGAAGCACACATTAAAATACAACATATATGTGGAATATTATCAAATATCCTTAACTTTTTTATTATATATTTTTACATTTTTTTGAACATATATATAGAAAATGTTACAATAATTAATTGAATAATAATCTATTTATTTTTGTTTTCGAATACAGTTACTATATATTAAAATGCTATATTTTGTTTTTGTTGTTGAAGTTTTAAAACATTATTCTTTTCTTTCAATTTAAAATTTGTGTTTTCATGTCAACATTTTATTACATGCACATCTTGTTTTGTAATTCATTTAAACAATGGATTCCTTCAACCAAATTATTTATATTGATTACCTCATTAAAAAAGCATTCTCAATGATTCCTTATAATAATGATGTGGACGAAAAATATAATGCGCGGATAAATAATCTATTATTTTATTTTAAAATCACTCTATTAAAGTTTAAAAATGATATATTACATGTGAGAATAATCAAGTAAGATTCACAATAGTATAACGCCATCTATAATATGTAATATTTCTTTTAAGTGTAATCTTCATATATGACATTATCAAACTCTAGGTATTTATTATTATTCATGTAAATAACTTATTAACTATGATAACTTTTTTAAACAGTCAAAATATTTACAAAATGTTATTTGTTACCTTCATGAATGGACTTTCATTTAATGTAAAGTTACCCGTCAAATAATAGTATTAAAATTTATATATGGTTCCAATTTATTCATAGATAGATTAAAATGTAAATTTTTTGATTCATGAAAGTGAAACTTATTGAAAGAGTTAGACATACACATTAAAAAAGATTAATTCTTTATCTAAGAATACACTTAGTTATACAAAAAAAAAATATTACATCATCCTATAATCATTAAAAACTAGGTAGTTTAGTAAGTATCCTATATATAATATGGATGATGATGAGTTTTGAATATGAGCTTTTAAGAAATATGGATGAGATCCTCAATCATATTTACAATCACGTCCCTAACCAATTACAATGAAGTAAAATTAATAAATGTATGAATATTTAATTTTTTTAACTAACGTGACATAATATGATTGATCTGGGACAGAGTTTGGGACATCAGATCATTGTTCTAAGAAACATATGAATTTTTTTATATGAAATCTCACTCAGAATGAGCTACAACTAGCTGAGGGAGAATATATGTTTTTAGGTTAGGTTTCAAAACGAAATTATGAGGGGAAATATGGTTTAATAATTTTGTATTTTATTAAAAATGACTAAAATTTGAACTTTTAAAAAATCTGTCATATTTATATTTAAGCATTTATATCGAGTAGTGGAATATTCAGTACATAAAAGTATCTCTACTCGAGTGTCTTTTCCTGCTCAATTTTTAATGACATTTTTCTTGGCTTTTATTCTTGATTAAAATAATAACATAGTCATTTCCTACTTTAGATGAGAGATGATTAGTTAAAACTTATAATTTATATACCAGTTAAGTTTCGGAGGAGAATAAAAGAAAATAGAGAGTTTCGGAGGAGAATAAAAGAAAATAGAGAGTTTAAAAATCATACAGCATATTTATAAGATATCTGAAGTATTCATTTTTTCTTTCATCCATTCCAAAAGTCAACTCACCTGCCACGACAGGTTTTGAAGTGAAAGCTTTACCCTATGATTACTCTGCCATAAGTGAAGTAAGTCACATTTCATATTTTGAAGTGTATTCCAAATATATATTACTGAAAATTTGACTCTAATGGTGGGTCCTCATGTTTTGAACCTCAGTGTTTGAAACAACCTCAGAAGCCTCAATATAATGGAGGAATCATCAAAAACCCAGAACTGAACAATGGACTAGAAGGTTGGACTGTATTTGGAAATGCAAAAATAGAACAGAGAGAATCATCATGCAACAAATATGTTGTAGCCTATAACAGGAAGCAACCTTCAGATTCTGTCTCACAAAAGATTAACCTTCAAAAGGGGATGCATTATACTCTATCTGGTAAACTTTTATTACTCAAATATCATAAATTTCACACACTTCCAATCTAGCTTTATTGTTATATTATGCTGTTATTGCTATTGTGGTCATTGCGATGCTGATTGCAGCCATTGCAGTGTGAATTATTTTATGATTAAAAACTATTTTTGAATTCGATGCGGCCTCATGCAGTCCAAATGCGGTCCGATGCGGTTGCATTGTTATTGATATTATGGTTGGGGGTTGAATTATGCAGGTTGGATACAAGTGACTGGGAGCAATGTTCTAGTAAAAGCAACACTCAAAACAAGCAAAGGGTATACCCTTGCTGGTGCCACTTATGCTGAGTCACATTGTTGGTCTATGATTAAGGGTGGTTTCACAGCAGATACATCAGGACCAGCTGAGCTATATTTTGAGGTACTTCTGTTGGGTTCTGGATAATTGTCCTGTGTTTTTATTTTTCAATGGAAGTTACTTAGTCATTAGTCATTTTCTAAATTTTCTTACTGTTGAACATGCTGAACTGTGTAGAGCAAAGATACTTGTGTGGATATTTGGATTGACAATGTGTCCTTACAACCATTCACAGAAGAGGAATGGAAGTCTCATCATGTTAAGAGTATTGAGAAGGTAAACATTTGTTATATATAGTTTTGTACTGCATATATTTCTCACTGAAGGCATCATATTTCTCACTGAAATTATTAGGAACTTACCAAATGATATTATTTGGTAAAGGGTGTATCATGCATGGATTTTTTTTTACATAACTTCAAAGTTCAGACATATATCAACAACATTGAGTTTTTATCTTCATTGCATATGTGAATTTCAAAGATACCAATGGAATATAGTTATAGTGTTGTATGCAAAACATCTTGTACAAAATTCATGAGATAGAGGGGTTCTTAAATAACCTTTGTCGTATGATATATGGCAAAGAGAAATAGGAATGAATGTACAATAAGTATAATAGTGATGACTTGGGTGCAGGCACGCAAGAGGAATGTATTACTAAAAGTAGCTCATAAACAAGGGAGTTCGGTAGGAAATGTGGCCATATCTATTAAACAGAAGAGGTCAGGGTTTCCATTTGGAAGCGCCATAAACCATAATATCCTGAACAACACTGCATACCAAAACTGGTTCGCTTCTAGGTTCACAGTTACCACATTTGAAAATGAACTGAAGTGGTATTTCACTGAAGTTGTACAAGGGAAAGAGAACTATGAAGTTGCTGATTCCATGTTACAGTTCGCAAAGCAACACAAGATTGGTGTTAGAGGCCACTGTGTATTTTGGGATGATCCTAAGTACCAACCTAGTTGGGTTCCTTCACTCTCCCCATACCAACTTAAGTCGGCCACTCAAAAGAGGATTCTATCTGTTGTAAAAAGATACAAGGACAAATTTATTGCATGGGATGTTGTTAATGAAAACCTTCACTTTTCATTCTTTGAAAGTAAACTTGGACAACAATTTTCATCCAAGGTTTTCAGTGTGGTTCACAAAATTGATCCAAGAGTCACTTTATTCTTGAATGAGTATAATACGGTCGAAGAAGAGACAGACAGTTCAGTAAATGTGGCAAAGTATATTCGGAAGCTCAGACAGATCAAAAGCTATTCTACGTCTAAGGGAATTAAAATTGGGGTTGGTCTTGAATCTCATTTCACTCACACTCCAAACCTGCCTTACATGAGAGCTTCCATTGATATGCTTGCCTCCACTGGTTCACCTGTTTGGATTACTGAATTAGATGTTGCAAACCAACCGAAGCAGGTAAAGTTCAATAACATCAAAGCAACTCTTAATTTTCCGTTGCATGAAGATTCTTATTTCATGACACTTCAACAAAGATTTACTTACTGAAGTACTTGTTCATAAAACATTAATGAATGATGATTTTAGCTATTTATGCATGCATTATATTAATGTGATTACAGTTTTCTAATATATACAATTTTTGCAGGCAGAGTACTTTGAACAGGTTTTAAGAGAAGCACACTCTCACCCAAAGGTACAAGGCATTGTAATGTGGACAACATGGTCACCAAATGGTGAATGCTATAGGATTTGCCTGGTTGATAAGAACTTCAAAAACTTGCCTGGAGGGGATGTTGTGGACAAATTGCTTCGCGAGTGGGGTTCCAAACCAGTATCAGTAATTACAAACCAAAATGGAACACATGAGGTAAACCTTTTCCATGGCGATTACGAAGTCACAATCAGCGACCCGGCCAACACGGATCACCACTTCACTCAGCAAGTGCAAGTGCTTCCAGCAGATCAACCAGAGAAAACAACAACTCAAGTATTACAAATTTCTATTTAGATGTAGTTATAGCTTCTGCCGTTCTGCGTATTAGTCTTTCGATTTTTAATCATGTAATCTGTAAAAGGAGTACTTATACTAATTGCAGTTGTTTGAATAAGAATAGTTCAAGATGACAGAGAAGCATAATTGGTAACCAAATTTTGCTGATAATTTAAGAGGTAAAACTCAATTTAAAATTTCTAATGTCACTTAGTGTAGGGGATGAACTGAGACAAGTTTTGTTGAGCTATATCAAAAGACAATGAAGTGTGTCAATTTACTCTGGTTCCTTGGCAATTCAACAAGTAAACTCTTAACTGGCTCAGACCAAACATTCATCAACCATTAAACTATTTTATATGTTCCTATCCACCCTCCTCTACACATGTAAAATAGCTTCAAGTGCAAGGCAATGCAATTACAATTCCAATCCACAAGAAAGGTGGACCCTACCACCTAACCTCACTGGCCCACTTGAACATAGAGCACTAACCTTCTCAGTATTTAACTCACTTGTCCAAGCAATTCAACATCTTTGGTTGTAGTAAAACACAAGGGATTTTTATGATTATGATCTAGAAGACCAAGACCACACACATCATATTTTATGATTATGATTATGATTTAATGGTACCTATATTTTTGGCCAATGTCTCTAGTCAACTAAACACAAACACAGGCAGCACAAAACCATGACCAATGCACTTCACACTCTCTAGTTCTTTTTCCACTCAAATTTCAGACACGCAAGTTCATTTTTTTATACTAATCAATAATGCATCCAATCAAACTTTGCATAAAAGAATGAAAAAAAGGGACAAACACAGCGTCATCTTATCATCTAATCAACATTTTTTCTTTATATAACTTGAATTTGATATGATTTGATTCCTCATCACTTATTGATAGTAATTAATGATATCATTATAAGATTAGGACAAAAAATCTTCCCTCAAAGTACAGAAAAGGAAAAACAATATCACAGCTGGCAAGAAGAATCAATGGCTAGTTGAACAAACACCACTGCACTTTTTATTTTGTGTCTGTGACATATCCACTGCCCATTTAATTGCAACACGTGGGGATCAAGGTTTTTTTTCCTCTTTATTTTTCATCCCTTGTTTTTGTGAGATACCATTTATTACTCTTAGCTTTTGCCATGAATTCGTTCACCAAATTCCTGAGAGACGAGAGGGACCTTTTGCCTTGGTGAGTAGAAGAAAAGGGGCATGTTCTTTTATGTCCTTTCTTTCTTTCTCATAATACACATACACACATTTTTTTTTCTCTCTCTCGAATTATTACTTCAGAAACCATTCATTGTACAGATGGATCATCGATTATAGAGGTGGTTTAGTAGCTAGCTGGAATCTTCTGCACTTGCATCATGTGTTTAACTGCCACAACTATTGTTATTTTCAGATAAAAATCCAACTCCGTTTGACCCATTTTGGAACAAGAAAAAAAGTGGAAACCTTTATTTATAGCTTGTCTTCATTAGCCTTTGTAATGGTTCCAAGTAACGAAGAGTATTGGATCTCACATACCCACTACAGCAATGTTATAAAACCGCTAAAATCTATGACTGCGAGCAACCCAAGAAAGTAACTAAGTAAGTATGAAATTGGTGTTTATTCTATTTTATTCTGCAACATGATTTAATGAAATTATTATAAAAATATAAATGCCTCTTTTTGTTTGCATGTATAATGGTGCAGTTTAAGAATATAGAAATCATAGAGAGACTCAAAGTATGGTTATTTGTGGCGTGCTGTGATGGTTCCTCGTGATAACTCTGGCATTGTGTGAGTTTCGAGAAACCAAGCTGAGCCACATTCACCACAGTAACGTGTCTCCATTTTCATGGTTTTGAGTCAAATGAGTAGCTGAAATAAAATCTCACCTTTATTCACCAACTTTGGTTTCAAGTTTCAACCTTTCTCTATGCATTATGCACAAGTGAAGAAGAATAAGAAGAATAAGCATAATGGTAGATCTGAAGTGAAGACTAGAGTGTGTTAAAGTTTGGTAAGAAAAATCAAAGATCTTTCTCAACGATTTTCAGCTAATTTTATGCACATTACTCAATCATGCATTAACTCTTTCCTATATGGAATTCCAATCAAGTCAAAGATCTCATTGAAACATAGATTAATAGTAATAATACTTGTCTTTCCAAGGTCTCAATAGTGAAGATATGGAAAAACCCTCTATTTTCTGTGTGTTTGTTATAACCTTCATGCTTTGTGTTCTGTCCGAAACTGCTATATCAGAAGATGATTCTGAAGCACTTCTAGCACTGAAATCATCCATTGATGTTGAAAACACACTTCCATGGCAAAAAGGAAGTGATGTGTGTGCATGGTTAGGAGTCAAAGATTGCTTCAACGGAAGGGTCAGAAAGCTAGTGCTAGAATACTCAAACTTAACTGGCACATTAGATTCAAAGATCTTAAACCGTTTAGATCAACTTCGAGTTCTCAGCTTCAAAGGAAACTCACTCTCAGGTCAAATCCCTAACCTCTCTGGCTTAATCAACCTCAAGTCACTTTTTCTCAACAATAACAACTTCTCCGGTGAGTTCCCAGCCTCCGTCACCGACCTCCACCGCGTCAAGGTTATTGTCTTATCAGGAAACAGAATCTCCGGCGAAATCCCGGCGTCTCTGCTGAAACTCCGGCGACTCTATGTACTTTACCTTCAAGACAACTTCTTCACAGGGACAATCCCGGGTTTCAACCAAACCGGACTCAGGTACCTGAATGTATCGGATAACCAACTTTCCGGCGAGATTCCGGTAACTCCTACATTACTCCGGTTCAACGAATCGTCGTTTTACGGAAACCCAAGACTCTGCGGAGAAGAGATTCAAAGAGCATGCAAAAGCAGCAGCAGCATTGTTTCTCCACCTTCTACTAGTCCCAGTTATCCGATGAGACCAGAAGGGCATAAAAGTAAAACAACATGGAGCCGTAAGAAGCTGATAAAAGTAATAGGAGGAAGTGTTGGTGGGGTTGTTTTGTTATTAATATGTTTGGTTTTGTGTTGGTGGGTTTGCAAGAAAAGCAAAGGAAGTAGTGAAGGAATTGGTGACGTGGAGGAGAGAGAAGAAAGAGGTGGAGGAGGAAATGGTGGTGGTGGTGGTGGTGGCAGAGATGGTAATAATGAAAGCAAAGAAGGGGTATTTGCATGGGAGAATGAGGGTGTAGGGAAGTTGGTGTTCCTAGGAGCAGGGGATAGAGAAATGAGATACAGCTTAGAGGATTTGCTGAAGGCATCAGCAGAGACATTGGGGAGGGGTATAATGGGAAGTACATATAAGGCAGTGATGGAGTCAGGGTTCATAGTAACAGTGAAGAGGTTGAAAGATGCAACATATCCAGGGTTGGAAGAGTTTAAGAGAGAGATAGAGATAATTGGAAGGCTTAGACACACTAATTTGGTGCCACTAAGGGCTTATTTTCAAGCTAAGGAAGAACGTCTTTTAGTTTATGATTATTTCCCTAATGGCAGCCTCTTTTCTCTCATTCATGGTATGTATCTCCATCTTCTCATTCTCTTATTTCCATATTTATTATTGGGCTTAATTGTAGATGTTGTTTCTTTATAAACTATTATCAAGGTGGAATGAGTGACTTAAATAGTTATAGCATTTAAAGGCTCTGGATATGATATTGGGGACAATATTTTACTTCATCAATTTATATATGCACATTATGGGCTAGCCATACTCCTACTCGTCCAACCAATCTGGTATGATCATGATTAAGTCTGAATATTGTTGGATTTCATTGCATCGAATTTTGGTTCAAAATTAATTGTAATAAATATTTAAGGTTGGCTAAGAAATGACCATATACTGCCCTATGGTCACCCATTCTAATGACATCTATATGTCTCTCAAGAATCATTGATTGTCTATTTCTTAAACATATAATATATAAATGATTTAACAAAATATCTACATTATCATTTATCATTTCATATATAAAATGATATGTATTATATTTAGTCGATCTAAGGTTGGTTTCGATTTCAAAAACTGAACTATTCAAGATTTGAGGTCAGTTTAGATTTCTAAGTCTTGAAAAAAATAGTCTGACGAATATTTAAGAGTCCTTAATGAAAGACCCTACCTGGGCACTAGGAGCTGATGTTTTTAATAATTGTTGTATTGAGTGTTTGAAAAGTATTATTGTGTTCATAATGTTTAGGTAATAGGGCCCCTCCTCCTATATCCAATTATATCTATGCACTGAGTCTTTCACTCTCACACGGATTTTGTTAAATTAAATAAGTATGAATGGTCTTGCTTTCCTTGTCACGTTGTTTAATGTAATTTCAGACTTTATAAAAATGTGTGCTCTCAAATTGACAACTAATTTATAAGTGGGACCCATGTTAGTGTTGTCACACTCAACCCATTTATAGATTAAAGATAGTTGAATGAGTTTTTGCTATGGTGCACTACCATATACTTCAATACTGATCTAACACGAAAAGCTATTCCTATATTATAAAATATAATAGATATATGAAATAAATGCATTGATCTTTTCAAGATAATGCAATACCAATAATGTAGTAGTTAAAACTGGTTATTTGTGGGGAAAACATATGTCACTGTTGCATTATTTTGCAGAGCATTTAAAAAATCAAGAAATGGGAATGAGAGATCACATGTTCCAAATGATGTTTCATTCCTTGTCTCAAGTCAATCAGAATGTTACATTTTAATATTTTTTGCTTTTAAAATTTTTCTTTTATTCATGTGTTAATATGTATTGACTTGAGACATGAAATAAGACATTATTGGGGACAGGTAATCCTACCGATGAGGCTGGGCCTATGGGTTAGCTAGCCTCTTATAATTGAGATATGAGGGTGACTTAACATGTCTCTTGATATGAAGAGTTTTACTATTTTTCTCCCCTCCTTTTTGGATTAAGTGGTATTATCATGGTGTGGTTAAAAATTGTTTGTAATTTCTTTATTTGAGTGTGCTTGATTTGTTGAAAATGAGGGACTAAACTATGCAATTTTTTTACCCTTGTTTGACTTCAAAATTGGCTTCTATATTGGATGAGAATTTCTCCATAAGACAACATAAAAGTTATATTTTGTGTCCCCCATCAAACCATAAGATGCATTAAACACATCTGAGTCTTTGAAGAATCAGAGATTTAGATAAAGATTTCATTGTAAGGATGCCATATGTGCTAATTAATAGGCTATAGGATGAAAGTGATAACTATCTTGTCATGTCAATTGCTGTGTAAAGAGAATTTTGTGCATTTCAACATTGCTATTTCATGTCATATGACAGAAGAAATGTTGCCATGACTGTAATGCAGGATCGAAAACAACCGGTGGCGGAAAGCCTCTTCACTGGACATCCTGCCTTAAAATTGCAGAAGATCTTGCAACCGGCATGCTCTATATCCATCAGACAAACCCCGGCTTAACTCATGGAAACCTGAAATCTTCGAATGTCTTGCTCGGCTCTGACTTTGAGTCCTGTCTTACTGATTATGGTATTACTATGTTCCTTAATCCTGACTCAATGGATGAACCTAGTGCCACTTCTTTATTCTATAGAGCGCCCGAATGCCGTAGCTTTCAGAGGCCACACACTCAACCAGCTGATGTATACAGCTTCGGCGTCCTTCTCCTTGAGCTTTTGACAGGAAAAACACCCTTTCAAGACCTTGTTCAGGCACATGGCTCCGACATACCTAGGTGGGTTCGGTCTGTGCGCGAAGAAGAGACGGAGTCAGGGGATGACCCAGCCTCAGGAAATGAAGCATCAGAAGAGAAGCTTCAGGCTCTTTTGAACATTGCAATGACATGTGTTTCACTAGTACCGGAGAATCGGCCTACAATGAGAGAAGTTTTAAAGATGATAAGAGATGCAAGAGGGGAAGCTCATGTTTCATCTAATAGCAGTGATCATTCACCTGGTAGATGGTCAGATACTGTTCAAAGCATTCCAAGGGAAGAACACTTGAGCATATGATTGCTGATTTTTTCGACTAGTCAATAGTTAAAACTAAGCATTCTGATTTTTCATGAATTGGTTATTCATTCCATGCATTGCATAACTAGGTGATACTGAAACTCATGCTGTAAGGACTAGATTCTTAACCTCTTGTTTTGTGAGTATATATGTGCAGTTTAGAGGTAATGGATTCATTTACACATTCATCAAAGATTCAGCATTCCAAAAGATTCTCAGCATAGTCCTTTTTTCTTTCTATGATGTGTGCTTTCTATTTTATTTTATTTTATTTTCTGGATGGTGTTTAATGCTACAATACACACATGTTTTTGATGCATCCTTTAATATGCCATGACCTGATAGTTTTGTTAACAAATATAATTTTCCTCTGCACATACTTATTTAATATGAACATGTGTATTACTGTCCCTATATAAACCCAAACCAAAATTTAAGTTTAAGAAAAAAGCCCAACATCAAACTATAGATTAAGATTGGTTATATTATCCTAAAACTATTCTCACTCAAACACACTTAATAATAAAGTTGTTATGATGGGATCAAATACGTTCGTGCACAAAGACTAATCAGAGTGCAAAAGGTGAGGTGTCAAGATGAACATTGACATCACTGTCAAAAAAGAAAGAAAGATGGGGATCACATGTCCCAACAGTATCTCATTTCCTGTCCCAAACTAATCATATATTAACACGTGGATAAAATAAAAAATTTAAAAGTAAAAAAGTAATAAAACAAAACATTCTAATTGACTTGAGACACCGTTTGAAACAGGTAATCTCATTCACTCAAAAGAGAGTAATAATGTGGATATGAGTGGTTGGTTGGTCTGCAGAGATTAAAGATTAATATGATGCTATAACCTTTATTATAGTAAAGATGCCAATAGGGATCTGATTATTTTGTTCCCCTACCCAAAACAAAAGATGCTACATTTATCACCAAGTCTTGCCAATTTTCCTAAACAAGCATGCTTGCCAAGTCACATTTCTAGTCAAGGTAAAAGAATATATTATGAGGAGGTTTCTATTTTTTTCAATTTTTTTAACTTATTTATAGTTTTTAAATAAAACTACTTCAACAATTAGTTTCTCTTCAACACAATATTCCTTCCTTTTCTTTTCCTTCATTGGATTTTCTATAGTATTGTTTGTGTCACAAAGCAGAATAGAATAGAATAGAATAGAATAGATAGAGAGAGAGAGAGAGAGAGTGGAATAGCACAACCCAGAAAAGTAGGAAATGACAAAATGGTAGTGTTAAGCTACGAGTTATAGCATTGTATTGAAAAAGTAAGAAAAAAGAAAAAACAAAGCATAACCATTCACCACCCACAACACCAACTAGCTCTTACTCGGAAAGTTGTTGCTGCTGCTAAAAGGTAACACTTTCTCTCTCTAACCACTTTCCCTCTTCTATTTCGACACGTTCAATTTTATGTTTTTAAAGCTTTTTGTCGTTTTCATTAGCAGCTCCATAATTGACCCTTCTGAACCTCAAGTTTTCTCCTTTTTCTATGCACTGATTTAGGTTTCTTTGGGCTTCAGCTTCAGGCTTCGTTTTTTCTTCTGGGCTGCTCTCTATTTTTCTCGATTCTCAATTTCTGAGCTAAAGTTTGGATTTTTCGGGGTTCTGATCGTGGGATTTTTGGTTGTGTAATCTGGGGTTTATATAATTAAACTGAGGAAGTTCCTGGTGGGTTTTGTTTTTCTTTTGTGAGGAATCTAAATGATTTTGATTTTTGGATTGGATGGAGTACTCTGAATTGGTGAATTGGTATTATTTATTTCTTTGAAAAATGGTTTTTGGGACTCCTACTTGTGGGTTATGGTGATTTGGGAAAATCTTCAGATGCAACTAGGAAGTGGGATAAGGATGGCTTCAGAGTCAAACACAGGGTTTCACTGTGAAGATATAGATTCAGCTTTGAACAGGCATGCAATATCTTTTCAGTCTGGTGCTATGACTATGAGTAACCTCTCACAGATGGTTCCAATGGGCAATTATTTTGGGTTGAATAATATTAATTCTGGGATGATATATTCCGGGAATTCGACTATGATTAACAGCAATCCTGTCATAAGTCAACCTGTTAATCCATCTGGTTCTTCTTCTCTTCTGCTTGATTCAGTACCGGGGCTCAAGCATGACGCTGGGTTGGCTGTTGAGTGGTCTGTTGAAGAACAGTACAAATTGGAGGAGGGCCTTGTCCAGTAAGTATTTTATCTTTAGCCTTATTTTTCATTTTGGCATGTATATGTCACGTTCGTTCATGTGTACTTGTTTTCAATTTACTTCCTCATGAAATGAATCCGGAGTTTGAGTCTTAAGATTATTGGAAATTTGGATTTTTTTTGTTAGGGATGAAACAATTGTGTTCGCCATTTATATCCCTGGCCTGGTTATAATCATGAAGTATAAGGCCAATCAGGATGTCTGTCTTTTTTATGAGTGGACTATGTGCTGTATTTTTTATTTTTTCGACTTTCTTGTTTCCAAATGTGTTATTCCTTTGAAACTTCAGTTTGTACTTAGTATGCTACCAAGCATTGTTTTTCTCTGTTAAGTGCTAACATTTGATTGGTCCTACGCTTTTCTCTTTGCTGTTGTACAATATATTTATATGTGATAGTGTTGATATTGTCTTGGCTTCTTCCTATAGTTTATGTTTGACTATCCTTGTTTTCTCAATTCTTCTGTCTCATGACTAGATATGCTGATGAGCCAAGCATCATGAGGTATATCAAAATTGCTGCGTTATTGCCTGATAAAACTGTCCGCGATGTTGCTTTGAGGTGTAGGTGGATGACAGTAAGCTATTTTTTCTTTCAACACTTTCTCCAATCTTCATATTTTTATGCCAGCTATAAATGACACCCATGTTGTACAAGGGTGGAGAAGAAAATATTAAATTTGCATTGAAGTCAATTAAGTATGTTGCAATTAATTGAAGCTGAATATGTATAGTGGAATTTTCTCTTTACAAGGTATTCAAAATGTACTTGTTTCATTTCCTGCTCCTTACTCCCTTCTATGCCTTAGTTTTGTATGCCATTGTTGCAACTTGCAACACGGCTCAAGGGTTTAAAGGCAGGAGTTTAGATTTTTGTTGTGGTCATGGTAGCTTTTCAGGCGATTGTTGAAAAATGAAGGAAAATATAGGTGATGGAACTTGTAATTGGGCTAAAATATGCTTGTGGTGGCTGCAGCTGTAATATTGGGGTTGCAATTGTCATCATAGATCACAATTTAGGACTGTATTTAAAGGTTATGTTCTCATGTTTGAAGCAGACGCCTAATCAATTAAACCACATTAACTTTCCTTTCCCTTTTACCATTTTAAAGTGAAAAATTATTTGGGTGGTGCATTAAAATCCACAAAAATAAAGTTAACTGCTGCATGAACATAATGAATGAAGCATTTGACTTGTATACCTATGTATATTACGCCTTAATGTTTGTTTATGTAATCTTAAAATACTGTAAACCCATTTGCAGAGAAAGCGAAGGAAACCAGAGGAACACAATATGGGAAAGAAGGTCAATAACAGAAAGGTATGTGAAATTTAGGAAGCTGTTGTATATGTCTCCTTTTTTTACAGGTAAAGTTTATTCCTTCTTTATTAAGGGTGAAGGGGGAGAGCGCAGTTGCTAGGGTTTGAACCTAGGCGCTCACAGTTAATGTCCCGCAGCTCTACCAATTGAGCTGACTCTTGGGGACCAAAGTTGGTGCACATGTTTCTTATAATTTGGTGTATGTTGAAGAGTCGTCCAGTTAATAGAAAAGGGCGGCCTAGTGCACGAGACTTCCATTTAGTGGGGTCTGGGAAGGATAGATGTACACACTACTAAGATAAAGCAGAAACTGCTGACAAGATGCCATAATATATTATAGATAAAGCAAAAAGATCCTCCCTTGGCTCTTGGTAACTAGTGCCCTTTGGGCATTAGTTAAGAAGTGCTTAATAACTATAAATAATTATGTTACTTAAAGAAAACTCAAGTTATTTTAATAACAAGATATGATAAAGTTTCATCCCATAAATGGGTTTGTTGGTTTGATAAATTGAATCAGTAAATGACTTTAGGATCTAATGTTGATTGGAGAACCAGTATTCTAAAGTCATGCTTCTTCAGGATAAGCCAGTGGAGTCAGCATCAAAGACAAATTTGCTTTCAGCTTTCCCACCAAGCATGGGCACATATTCTCACATATCACACCATATGGATCAAAGTCAACGGATATTGTATGATGGTTAGTATATAGTTTTTTTCAAATTGCTATATTATACATATGATCACGTAAATTCCCATCATTTTCTCTTGTGTATAATTCCATTATTTCTTACTGTTGCTGCTCAGTTATAACTAAAATTCCAGGTCTTCAAGGCCTTGTCTTCGTTAGCATTTCTTCGCCACAAAATCATCCCCTTGGTTTTCTTCACATAAAACATGGCTAGCAGAGATATCTCATCCAACTAGAACATAACTAATTGTTTTTTTAACTTCAAACAAAAAAACATTTTCATACAATTCTAAACACTCTTAACTTCAATTTCTGAAATGTAGTAATTATGCCCATCAAACTCCGGAATTTATCCTTTGTTTATACTGACTACTATTCTTTTGTAATTTTACTCAGTCATTTAATACCAATTCCTTTTGAATGGAATAACTAATATCAGAACATCCCCCCTCCCCAAAGTTTCACTAGAACCTAAGTCCTGGTTTAACGAAATACTCTTTTCCTCGTGTATGATCAGGAGTCTGTGATCCTGTGAAGCAACTCATGGAGCAAAATGCTCAAGCTTTTAGTCAAATAACTGCTAACTTATCTACTTATAAGGTGAATAGCTCAACCTTCATACTGTTTTGGTGCTATTTTATAAATTCTGATGCAGCTGATTGTTTTAGGCCCTTTGCAAATATAGAAAATCATAAACCATTTTTAACAACTAGTTTAGTACTTAAATACTTTGTATGTGGCATTTCACCTACATTTAGAGATCAATATTGTCAATGAACATGATTTATGACAGCAGTATGACGTCGTTCAAACCATGTAGCCGACCCAACCTATTGGGATTAAGGCTTGAATGTTGTTGTTAGCATTTCACCTACCAAGGTTTTTTATTGTGATTAATTGATCACATTTTAGGAAAAGTTTAATTTTTTGGAAATATAATTGATGACATTTGCAAATGGCATTCAAAGGTTATCTATCGTGTCACAAGATTTAAGTTTTGAAATGCCAATATGATAGTGATTGAATTCTCTTTGTATAGTTGCTTTAGATAAACTTCTTAATGAATGGAATTACTCTGTATAAAATAAATGGAATTACTGTTGTGCTTTCAACTTTATGAATCTCCAAATTTGCCTCTTTGATTATTCTGATGAGTGTAACATTGATTTCTCAATATCAGTAGTTAACTAGATTCTGCATTCGCTTCATCTTAGTCTGTGACCTGTAAGAGAATTGTGTGCTCAAACCACCTGAACATGCTTTTGATGACTAGTCTTCCCTGTTCCGGTAGAAGTAAAGTTGCGGTAGTGTACAATATTTGCTACATTTTGGTGCATTTGGGTGGAGTGTGGTTCCTGAATTTTTTGGATATCTCTTCTGATATGCAACTGCTCTGGGACAAGATTAGGCATTTGGCTTTCATATGTTGTAAAGCATGGCCTTGGGTGTCCATTACAGATATGTTGAGGGATTGGGTAGCTTTGCTATATTGATGTCTTTATTCCTATTTTTTACCTTTTATTTTGTTTTATTTTATTTTATGAGCATTTCTTATCCTCCTTTCCCTTTTACTGTGTAGATTCTTTCTATGCGTTCTCATGTTGTAATTGCATTATATGTATCCCTATACCTTCAATAACGGTCATGTTATTTGATCAACAGTTGCAGGATAACATCGACCTCTTCTGCCTCTCGAGGCACAATATTAGTACCATTCTTAATGAGTACGTGAATCTTCTATTTAAGTTTTCTTTTGATATCATGCATATACATTTCCAATTATCTTCGGATTTGATATCTATAAAGTTTATGAAGTTTACTAACTAAGTTTGTGCAGCATGAGAGAGATGTCTGGCATTATGAGCCAAATGCCGCCACTGCCCGTTACCCTAAATGACGATCTTGCAAGTATTTTACCTAATAAGACATAGGTAAGCTCTTAGTCAACTTGACTCATTTCTTACATTCTTTATTGAAGTTCTGAAATCATGCTTCAATGGGTTTTGTGTGTGCAAGCACATGATTAGCAAATCAATATAAACCATATGTAGTAAGGAAACTGAACCAAACCAATGTATGATTCAATTTAAATGATTTATCCAGTTTGATTCAATTTAAATGATTTATGTATTACCAATTGTAGCCGGAAAATTGCTGATTCCATCCAGATGTCGTATTCAAATCGAAGTGCATCAGTGTAAGAGACGTTTGTATTTTTACGTGGAAGTCGTAGCTGCAAGTGTTTTGGTTCTACATGTGATTGAAGAAGCAGGGTATAACTGATATCTGCATAATCTCAGGACTTAAAGAGTTTCTAATCCATCTTTGATCTTACAGCTCCCTGGTTTTCTTTCTGAAGGAAAACTTGGAACTTCTGTTGTATAAATAAAAACATTTTCCTCGCCAAAAAAAATAAAAATCGAAAGCAATTAATGTAACAATGGTTTATGCTGAATGTCCTTCATTGATTTCAGAGTATTGATATTTTTACCATGCCATAGGACTACTATAGATGATGATGATGCTAGTTTGCCACTGATTTCAAATTTGAGTAAATGATCATGTTTCACAGTAGATGTGTAATGTGTTTGTAATGGTTGTATAAATGTGTATATCAAATGTTATTCTAATTGACACCTTTAAGATTGTTTTGAAAAACTACTCAATATGGTGCATGCCTATACTACTGTTAAGAAATAATGTGAAAGTGTGTGATTGGTTGATAGTGTTAAAAAAAACTTACATTGAGAATGCATATATGTTTTGGGATACTATGGTGTAGGCATGAATTAAGATCATATTTAAAATAATAAAGGAAACCCTTTTTACCATAATTAAAATCATATACTTTAGATGTTGATTTTTACCATTGGACTAAATGAAAATCAATCAAGACTTCCTGGCCTGTTAACTATGCCAGCAAAAAGGTATAACTTGTCTGGCAAGTATTGAGAAAATTAAAAAGCATAGATTCCAATACCTGATGAGGATTATTTAGCCACAAGGTTGGGGGAATAAGTAGCAATATATTGTTATTTTATCAGCCATTTCAGTAGATGCCTGACTATATGGAACGAATAAGTACCAAGATATATTTACCTAACTCATAATATGGAAATTAACACAAAACAATATATTATAGAATAACATTCAATAAAATTATAGTTTCATACAATACTCATAAAATGGAGGATTATACATGAAAATTCATCATGTAATAAGGGCTGACAGGGTAGAATAAACACTAGAATTCTCAAACCACTCGAGATCTTCTTTTGACTATATAGTATTGTAATAATTTTACTATAGAAGCATTCTCTATAAACAACAGATGATAAAAGTATGAATCCAGACCAAAATATAAGTTAATGGACTTCCTTTTGGTGAAATAGGCATGCATGCTAAAATCAATGAACTTTCTATCCTAGAACAAACTCATAAACAATAGCTTATCATCAACATTCTCAACACAATACATATGCCAGTTCAATTTTTACTGGCATTCAGCAAGCTTGATAAATAGCTCTTCGTCGGATATTGCTCCCATCTCCATTGCTCTTTCAAGTACAGTGAGTCCACCAGCATCTTTAACTGACGGCTTAGCGCCCCTGGCAACTTGGCATGTTAGTTTATGCTTTTATTGGAAGAGTGTGTGAGAGACTGAGATTAGTGTTAAAAAGCACCATACATGTCTCCCTAACGTGCACATATATATATAACATGTAATTGATGCAAAATATAACATGAAAAAGAAACTGATGGACTATTCAATCAGTGAGACTTCATAAACGGCAGGGGGTGGTATTATTCGAGGTAATGATGAATAATATTATTTCTAGGAAATATTCCTTGTTGCTTCCGGTACTAAATAAACCAAGGAAAATTTAAAAGCTCATAGTCAAAACTTTAGGCAGACACAAGTGTAATGTGTACCACATATGGTGCAAATTTTATACTAATGTGTGATGTATGCAACCCTGCATATTTCTATGTTTGACTAGAGCATAGTGCAGAACTCCTGTCTTTATGGGCTGCTCTGGTACTCAGAATCAGCGCATAATATCTGTAACGAGTCTCCTCAATTGACACGTACATGGACATAAGAGCATTTCTGTAGTGATTATTTTTTTGCGCATATGACATGCTCAGGTATCATCATATCCAACTCTTTCTTTGCAAAAGTCTTACCATGGCATAAGAATCCCACTTTTGTTGGAACAAATTAAGGAGGTAAAACTCGTGTATGATAGATAGGGTGCTTGAGTTGTGTGCTGTCATTTAATGGCATTTAGTTGCCTAAATCTTTCAAGGGCGATTACTGCCTCTGTCTTTGATGAGACGATGTTCTATTTCTAGCTGCTTTCTGGAGTTCCATTCAGGGATATCAAGGGCTTCCTTCCTTTAATAAGCATGGATCTTACAGTTTGATGTATAACTAAGGTTGTCTTAAACGCTGTTCAGATTTTCCACTAAATTCTTTCTAACACAACTTCAATAGAGAGTTTTCATTTGCTTACTATACCAAACACGGAAGACTAGGTAAAAGACTAAATTAAAATAAGTATTACCTTCTCAATAGAAATTTTGCCAATGGATTCTTCCCAGTGGAAATGCAATGGTGCAATGGGGTCCTTCCATGATAGTCACACATGTTTACATCAGCACCAAATTGGAGCAACAACTCAACCATTAGTGGACTGCCAGAATGACATGCCAGATGTAATAATGACCAGCCAAGGAAACACCTCTCGGTCTCATTAGTATCTTTAACTCTCAGACAAGCTTCAGGATCATGCTGATGTTCATTTATAGATCCTAAGTTCAAATCTTCACCATCAACATGGTGAACCACGTCATCGTATGTCATGTTTATCAGATTTGAATTTGATGTAACTATAAGGCGATACACTTCTTTTACATTGATAGCCTGAACTGCTTGCCAGATCCTTATGGAAAGTGAAGGATTCCTGGGTATATCCTCTTCTCTGATGATTAGTGATTTCTCTACATACTGATCAAGAAAAACACAATTTTGAATTTAAAATGATACTTAGCCACAGTAAAAACTGTGAAGAAAGCAGAGGTTTCCTTGTTAGAAAATACAGCAATAAAAGCTGAGAAAGTAAGAAAGTGGAGATGGACACAGTTACAAATTTACAGTTATAATTAAATCACAGTAAAAATCGTGAAGAAAGCAGAGACCTCCTTCTCAGAAAATACAGCACACATAACATATTTTAGATTTCATGAATGATGAGAAAGAAGAGAGAAATGATAGTAAGTGAGGTGATAGAAATAATTAATTTACTGACAAATAGAAGGAGCCAATGCCTTGGTTCTTGTATAATCAAGTGCAATAATTCATGTTCATGTAATAGTACATTCATGTACATCGGAAATATCATTCATGTATCTAGGAAGTTGCTACCTTAGTTATCGCCTTGTAATCATTAGTGGTAATAACAGTACTACATGTGAAATTGAACTTAATCTGCTTACCTTAGCTTGGATGTACTTTTCTTTGTATTGGAAGGCATCTGTGGAGCATGGTTTCATAGGCGCATTTGATTCAACTACTCTGTAGATAATTGTTTACAATAGGAATGGATTTCAAGCTCAACTACTTGATCACTAAACGTGAGATATAGCACATTAGTGTACAATTGCGTAATCGAAATCACAACTTTACCTTTCATCATTCAGTAGAAGCAAGCCCTCCCAAATAGAATTACAATAAGCATTACCCAAGTTATCAAACAACTCTAAAACAGCAGGTTCCCAAACCTTGACATCTAATGTTATAGATCTCACCTGCAGTTGGAAGATCGAATGTTTACATTTAGGAAATGATAATACTTTGTTAATACCAAATCAGAAATCACATTATTTATTCAAATTGCCTCAGTTTAATTATAAAGACACAAAAGTGCATATAATTTCCTAAAACTAATATGATTCTTGAACTTAAAGTGAAAGCCCTTTACACAAGAAAGAAAAGTCTGCAAAAATATGTTAGCACTATGTGCAATATAGCTATCCCAGAGGAACAAAATCAAGAAATAAAATCTTTATCATCTTAAATTTTGGATGGTTCAATGTTAAAGATGAACTTCAATATAAATTTCACTCGAGCTACCAAATTTTCTTATTTCCAGATTGTAAACTCATTAAAATAAATGGTTTGCGTTTATATATGAAAGCATGCACCTTTGAGATATGAACTCCAAGATTTCGATGCACCCCAGAGCATTCAATGCACAGCAATATGCCAAGATTTAAAGATGCCCATTCTGGTTCAGGAGCACTGCATTCAGCACATTTATCATTCCCAGGAATTCCCCTTAAAATCTTAGAGACACTAACCACTTCCTTGGAATATATGTCATCCATCAAAGATCTATTACTATCCTCTGTTTGGCTAGTCAAGGAAGCACCACCTGCTGAGTTTTTATTTTCAAAATGTAATCTACCATAATGAGGCTGTAGAAATTACAACGGAACAGTGTTAACATGGCATCTTATATGAACATCATGCCATAAAGTTATGCTTTGAAAAAAATTGAATAGTTAAATAGATAACCTGAAGAAACTGAGAATTAAAAAGTGATGCGATGGCTCCAGTAATTTTGTTTACCCAGTCCATCCTATCAGCTTCATTTTCAGCCTGATATAACCAATGTATCAAATCAGCTAACAAAAAAGTAAACCATAACTACAAGAAAAGATAAAAATAATTTATCAAACAATGAGAACTCATTAGAAGATAAGAAAACATGTTTGATCACAGTATCACACCAAGATAATTTAAAACATACTCTAATATAGAGGTTTGTTTATGATTCATTCAAATATATGAAATATGTCAACCCATCACCTGCAGTGTATATGACTTTGAGGGCGAAATTATACGGAAGCAAAGTCGTAGATCTGTATTCTCTGCATCCATCTTTATAGTGGATGTGCACAGATCAACTGTACAGCAACCCAAAATATCCTCATTTAGCGATGCTGCCCTGTTGTGCCTTGAACGAAATCTACCAAACATGCCACTGTTTTGTTCACCAGAACGAGTATAATGATATGACTGAGAGCCCTGGGGAGAGATTTAGAAAAAAAGGCATAAGCAGACCACTTGACAGGTCAAAATAAATATAAGACAAAAATAAATACCATGGGTTTGCCTCCTTTCACTCTGTAATAATATAAACTCCCTCGGTTATCAAGTACAAAGAACCTCCGTTTCCAATCTCCACGCGAGCTTGATGATCGTTTCAACAGATAGCCTTGTTTAACTGTTTGAACCTAAAATCAAGGGGGAATAAAATTACAAGCCACAAAAGGAAGACAACGGGGGAGGGGGACCAATGTAGAAGAACTTTTGCATCTTAACCAGAAAAGGCCAATTACTTGCCTCCCCTTTGGTTTCAGGCTGCTTCCCTGCTTCAAAACTTTTGTAAGAGTTCAAGCCTACAACATGGGTGCTATCAGCATTTGGCAAGGGTTCTGTATTGCTAGAAGCTCGTATATTTTCCAGCTCGGCCTGGGTTCGGTATTCCTGGATTCGTTTTGCAAGCTTATCTTGCTCGATATTAGCCATTTCTTTAGATTGTTGAGCATATGTTAGCACCTAAGCTCAGGATGGTAACACAATACAAAACTGTGTAAGTCTTCATGGAGCGTTGTAGGTTTGAATCATTGAAAGTCTTAGTCACCAGAATCAAATATTAAAGAGATTACTTCAAAATTGATCGATATATAATAAAACTTAGTAAGAATCAAAACACTGAGATATGATACAAGAGATATCAACTTGTATCAAAACATGCCCCAAATCACATATAGGAATAAAAACTCAAAAGCATAGAACACAAAAAATATGAGTGTGAAATGAAAGATCGCACATACCTGGTGAATATAAGGCTCCATTTGGCTCAGTAACTCATAACCCTAAAGCATAAGATAACTTGTTAAGAAAAAAGGGGGAGAAATAAAAACCACAAGTTCACAAATGAAGGATCAGCAATCAATTAACAGACCAACTTAAAGTATCTCAGATGAGCATCCATTATTGCACTAACGGACTCCAAGAACTCATACTTCTTTTTCACTTCAATATTCATGAGAGAGTGCACCTGCACTCCTTAAAACCCAATAACCAGGTTCATAAATAAAAACAATGGTGGAGATGTCAGCAAACGACACAGAGAAAAGGTCCATAATTGTAGAAGACATACTAGATTGAAGCGACTTTTTTCAAATGCTGACTTTGAATTTTGTAGATCCTGTCAGGGATCAGAATAGTGAGATAATTATAAATTTGAATTACAAATATTCGTGAAAGAATATGCTATTTAACAATAATAATAGATGAGAACATGATGAATTAGACGGCAATGTGAACAAATATGTAAGTCATCCATGAATCAAGATCAAAAAGGTAATAAAATAGATTAAAAGGCCTTGCTCCATGACAGTAGACCCTCTATTGCATGTAGGCTCTAAAAAACAACATAGCTCTTGCTGGAAATACAGGTATACATAATGGGCCCATAATACCGTCCACTAAATTTACATTTAGTTTAGATATTACACAGCGCATTTTATCCTTTTAGGATACTGATTGGTCACAAATTTGGATATATGAGTGATACACTTCAAAACTCAAATCACACATCAAGAAGGCAAAATGAATTATCCAAGGTAGAGTCAAACAAAAAAGAAAAAGTGGAGAAAAAGTAAAGAGAATAAAAATTGTGAAACTTAATCAACCTTTCATACCTAAATAAAGAACTAAAGCTTCAGCCAGAAATGAGCTACTACTCACTTCAACATTCATTGATAATAATAATAATCAATTTGATGCACCAATAAAAAGACACTAACATATTTTTTTATTAAAGCAATAAAGTATGAAACAAATTCTAGACTAGATATCAATGTAAACTCTGCGTCAATTTTTAGAAATTACTAATCATTGACAAATTGATGAAGCAAACCTCTTCTAATTCAGCAACAACGTCTCCCGGCGTATTTTTCTTCAAAGACACAAACTTCTCTCGTGACTGGAGAAGATAGTTACATGAGTAATGTTAGAAACCAAAATAATAGAAAATTGAGCAATTGAATTCAAATACAGTCCAAATAAAGATGAGGTGATTGGATGATCTACAACGTTGAAGTCGGGCACAGGCAAATTATTGCATTCAAGAGCAAAACAGAACTGCCTTTATATGCAAGATGGATGATTTTATCAGCACTCAACTTAAGCCATTGTGGAACTAAGCAAGCCTTACCACAATGCCTACATAGAACTCTTAATACACAACTAGCAGTTTGATGTACTTTAAAAAACGTTTAATCTCCAAAGGTCAAGGATTATCTCGACTGGAGTTAGCTAGAGCCTTCACCAAAGTATAATTTACCATAAGCAACTGCAAGTTCAGTCAAAAGACAAATAAAACAGAGAAGGGCTTATAAAGTAATTGCAAAAATGAGAACCCGCATAAACCCTGGTCAAGTATCTTAAAAGCTAAAACTCTTATGAATGACAAACAAGACAAGTTTACCGAAGGAAGAACTAACAGCATCTGTATAATTCTTCTGATGAATCTAAAAGCTGAAGAATAACTAAATTACCGCAAGGAAAAGAAAAGGAGTAAAATAAATAGGATGAATACCCAAAATAGATACCACATAAAGAATACGCATGAAACAAAGAAGGAAAATAATTATCATTTAGACAGTGCACCACACAAGCACTGAACTAACTGTAAGAATATACAAACATCACAAGGACAATTAAAACATTGAATTGTGAACACCAATTTGATTGACCAAAATAATTGATTATATTTTTATACACAGATGATGTCAGAAAAGCATTGTCAACTTTGAAAATAGAATTTTTCTTTTCTCAATACCTGATCATAAGAATTCACAGCTTTGTCAAAACGGCGGCGAGAGTCCTGACACGCAAGAATGGATGAAAATCGGGAAAAAAGTCAAAGAAATTTAGCCAACCATATGCAGCATATATATTAAAGAAAGTACGCAACAAATAACTTATAGAAGGGGAATATTGACCCTGGAGACAAAAAAAGAAAAAAACCTTCGCATCTTGCAAATCAACAGTCATAAACTCCGTCAGCCGGTCAATCAACACATGCTCTACCTATACAAGAAATCTGTCAAGTAATTATTGAAACAAAAAAATGCATATCAATAAAACATGAGATGATGGCTTTTAGATTGTCAGGCATAACTAAGTAAGCAAGTGTTACTCTATAATTTTTCTTTCTCTTTATTCCTTTTCCTTCAGTATAGTTAATGGATCTGATGCAGCCAGCTAATATTCATGCAAGGAAAAGTTTAAACAGGGAAGGAATTTTCAACTAGAGTTCAATTTTCTTACAATGTTGGAATCTCCAGAACCTTTGTTCTTTGGGTAAAAAGGTTGTCATTATTAACATGCTGCTTTGGATTTTTTGAATCGAGGAAACTGTGTAAGTTCCATTTAATTTTCCTAGAGTTTTACAAAATGGACTACTGAACTTGGTTTTTTGTTTCATCAACTTGGGCCAGCTTTTTCATGGCATAACTGATGCACTACAAAGGAACATGGAGAAAAAGTGAATGAGCCACATAATTGCCGTTTTACTCTACATGAATAATAAATTTATGGAATAATTACACAATCTCTACAAGATCTTTGAACCCCATCGGCAACTGGTACTTCGTTAAATTAAATCAACTTATCAGCCAGCCAAACTTAATATCATTCAATTGATGGCAAGGGAGAAATCAATATATATATACACACACATATAGATATTAGCAAACTGAAATAGATTATTACTTAAAATGATTTAGCTAGTTGAATAAAACAGACAAAAAAAACATTTGCCTTCAAGATAAAACATGCGAAGAGGCTATAGAGTAAGCAAGTCTCACAGTCACTATTGAAACTCAAGAAAAAAAATGCAGCAATCTGGTTTGAGTCTCACCTGTGAACGGAGAAGCTCTTTAAAACTAGCTAGCTCACGCAGTGTGGTAATAAACTTAGATATGACTGGCCCTGGAAAAAAAACTATTAGTTAGCAAAATAAACTGTACTCTTAACAATGGTCAGTACCTTCTTCGTGATATCAGGTATCCCACTTAATATATTATCACAATATCACTAAACAACAAAGTGACCGAGACATTTAACACTATATGAATACATAGTTGTTTCACAAGTATAAAAGAAACAGGTTTTAGGTTTATTTTTGTACATACGAGGAAGTAAACAGAATATATGAAAATAAATCTCAACAACCTCCAATTGATACACTAACAGGGTCATCCTGGCCACCGCCAAATGCTTCTAATGAATCAGCAAAGGAAATTTCCCCATTATATTCTTCGCCCAAAGCTGTCCTGAGGAGATACAGAACAAATAATTTAATAACTTACCCCTGCTGTGGTTCAGACAGTTAGTCTAATGAGCTAATTTAATTGATAAAATGTTTAATCAAAACCCGTGCCACTACTTTTAAAGCTCTCTATTTTAGCCAAACAATCATTACCCAATAATCTTCCACTACTACTACCAAACCAAATAATCATTATTATTAGAGAGTAAAGACCTAGCTCTTTTGCCTTTCTTTTTCATTTAGTTGAATTCAACTAACATTAATAATTAGACATTTCACATATTATACTTCTTGGCCACGTTTGGTAGCGTTGACATCACTTTTGCATTTAATTAACCAAATTAAAATTTAAAAAATCACATAAAACTATGAAAAAATATAAGTAGAAATAAAGGATTAGGTACAGTTGGCAGTTGGATAAGAAATTCCCGTAAAACGAATAAGGAAAAGAAAACAAGAAGTCAACATGGCTCACAAAAGAAACAAAACCATTCAACCATCAGCGAAGGAGAAAAGAAACCCTATATACTACTATCCTCAGTACTATTCAAGATATTCCTATATAAAGATATAGCTTCAAACTTTAGGACATAACATCAATGTATAACAATTAAAAGGATTGACTCAAACACTCACATAAACTTCTTATGGATATTGAAAAACTACAGGTAGGATTAGGAACACCGTCAAACACTTACATAAACTTCTTACACCCTTTAAATAGTTTCTGGCACCGGTCCTTTAACTCGCCAGTCGTTTCTTCAAGAGAAAATAACTGCCCCATGGAAAACAATAAATTATTGTGAGGAATGATCTTCCTGCATCTGGTAAATAACTATTAATTTCCCGAAAGAGCTACAGATCCAAGAATCATGGTAATATAAATCCACGGAAATACACACACGCATACTTTTCTTGGGAAAACATGGAAAGTTGTAAGAAATGAATAGTAGATCAGTACAAAAGTATATATAAGGAACCTAATTTACGGAAACAAAAGGAAACAATGATCAAACATGACAAGGAAAACACGATTACAAAGAAAAGGCAGTCAATTACATTACAGTATTGCGCAACAAGACAGAGACACCTCAAGAAACAAGGACATTCGGCGAGTACCATAAAGCATCTAAGAAGAGAACTTTGTCCCACAAAAGTGACAACAGCATATATTTATTCTGGAAACCACATACTGGCACCAATCCTCATTTCCTTACTCGTAGTCGTAGGTAGCCTTTGTTAGACATGTCAGAACACGAGAAAACAGAACATATTGCTTTTGTCCCATGATTGGTTTACAACATAGGCAGGAAAAAACATGACATGTGTAATTAAAACATAGAACACCTTGATTCCAGTGGAACCAGAGAACTGCAATGGACGATAAATTAAAATTCCAAAAGTATAAAAGCAAACAAGACTATAATGCCACCATCCTGAAGACCTAAACAACTAAAGCCTTATTCACAAACTAACTATCTTTGTCTAATGTCTCGCCATGAAACAAAACCAAATCGAAACTCTTAAACACTTGTTTTAGCAGCTGCATATATGAAGATTTGAATGCGAAAGGAAAAACCGTATTTATCATCACAAAAAAACGAAAACGTAAAGCATAATATATTGTGTGATTAAACGAAATCTGAAGAAAATGAAATTGCGGAAAAAATGGAGAAGATGAAACCTGCTTCTGGAACATTGGGGAATCATCGAGTTTGACGAATGAAGAAGCCATTGTTGTTGTTGCTCTGTGGTTTGTGTTCGGTTAAACTCACTACTTTGATGTTTAGATCTCATTCATATCAACATGGTGATGATGATAGTCATGATTCGCATCACATGGAAATTACAACTTTACAATTTTGTCCCTATACCACGCACGTGCTCACCATGTTTTTTTTTCATGAACATTCTCAAGTGGAAGTGTGAAAATACGGTAAGAAACATTGATATGTTAAAATGAATTTTACTTATATTTATATATAATCAATATATTGTGTATTATTATTTTTAAATGTTGATGCATACATTTTTATTTTTTCACTGATGACAACTATTCATATTTAGACCCCAATTATCCCATAAAATCATTGGAATAACCCAAGAAAAATAAGTCTACCACTGAAAGGTAGAGAATATCCCAATCAAGACAAAAGAAAATTGAATGCATTTCAATAGCATTCTATTCTTAATTAATGTTTTTACTGATTTATTCGAAAGAGTTAGCATATTTTGGTATTTTAATAAATAAATAAAAATTGTCGGAGATTCAAATAAGTATATAATTATTATAATATAGTTATAAACTTATAATCCAAGTTGTTTGGAAAAAATACAAGGTCTTTCCTAACCTCAACATTGAGGATAAGAGGTTAAATAAAATATTCTTACATTTAAGAATTAAACATTTAATTATTATTTTTTGTATTATCAATGGTATCTCCTCACTTTATAAGCAATAATTGATTCCTCTTGCGGTTCGTGATTGCCTCAACCAAAAGTGTTGTTACCAAGAATAGAACTCTTTACTTTTTAATCATCCTGCAAATTTAACGAGTCTTACATTACTAAATCAATGTTTTGTTAATAAACATTTAATTAATTAATGTAATAAACTTAATTCTTCCTTACATTGTTAACTCTTATTTTCAATCCCTGAGATTAAGAAAACCAAAAAATATAATCACAATCCTACAAAATATATTTTTTAAATACATTTTTGCATTAACAATCTAATTATTCATATCACTTATCTAGACCACCCACTAATTTGAGTCAAAGACATGTTACATTTGTTATACAATGTTACTTAAATAATTTAGGATGGATAATTAATTATAACTTTTGCAAGTTATATGTCAACATTTGAAGACTATGCTAAATCTGGTGATTGTTGGCCTTAAAATGGTTTGGGTGGGGACATGAAAAGAGAAAGCAACACTTGAGTTTGTATTTAAACTTTAAAGGAGTATCTTAGAGAAAGTAGAGTGAGCAATAAATATGCATATCATCTCCTTGATTTTACTTATTATATATATCTTAGGTAGAATGACCTATACTCCAATGGAATGTATGTCATCATTATCGATCACATGACCTGACCTTTTTTGTTCATCAGTATGACAATGTTATGGAGTTGCATTATCTCTACCATGTTGTGAATTTGTCATCTCCATATTAAATATTTTTCTAAATAATCAAAATACGAAATGCTCTTTTAAGACAGAAGATGTCCTCCCAACTATCATTACACATGTCACATGTTACGGGGGACTGAAACCAACACTTTTAAGCATATGAGAACCATAACCCAAAACACATTTAATTATTTATTAATGGTGTGTGAGACTCAATGAATAAACTAGATTTTTCTTGTAAAACTGAGACCCACATTGATTGCTTCATTGACATATTTGTAGTAAATTTGATGTTTTCTTTTCTGTTTTGCATATCTGCTGTACCTTTACCACAGTATTTTTCTACCTGTTGTTTTGACTTTATGTCGTTGTTTAATTGACAAACCTTATATCTTTTCTCAGTGCATTGAAGCTACCTTTCCTTGGTTAAACTACTACAGTACTACTTACTCAGTCTTATGTTAGTCAAAGAATAGTATCTATTCATTATAACTTAAAAATTAGGAGCTGCAATGTTAAATTACTGTAAACTCAACCCTCACCAGTGTTGGATCCAAGTATGTTCAAATCTTCACAATCCAGAACTTGACCGGCTAGATTCAGTTGCAAAATTAAGTTATCCAATATTGAATAAACACCAGATGATTCATTATGTGAATGATCAAAAGCTTTAAACTCGTGAATTAAACCATTTACTTCTATCCAGCTATATCCTGGAGTTTTTTCAACTTGCACTCCTTTCATGAATTTCCTGACCTGAGAAGCTGCTTCCCAGTTTCGACACATGGAATACAAGTTTGCAAGAAGTGCATATCTACCACTGTGATTTGGCTGCAGATTTATCAGATTGTTCCCTATACATTCACCCATCTCAAAGGCTTTGTGGATCATACATGCACCGAATAAAGCTCCCAATACACCAGGGCTAGGCTTCATTGGCATGTTATCTATAATTTTCTTGGCATCTTCTAAATGCCCTGCTCGACCGAGTAGATCAACCATGCAACCATAATGGTCCATGTTTGGCTTCAAGTGGTAAACCTTGCTCATTGATTCAAATAATCGTTTTCCCTCTTCGACGAAACCTCCATGAGAACATGCACTAAGAACACCAATGAAGGTAACCTCATTAGGTTGAATACAGTTCCTTAACATGCATGAGAAGATATTTAATGCTCCTAAGGCGTCTCCGTGCACAGCCAACCCATTAATCATTGCTGTCCAAGTGTATACATCCTTGATCAGCAAGTTTTCAAATACCCTTACAGCTTCACCAATGCATCCACATTTTGCATACATATCTACCAATGCGGTCCCTAGCGCCGAATTCAACTTTACCTTGTTACACTCTATGTATTGATGAACCAACCTTCCTTGATCCAACGCCCCAGTGTGAGCACATGCACTAAGAACACTTGTTAGTGTAAATTCATTAGGCATAATATTGGTTAACATCATGTCCGAGAAGACTCGCTGTGCATCTTGAAACTTGTTACATTGCACATATCCAGCTATAACGGTAGTCCAAGAAACTACATTTCTGTAAGGCATTTCATCAAACACTTCCCAAGCATCATCACAATGACCACACTTGAAATACATATCAACAAGAGCACTACAAATATAAGAATCCAATTCCACTCTTCCTGCCAAAACATAAAACCCATGAACCCACTTTCCGAAATAAGCATCACCCACCATTGCAGCAGCGCGAAGAATGCTAACAATGGTGACCCCATCAATCCTCGTTCCCGTCGATCTCATATCCAAAAAACATTTAATTGCCTTGCTAGGACAATCATTTTTAACATACCCATTGATCAATGCAGTCCAAGCAACAACATCCTTCGACGAACTTTGATCAAACACTTGGTGTGCACTTAGCATAAACCCAGAATTCGCGAAAGCTGAAACCAAAGCATTACTAACAAAATGATCAGTGTCTAACCCAAATGTAACAATTTGAGCAAAAACCATAAATGGGCTATCTTGAAGGTTGGATTTTGAGAACATCTTGAGAAGCAAAGGGAAAGTATGTTGATCTGGTACGACACCGTTTTGTCGCATAGTAGCATAACATAAAAGTGTTGATTGTGGGTGGGGGCTGGTAGAAAAGGTTGCAATGATTTTATTGAAGAAACGAGTAGCATTGTTAGGAGTGTGGGATATGATATTGAAAAGAAAAGAAAGAAATGGAGAGAAAATAGGAAGAGGTTGAAGTTGAAGAAATTTCGCGAGAAAAAGAGTGTGTTGTAAAAGACCAGAAGTGATGATAATGGATTGAATGTGCTTGCATTTCTCCAAATTTTTGTGGTTTTTGATCAGGGAGGAGACTAGTTTGAAACCTATCATTAAGACTACACTTACATAATCTGTTCAAAACTACATTTGTTTTATTCAAAACTTCCATTTGGGAGTTGATTTTGGATGAGAACGAAGAGAAAAATAAGACTCAAGAATCATTACACAAATTTATTTTATGGCTCAAAAGTCTTTCTTTTTTCTTCTTTTCTCTCTAACATGTAACTTTTAGACTAAGATTTGGTTTTTTGGTACACCAATGTACCCTTTACCTTTTTTGGTAATATTTTTTATTCTATCAAAATATTTCTTCATCTTTTTAGTTAAAGTATTAATTCCTTTCGAGGTTCGTGATTGTCTCTCCCAATAAGTTTGCTGCCAACAATTAAACAATCGACCTTAGAGATCTAGTGAAGACTTACACCAGTAGACCAATGTTTGTTGGTTGCGTTAAAGACTTCATTTCCTAGTAATTTATTGGTCCACATTAATTATGTTTAAATGGATATTTGTTCTCATTCCATATTTTAATTTAATCTCATCTCTTAAGAAATTGTATTTTTGTAGTGTAAAATATACACTCTGAAAGTGTAGCAACTCAACAAACAGCATCTTTAGATTGAAGGCCATAATATCTATAACATGGTAGATTAGTTCTCTAAACATATACCATTTCTTACTCAAAATTTTATGAAAAAGTTGCATTTCATTGGTATATAGAGAGGCCGGTCATTATTCATAGCTTAATTTTATGAAAATATCTCTTATAGATGATATAAACTTTCAGGCATAAATAGTTAAAAATTAGTTTTATGGTACACAAAACAACTTTGCATCATTAATCTAGATTTAAATAAAAAAAATAAAAATAAAGAAGCAAAGATGCTTAATATTAGAATATGCTGTGTGTGGTTGAGTTGACAAATTGTTATTGAACAAGTTGCATTGTGTTTATCGATATAGTGACCCGTGATCCATGCCTTAATTTCTGGTTCAACCATAATCCAACCAAATAAAATTTAAGGAATGAAAAAAAAGAGAACATCTCAATAGAAAAATTAAATTTTGATAATACATTAATAACCTACCAGTATCAAATTCTATTTTGATCCACTCTATCTAATAATGTTTTTTCACATTTTTTTCAAAACATGTTTTGATTATAATAAGTTAATATAATTATTTGAGAAAACAAAATCTTATAGTATGTTAACTCGGATTTTATTTTACTGTGATAATAAAATTATATCCCAAGAGTCGACTTAGTAGGTAAAATTGTAAGATATTAACTATACATAAATATTTATTTCACTTTCTCCCCTTCAAAAAGATGGAAATATTTTACCTACAAAAAAATCTTTTCTTAGAAAATATTATTTTAGTTTGAAAAATATTGGAATGATTTTTTAGTAAACAAAATAGTTGAATATTCTCAAAAAAATAAAATTCAATCAATTTAAATAAACTAATAGTCAAGTGAAGGAAAAAAATTTAAGAATCCTTAAAAGTTGATCAGATTTTGTAGTGAATCAATTCAATCCATTTTCACATGTTCTTAAAGTGAATCGCTCATCCAACTAACAAGGTGTTGGTCTATTGATATAAAGTTCTCACTGAATTCTAAGATTGAGGATTTGATTTATGTGACTGACACTTATACAATTATGAACTCGAAAGAAGATTAATTCTTTACTCAAAAGGTGAGGACAAAAAAAATGAACCACTCATGTAACTCTACTGCCAGTAGTGCATGGAACCTTGTTTTTACTACCTGACAGAAATGAGAAGTATTAAAAAATGTGGTTTGGGTTTACACTTCTTAACTTGGTTAGACATTACATTATGTGATTTGATGCAAACTTTATATTATATCATAAAATGTATACAACAACTTGTCTTTTGGCTTTGTAGACACATATAGGTTATTAGTTTCTTGTACCTCCACGTTTACAATAACACCAAAACTTGACATATACATAGGATCTGTCACAAAACAACCAAAACTATAACATAGTAATAGTTAACACTGTAGAGTCACGGCTCATAAAACATATACATAAATAAACAAATCATTTTATATAGAATAAGTACAAATTTGAGGGGTCTGAATTATTATTAGAATAAACTGTTCATAATTTAATTGGTTCTGTGTGGTGAAAGAAGCATCCTTCTGCATAATAAATAAATAAATAAAATGAAGCATCCACATAATGTAGAATATTAACATTTATAACCTGGCCATACTAATTAGTCGGTTGATAATTGTATATCATTGCATGTGGAAGCATTTTCCTTCAATATTCACAAAGATTGTAACAAAAACCATAACTTTATCTGTTTTCATTTGAAGCACTAGTAGCTATGCAGAAATCTTGTGACTTGAAAATCAACATTAATGATCACCAGTTATTCCTTGTGAATCAGGTATTCATTACTCTCTAACTCTCAGAAAGATTGTCATTTTTTGAGTAGTTTTCTTACCATTTTTTACCATGTTTTTTTTGGGATGGATTGAATGATATATTGGTATTCTTCATTGATTCTTTCTGCAATGGTAATTAGATTGGTTTTTTTTAATAAAAGAAACAAATTTTCATGTGACTTGAGTTCATTTATTTTGCAGAAGATTATATCAAAGTACTGTGGAAGGGTGAAGAAAATATTGAAACATGAAAAGAGAAGAAAGAACTTAGAGATTAGAATCAATGATTTCCCAGGAGGCCCTGATGGGTTTGAAATGGTTTCAAGGTTCTGTTACAACAAAGGAAAATTTCCAATTACTGTAGCTAATGTTCCTCTCCTTCATTGTTGTGCCATTTATCTTGGAATGAGTGAAGAGTTCTTCACCAACAATCTCTTGCAACAAACAGAAACTTTTCTTAAGGGAATCTACTATTGGAAATGGAATGACATAGTTGTAAGTCTCATAAATTGTGAGCTACTTTATACATATGCAGATTGCTATGGTCTCTTAGATAAGATCATTGGTGCACTCTTAACAAAGATTGCTCAAAATTCAGATGCAAACCTCTTCACTTCCTCATCTTCATCATCATTGTCATATTCTTCACCAGATAGCAATTCCATTAAGAGATCCTTTTCTTCAACCAAAACCACCCCAGAAAAAATAAACTCAACTTTACCAAGCAAAGCATGGTGGTTTGATGATTTGACCACTTTACCTCCAAGTATCATTTGTAAGCTTTTTCAGTGTGTTGGAGCATACAAAACTGGAAACAACAACTTAGTCCTTACAAGATTTTTGTTGCATTATCTAAAAACAGCTACTCAAACTAGAGGTGTGAATGATAGAAACAACACTGAGTATGCTGCACTTGCAGATACAGCTGTTTATGGAGTCATATTGGTTGGTAAGAAGAGTTTTTCATGTAGAGGTCTTTTTTGGGTGCTAAGGATTGTATCTGGCTTTGGTTTGAGTATAGAATGCAGAAGTGAACTAGAGAAAATGATTGGAGGGATGCTTGAACAAGCTACATTGGATGATCTTCTAGTATCAGGGCATGATATGGGAGTATATTATGATGTTAATCTGGTTATAAGATTGGTTAGATTATTTGTTGATATAAGTGGTTTTGATGGAGTTTCTTTGCAGAAAGTGAAAAGGGTTGGAAGATTAGTTGACAAATATTTGAGGGAGATTTCTCCTGACCATAACCTTAAGATCTCTAAATTTCTTGGAGTTGCAGAATGCTTGCCAGATTCTGCTAGGGACTGTTTTGATGGGGTCTATAGAGCCATTGACATATATCTTGAGGTGAATGTTTATGTCACACACTCTTTTTCTTTGCTTTTTCATATGCATTATCTTCCTAAAGAGTCATTTCTCTCCTTTTTTCATGTTGAAATTTGTTTCTTCTCTTTTTGGAATTTGGAATCTAACTTATTGTAATGAAGAATCTTCTTAACTTATTACCAACAAAGCAGTGCCAATTCAGGTGAAAAGGCCAAAAGATCTGAATTTGATTCACCCTTCTTTCTTCATTAATTTTTCAAAAAAATGTCTCTTTTGTTGTCATATATGACTCATAATGTGTCATATGTGATCAACCTAAAGGGGGATTAAACTTTAAAGTTGTTCATACAATCACATTTATATTTGGATTTATGTAAAATATCATATTGAACTTTTTATGGCCTAGAACCTTATCCATGTGTTTTCTGATATAGTTTTAATTTATTACATAACATAGGGAAATGGAAATGTTTATTAAACTCAAACATGGCATGTGCCCTTAGTCTAGGAATTCTCACACCTTAAGGACATTTCTAATAATGTTAAGTTCAAACAACTATTTCATTCATAAGTGCATTCATCTTACTACCATATTTCACTACTAAGATTATATTATATAAAGTTTTCTCATTTCTTGAACATGATGAATTGCAGTCTCATCCAAGGAGCACTTTTGAGGAAAGATCAAGATTGTGTAGATGTCTCAATTACAATAAACTCAGTTTTGAAGCTAGTAAAGATATGGCTAAGAGTCCTAGAATACCTCCAAGGATTTCAATGCAAGCTCTTATTTCTCAAAAAACTAAGATACCAACAACTGAGTTTGTACCTGAGAGTTCAAAAATGAACCCTTCTCAGATAGTTTTGTATAATGAAACCAACAACACAGAGAGTTTCACACAAGAGAAAAAAGACATGACAGTAATAAACCTAGAGAAAATGCAAAGAAGAGTTGTGGAATTGGAAAAATTATGCAAAGAAATGGATGGTCATTTATCAAAGTTGGTAAGCCATAGAGTGTTGTTTAATCCTACTCGTTCTAGAGCCTTACTAAGATTTTGTTGAATATCTTTTTCACTATGCAATATAGTATATCAGTATTTCTTGAATTGTAAAAAGTTGTAATTTTTCATTGTGTTCTTATATGTGCTTCACTCAGTGTATAATTTGGACATTTCCCAACTTTACCTTAGTTGGGGACATGTGTTTATTTATAGAGTTACTCTATTTTTAATCAACATTGTTACATCTTCCTAATAAAATCTTCAAAATCTAGAGGTGAGTAAACATTTTATGATTACAAGTATAGACAATAAAGTAGTATCTCCTAGTATAAGGAGATAAGTTATCTCTTATAGCTACTAAAATCATGAGATTGTCTTATTTAATCATTTTCTACAAAAATATTCCTAAAATTAAATAAAACAATACACATGTAATATTTTTTTCTAGTGGGAAGTAAGAAGTTATTTTTTGATATGAGAAAATATTTTATTCTCATAAATAAAATAGGTTGTGTATAAGGGTAGGGCTTGAAAACATTCCTATTATGGTATACAGCATCATCCTTTACTACATTCATATGAATTCAAGCCTCTATAACCCAAAAAAACAAGGTAACAATGCAAATACAATTATTATAATAACAAATAAAAAATGAGTTTTTTTTGTTCCCTCTCTCTTATAATTGATCATTTCATGTTTGTAAGAAAACTATCTCATATTTGTAAGAAAACTATCTGAGATTTTTGTTTATATAATTAAGGGTATATCCACACTAATCAACATCTTCCAGTTGATCACGTGGATTTAGTAGGGATATTATATCACTAAATCAACGCTTTGTAATTATCGGGATTTATACACACCCAGAAAAACATACATTTTTATATGAAAAAAGAGATTTTTTTGGGATAAAAATTTGGAGATAGTTAAGTTGTTGAGTGTCCGTATCTGTTAGAACATTGGTGAAGTTGGCAGTATGTGGTTACAAGACAACAAAACAAACACGTAAAGTTAGACTCAGAATTTGAGGCTCTTATTATTCTCTTCATTCAATAATAACAAGCAAAGTTCTACTATCCACAATTATAGCTTTACCTCTTCTTCATTGTTATCTTTTCTATAAATTCTTCTCTTCTACACTATTTTCTTTCATTATAACACTACCAACACATCAATATTTATAAATATATTTTTCAATATTTGTTACCAACCCATCTCTGATTCTATCTGTCATACATACATAGTACAAGGTTTGCTTAATCTTTCACACTTACTTCTTTACTTTCTCTCTTGTATATTCTTTTTTCATGTACCAAAGTTATGTGTAGAAACATGTATAAAATGATACATTAACCTCTTTGTATTCAAGGAAAAACATGCATAAAGATACATTAACCTCTTTCACATATTCCATGCATGAAGTAGGATGGTTATTTAACTCATTTCTTGTATTTTAGATTAATCAATTTGAAAAATTGTAAATGATAATAGGTCTCTTAATATTTATTTTATCTCAACATTTTCTGTATTCCCTTCATATCTATGACATATATGTCTTTAATTATAAGGTAGTGTATGACATATGGACAAAAATATTGGCGTTTTGTTCATTTTTGTTCCACCTCTTTCGGTGGCCTACCTCATTGTGTCGGGAATGGTTTAAATACTTGTTGGGCTACTCCTCTTATTGCCAATTGGTTTTGAGATGAAACCTTAATATTATTCATTTTTGTTCCACCTCTTTCGGTGGAACAAAAATATTCCACTTTTGATTTTCATGTCTGTTCTAATCATAAAACACTTCAAACATAGAATAGAATTGATGCCTTTTGTTCCATATTGCATTACTGCTATGACATGTCTACCAAAATTATTGTAAGTATTTCTGTTTCTTCTATTGTTAACAATGTTTCATTGCTTTTGGAGTGACAGTGAGTGCAGGATACAATGAACATTATGTCCACCCATCAGTGTAGCTGGCCTATGAGAATTCAGGATCATCCTGACAAAGCAAGTGTTAACAAGGTTCCGTTTACCGGATATTCGGGGCCTTATTCTCCATCTAGAGGATTGGATTTCCTTAATGTTGGATACCTTATAGCTCATAAATGTCACCATAGTGCCAGGAGATGTAGACCCATATTTGCAAGCACAACGAGTGACGGCGTGGATCCGTATGACTCAGATGACATTGATAACAACAAGTCTCAGAAAGATGAAATCGGAGGAGTATGTTAACCTCTCAGTTTCCTTTTCCTGCATTGTAAAATAACTCAGCATTTTTTACTTACTTTTATATTTATAGCTTAAATAATGGTTGAAATTCTTTTTCGGGTGGATTATAACCAGGATCTCAGTCCCAACAAGAATAGCAGATATGAGGGCTATTTTTCCTTTGCTGTGCATACTTCTGAATCTGTGTTTTGTTTGTTTTGAAATATGCATCAGGTGAATAGTGAAAGACTCAGAGACAGTCTAGAGAAAATAGTTGGTATAGATGATTCCAAGTTTAATGGATTTGACCTTGCAACTATTATCAGGAAAAAATATGGGAGGTCTTATGATGTTCAATTGATAAAAAAGGTAAGTTTTTTAACACTTGGAATGATTAACTTATCCTTAGTTTTGCACTACAAATTTGGCATATAATTCCCAATCATAGATATTCTGTATAAGCAATCTCAAGTTGATACATTTCTTGTTAATAATATTCAGATCTGCAATGGTGATCAAGTTACTAGTGCAGACTATCATCCTTTTCACCTTAATTAGTGCATATCTACCCCTATTTTTAACATGATCTTGCTTGAGAAAAGTTTAGATAGTAAGGAGACAAAGGTTCCGGTTATATCCGAAACTTTTTGCTTCATGAAATTGTTCACTTGTTAGCTTATAAACATATGCCTGCTAGGAAGGCCTTGGAGCATTATTGATATCATCTCATTGGAGTGTGTGATTCTTTGAAATTGGATAAATTGTTGAACTGACTCATTTGAGACTGCAGTTTGATCTTATAATTCTAGTCCAGGATCTGAAATAGGAGCCTAAATTATCTGTTTCCGTGTTTCTCTTTTCGGTTATGCTGCATTCCCTTATTTTTATATTACATGATTTGTGCTAGGAATTCATGGGAAGAAATCTTCTTGCTTTGAATGTCATGTGGAAGTACATGGAACAGGTACTAGAATCCTTTTGCTACATCTTGTGATTTCTTTGTATAAGATACAAGATTAAGTAGATTCAGAATGAGTTTTTGGTACTGCTAATACCTTAGATGAATGGTCTCCACCATTTGAGTTATCGAATAATCACACCCGAATTTTAATAAATTCCATCGAGCATCGTCAAATTTTTCTAGCTACGCAGCCTAACTCGATTAAAACAGCTTATGCCATGGATGAATTTAGAAAGGAAGGGAGAGGGAAAAGGGGCATAGAAAAAATGTTCATTCTGTGCCATTTCGCGCTCGGTATAAAACTAGTTTTTCAGTATCTAAACCATGCATTTGGTTGTGCTTGAAAGTACATGTTAACTGATATTAGTACCAATTATGGCATTGCTTGAATAGTGGAGATTATCCATGTAGTTCTTATTTCAATGTGTCCAATGATTTTTTTCCTCTTAGAGATCCTTTCCATTGACTGAAGAAGAGTACATTTTGAGGCTTGATGATGTTGCAAACACATTAAAATGTTGGGGAGCTGTCTCACATATTCGGAACAGCCTTGCGAAATCGAAAGAACGACCTCGGATAGGAAAGGTAAAAACTATTCTATCTTTGAATTGTGAACTTTGATTACCTTATCTGTACTTCAATTACAATTTAGGATGTAATATGCAAAGTTAAGTTGAAGACAAATAAGAAACACAGCAAAACAAGAGCATTATTTCTAACTTCTGTTATTTGCTTCAGGCCGTAAGCATTTTCATCGACATGGATGAGTCCGGTGCTCGAGCAAACGAATGGATCTACAAATAGATTGCACCGATGAATGGAAACTCATCTCAAGTCAGTGACTGTAAAGATTATGTTGATGGAGAAGTCCATACACAGCAAGACCATACTTATTTATGAACTTCATTAGTATAGAAGTTTATTGCACTTGAATCTTGACAAAATCTACAGAATCTTCAAGGCAGTTATATTTTGTTTCTTCCCTTTTGGTTTTTTTCTTTCTCCATAAGTTTACATTGTAAAAATGTGTTAATATGAAAAACATCCAAATTAAATTCCTAATAAAATCTGTATTGGTGTTTCCTGTGTGTGCCAGATACTTATTTTAAGGACTATTTACATAGTAAACAAAAGGATACAATTGTAATTTCATATTATATTTTGTGTATTATTATGTGGTAGTTGTCTCTTCATTAATTGAGAAGATTTTTACTCAGGAGCAGTATCTTATTTGTATGCTTCAAACTATATTATATTTACAGTTTTGTTCCTTATTTTTTTGAGGAAATAAAAATGTAAACTAATTGTAAAAGGATAAAAGTATTTGTAGATAACTACCTGCTTAGAACTTTTCTTCTATATATCGATAATTTCTAGATAAATAATCAGAAATACTATTTTTATAATATAATAATAATATTACTTTAAGTTGATCTATACATGGTCATTTGTATTTATGGAACCTATTAATATACGAGGAAAAAAATATATGTACTGATATTGTAAAAGTTTTATACTCTATCAGTTTATTATTTACTATCTATTTTGATTTTCGAAAACATTAATACAAATGAGTATGAATGATGTATGTATTGTGTATAAATTTTTACACTAACAACAAATAGATATTATATTCTTAATATATATTTATTGTAATGACTATCGGTGAATAGTTGCTCTCCTTGCGCAATATAATATTACTAAACATTGATATAAATCATTTGTATATATAACTTTGTGATTTTACTAACCGATGTTGCTTCAAATGGTATATATTTGATTATCCTTAAATAAGGTATCGAATTCAAGTCTAGTAGATGAAAAACTGAGAAAGTTAGTCTTACATTTCTGTGAATGTTCTGACATATATGATTATCTCTAATGCGATGATATATGTGAGAAAACAAAAAAATAATTGGGTTATTACATAAAAATATAATTCTTTTATAATGTTAAATTGTTGTGCAAAATAAATATTAGTTTCCTTTTGAATATTATCATTAAATTTAAAATAATTACCTCTGACCATATTTTTCAAACATCCAAATTAGTAATAAGCATGAAAAGTCCTAATATATCTTGAAAAATGTTAAATATTGGAAAAATTGGTTTTAGTATTATTGACGGATTATATGGACAATTTAGTTCAATTAGAAATCAATTTTAGCAATATTGAAGATTTTCAAAGGCTAATTAAGAAATTTCATTTTAGGTTCATTAGTAATAAAAATAAAAAAATCCTATATTCCTAAAAATATCAAGTATTTGGGAAATTGGCTATGTATATAATAATTTTATTTTATAGTTAATTTAGTTCAATTAGAAATGAAATTAACCTATATTAATATTTTGAAAGGCTAGGAAGTTTGATTTTTAGGTTGACTGTGTATTTTTTATTTACAAATATAAGGTGGGTGTTTAGATAAGGTGTTGGTCTAATGACTTAAGACTATATATTGAATTTTTAAGGTTCAAAGTTCGATTCTAAGACATTTATTATCTGAAAGAGATTAATTTTTTACGAGTTTGAAATTCAAGAGTGATTGATGAAAATAGCACGTGGGAAGGGAGGTGTTGTCATGGAATACGTGATTAGTCACCATATATAGATCGCCACGTGTCAGCGCCTTTCTTCGTTCTCTCTATCTCCGTTGCCAAACACTACTGTTCCTTCTCTCTCTCTTAAAACCTAACCCTTCTCCCCTCTATCCCGATTTCGTCCGAGGTAATTTCTATTCTCTATTCCCACTATTATTTGATCACTCTGTGTATGTGTGTTTGAAATGTTATCATATTCTGTTTGAATTATTTTTTTTGGGTTTTGGGTGATCCTCAAAATTCTATATTTTATTTTCACATTCAACCGATAAAAAGTTCAGATTTTGGAACCTTTACTCTTGATCATGTGTAATATAATTGTTTTTTCTTTCATGGGGTTATGAAGATGCTAATCATATTAGTCAAGTTATGTTACTGAAATTTTCAAGATTGCTTCATGAAATATCCAGTGACACAAACCCATTGTATTTGCAAGCTTGAATTATGATTTTATCTGGTTAAATATATCACTTTGTGCCTATAAGCCTGTACACAAATAAATGCTGGCACTGTTTTATTTTTTAGATTGTTCGAGATATTGATTTTGATTTTGAATTTTTTATGCTTATGTTCTAACTAGAAAAGATTGTCTCTTTTAGATGCCGAGGCTTACCTCTAGTGGTCAGGCAGTAGCCAGATTTGTAAGAATGATACTCTGATGTGTTATGATATTGGGCTTTTCAGGCTCTCGACTTGGATAAGGGAGTATTGTACCACAATGAGTTCTCGGACAGGCAGGACACCTGTTAGAAGTTACCGCCGAAGAAAGATAGTTTTGGACATTGACCTTAACTATGTGCCATCTGGTGAAAATCGGGAGCAGGAAGGACCTTCAATTCAGTTGGCGCCTCAACAAGTGCAAGTTGTCCAGCAACCTCAGGCTGTACAAGAACCCCCAATTCAGTTGGGCACTGGACAAGTTCAAGCTGTTCGGCAAATGCAGGCTGTACAACCTCCAACAATTGATGTGGAGGCTTTTGATGATGATGTTATTGAGTCTAACCCAAGGGCTTTCGCTGAGGTTTATCTTCTCTCTTTGTATATACACACACACATATATATATATA
>NC_032021.1:895641-942928 GCF_001865875.1 Lupinus angustifolius | reverse complement strand
TATATATATATATGTGTACCTTGTTTCTGTTATTCTTTTAATCACTAATCTCATTTTTTTTCATTTCATCTTAGGCTAAAAATAAAAACAATTCGAGAAGAAATCGCAGAAGGACTATAGTTGATGTGGATTTAGGTAACAAGTTATTTTCCCTCCATTTTCACTATGCTTTTTCTCTTGCCAGGTTGTGACAACAATTGTCATGCAAGGTAGCTTTATAATCAGTAGGCTTGCATCACCCAAGGTGATCAAGGCACCAATAGTAGACCTCAAGTGGCTGGTATGCTGGGAGTTTGTCTGCATCCAATCACCTTGTAGATCCCCATTGCATGAGTTCCATCATGTAATAAAATTGTTTGTTTTTTTGGTATTCTCTTTTGTTTATGTCTGTGGGAAGTCTTGTTGGTGTTGGATGATATAATTGTGCTGACAATAACCAAAACCGTAAAAGCTCATGAATCAATGGCCTATCCAATCACGTATACTGGGAGATTCCTTTGGTCAACAAACTATTGTTGTTTTTATATTGTCAAACAGTTGACACTAGCTACTAATTCTTAACATATGTTTATTCTACTATAGAAAATGAATCTTTCTTCCCAGTTTCACAAGAAGTAATGATACTGTAGAAACCTCTTGTGTACGTTGTCCCTTCTTTTCTCTTGTACTCACTCACATGTGGATATTATTAACATCATTATTTGCTGCAGCACACAATTCACCCTTGTTTTCCTTTTCCAGGAATAGATGCGTGTGGTTTCTTCTGCAGCACACTTGTTGAATGTATTATTATTTTTTCCATTTAGCTATTAAAACTTTCACTGAATGCATTGCTTGCCATTAGCTTTATGTATTAAGGCAACTGGTTTTCAGTAGATCTATTCCATGTCCTTAAGTTTGTTTTTGAATTTTTCGCAAGACAAGTTGAAAAATTTAATAAGTAGCATTGTTTTCTATAAAAGAAATCATTTTTGGTCTGTTGTTAGTTGTGACTTGTGAGTTTTACCAACTCCCCAACTGCTGGTGGATAGGGACCTTCTGCACTTCTTACATGCCAAGTCATCAACTGAAGTTGTATATTCCTGATATGGTCTCTATAATTAATGATTATGGTGGTGTCTAACTTCTCTCTCATTTGTGGTTATTGCAGAAGATCAGACTCGGGTAACCAACAATAGCTGCAACAAACGCAACAGAGTCTCCCCAGGCCAGCGAATTATTAACTGTGATCATTATGATCTTTGTATAAATCTGGAAGTCAGTAACAGTGATATGGTAAAAAAATCCCTCCCTACATGTCATATTGTTTTATGTTCTGTGCTTCTTTGCCCTTTTGTTTTCCTGAATTAATTAGTTGTCACAAAGCTCTGCCATAAATTATGTCCATTAACAAATCATTGATATAGCCGACCTCACCTAGTGTAATTAAGGATTGTTTGTGGTTGTTGCTGACAAACCATTGGTATCTAAACCACTTCTTAATTGGTTTGCCTATAGTTTTCCTGGTCTCTCTTTTCCTTAGTAACTGGACTACCCTCCATTGATATCTAAACCCTTCTTAATTGTTTTGCCTATAGTTTTTCTAGGTCTCTCTTTCTTTTCCCTAGAACTGGAATAACTTCAATTGATATCTAAACCTTCTTAATTATTCCGAGACTAAGTAATAGTGTAATACCATTTTCAACAATTTATTAGAGCCTAAGCAGGTAGTCCACACTGGTTGGGTAAAAGTTTTATATGTCTGTTACTTTGTTTAATTCTTCCCTTTTGTGCTGCATTCCATGAAAATCATAATTTTTGCCCCATCCTTGGAGTTATTTCTTTTAAGCCACAGTATGTTAAATTTTTATCTTGTTCATATTTAACCATGACCTTAAACATGATAAAGAACTTATGGATGACTGAAGGTTTTCTAGAGTTCAAGATTCTGACTTGACTTGGATATTCCTTTTTCAGATGAAACATATGCCACCACCTGAACCTCCAAAAGAGCCTGTCTTCAACTGTCCAATATGTATGGGTCCTTTGGTAGAAGAAGTATCAACGAAGTGTGGTCACATTTTTTGCAAGGCTTGCATCAAGGCTGCAATTAGCGCTCAGAATAAATGCCCTACATGCAGAAAGAAGATTACTGTAAGGGAGCTTATAAGGGTGTTTCTCCCATCAACTAGTTGAAGGTACAAACAAAATACTTATGGTGGACAACGTGTTTTTTTCTCCCACAGGTGCAATAAATAGTAGGCTTAGAAAAGGTGCCATTATTTATTTTGGTGAATTTCCCTTTGTTGATTTAAATAAAGTATGCACATAAATATTTTGTGCATGAACTTAAGGGGTGGAGAGAAACTGAGATATTAGATACAACGAAAATGAAAGAGTGCTGGAAATACCAATCACTATAGGAAATGGTGGAAGAAAATGTGTTATAAAACATGGAAGCTTTCTCCTGTCTCCTTCACATATGAGAGGGCTGTAAGATACTTCTATGTGTTGGGGTACTTTAGGAAGTGGCAGATGAAAGTAGATGGTGGTAAATTTCTTTTAAAAAGACTGGTTAAGACCAAACTTTATTTTTGATGAGCTAAAGAAAAATAAGGGTTTTCATTTAGAATATATTTTCTTTCCCTCCCAATTTTTTTTTTTCAAACTTGTTTTGGATAACCTTTTTTTGCCGTTCCATTATATTTTTCAAATGCAAATGCTTGCTTTTTTTTTGGGGGGGTCAGGCAATAGCTGCACTATCCTTGTAATCTTGCTTAATTACTAATTAGGACACAAAAAAGTGTTGATCTTTGGTAGATTATTATGTGGTGACTTAATGATTGCTCATTTGTCTCACAACAGGGCTCCCATACAAGCTTGTTGGGGAATGGAAGAAACTTCATCCTAGTCTGGAGATTTCTGAATGTCTGTGTTATTCTAATATGTTTATGTTCCCCATGGCAGACCCTCATTCTGTTGTTAAGTAACTTTTTCTCTTCTTTAATTTATCATATACATGAAGATGTTTGGTAGATATGGTTTATTGCCAAGGTTTTTATGAGCTTGACGTTATGAACACTTGATCCTTTTTTTTGGGGTGATTGTTGGGGCCAGAGAGGCCGGTTAAGACCCATTATTTAGTCTTGGGATTATGTATCTATATTAATCCCTCTCGAGCTTAGTGATGATATCAGTGCAGCAGGTTATCAATATGAACAGCTTCTGATTTTGGCAATTACTTTGTTCGTTCAACATATTTAGCTTCAAATTACTAGTTGATCTTAGTTTACTAGTTAAATGCTGCTTTCTTATCAACAGGCTGCAAATATTTATAAAACTCAATCGAGGATGAAATACTTTTCAAATCATGTGAAGTCACAAAGTTTGATGTACATTGGGTAGTGAATAGTGCGATAGTATCGCTGTGGCGTGAATGTATTTGCGGCCAATGCGGCCATAGTGGCCACCTCCATGCGGCTGCAAAAAAACATTGATTTTGTTTTAGATGTCTTTACTAGTAGAATTAAGGTTTTTAGTGTTTTAATTTCCTTTTACAGTTTGACCTTTTAACTCATCAAGGTTTGTTACTTGTTATATCTTTTCAAATATTTTCCTCACCCTAAGTTAAACTCAAAATCTTTATATTTGCACTCTGTTTCTTCCACCTAGTCCTTCCTTCGTCTTCTTGTACTTTGTCACATGATCTTATGGCATTGCCATGCATCCTAGCCATTCCAATTTCAACAAGTTTACTGCAAATACACTTGCTTTGTTGCTTTTCACTCTTTTATGTTTCATCCCTTTTTGTTTCATGCAGCTCCTTGCTCCATTCTACTTTATGTTTCATCCCTGTTTGGCCAAATTCATGCTTGTATTATTGGCAACTGCCTCTTTAAATTATAATAGTTTACCAACAAAGTATTATACTAGTAGTATAAGGTCATTAAAGTCTCATAAAGATCAAAAGGTTAATGATTCGACTACTGAAAATAACATTTGTTAAGAGGGGTAATCACGCACCCTGAAAGAGATTAGTTCATTACCGTAAAGGGAAAAAATATCTTTGGTAGTATAACAAAAATTATAATAGTTTGAGTTTTAATGATTGATGTGTTTGAAAAATTATGTTTAATATAATTACTATCTTTACTCACTCTTCATTTTACAAAATATAATCATTTTACTCACTCTTCACTATCGTCATATTCACTAACCATTACTCCTCTTCACCATCACCATATTACCATGCTTACTTTTCTAATCAACATTTTCAGTGGCCAACCTTAACTAAAATAACCTGTCATAATGTGTTTGTGGCATCACTAAGTTTGTTCAATATGCCACATTTAATCCATGCTTAATTGGACTAACGTGTTTCCACCCAACAATACTAGTTTAATAGATTGTCTATGAAACTTTTGTTTTAGTATATCCTTTCTCTCAAATCTCATTAACCACATTATCTACAAGAAAGTACCAACTAGTAATAATCGTATAAACACAATGAATGATTATCACAATATGTTTAGTAATTAGTTAGTGGATTCAAAAGGAATTTAAAAAAATAAGTGGTCAAAGTTAATCTTAATCACATAAAAAATATTATGTAATGATATCATCTTCTTACACACTAAAAAGACTTCCTTATTATATTCAAGTTATTTTTTCATAAACTTATTCTTCTTACAATTTAACTCAAATATTTTAATTCGCCATATCCATTTCAAAATTTTAAATCACACTTACTCATTTTCTCAATTAAATCCACATGAACTATTATTCGTTTTTTCATAAAATATAAGGTGAAAAGAATTAATCTAACCAATTTTAAATTATGTCCCTATAGTGTGTATAATTTAACATTTGATATTTTGCTATGTAAAAAAAGTGTAATGTCTATACATTGATAGTGTAAAGATTTATACACAATTAATGTATTTGGATTGCTTTTTCAAAAAAAAAAAATCAATAATTATTAAAAAATGAATGGTGAATGATGCACTGACTAGGGGTGAGCATGAGCGGGGTTGGGACGAGTTAAGGCTTGTCCTTACCTAGCCCTAAATATTGGTCGGGTTCACTTTTTTGAACCCGGACCCAACCCTAGACCCGAAGCTAATCCAACCCTAAATAGCAATCGGGTCAGCCTTTAAACCCGACCTGACTCTAGATACGATTAAATATAATGCATACTCATTTTAGATAAAGACTTCTCAATATTATTTATTATTATGAACATGTAGTTTGATATATAATGTATATATATTATTAATCATGTATATATTATAGAAAAATTAAAGAATAAATGATACTTTAGACCAAAAGAATATCATTATTCTATACACATATGAGTAGAAACACACACAAACATGATGAGTGAGTGACCGTCGCGTTAGCGTTATGCTTGGTCTCTACCCGGCCCTAAATATTGATCGGGTCTATTTTTTGAACCCGAACCCGGCCCTAGACCCGATCAGACCTGACCCTATTTGGACCCGATCATGATGAGGCCGTGCTGAATGAGCAGGTAGAACCGGGTCCTACTCACCCCTAGCCTAGCACTGACAGTGTACAAAACTCTTACGGTATCGGCAAATGCATTTTTTTCTCTAAAAAAATGTGATATTCATTGTCATTATTCACAAATTGGGCCGACCCAGTTATTTGCATGCCCATTCTTCACAGATATATATATATATAAACACCATCGCAGTTAGGGTTTTTGCATTACTTGCAGCAGCTATGGTGAGTAACCTAGTCCTTCTTCGTTCCTCAAATTCCGATCATCTTTTACCGATTCACGTTCCATATATGTAACGAGGTTATTAATTTTTCGTTTATTTTGATGTAATAGGCTCCCAAAAAAGGTGTAAAGGCTCCAGTTTCAGCTTCTAAGAAGAAGCCAGTATGTAACACTTATTCACAATTGAATCAGATTCACATTCATCGCTTTTACGTTGTTTTTATCTTTTTATGATTTTAATATATAATATAAAATGAATTTCAGGAGAAGATTACGAATCCGCTTTTCGAGAAGCGTCCGAAGCAGTTCGGAATCGGAGGAGCATTGCCTCCAAAGAGGGATTTGACACGATTTGTGAAATGGCCAAAGACTGTTCAAATTCAGAGGAAGAAGAGGATCCTTAAGCAGAGATTGAAGGTCCCACCTGCTTTGAACCAGTTCACTAAGACACTTGACAAGAACTTAGGTTAGTTCACATTTTATTGTTGCTATAATCATTTTTTATGTTAATGTTAGTGTTCTTCTATGTTTACATTTCGAGGTAGTAGTATGAATTCTTATTAATTTTATGAAATAATTATTGGTGGTGTTGTAGATTTATTGGAATACATGTTAACAAAGTTATATATTCTATTTCTAGGGCACATTAGCTTAAGATATATAAGCTTGCATCAGTATTATATTTTTGCTATTTGCTCAACATAACCAATTTAATGACTAGTTTTTCATTGGAGCTGGCACTCTTTGGTGTAGTACTGATCTGTGAAGATTTAAAGTTCATTACAAACTTGGTGATTTAATTTTTGTTGTCAGAAATGTTTTGGACAAGCTAATTGCTTCTGAGCTACATTTTTCCTTTATTGTAGGTTTTATTCTGTGTCTTTGTGTTCTAACTGTTTTTTGGTTTAGTGCTATATGTCTTTCACTTGTCTGTACATGATTTATTGACCATCTTTTATTCTTTAACTTGTGTTGGTTGTATCACCATTTTGATTGAATTTAATAATGTCATCTGCAGCAACAAGCCTGTTCAAGATACTTCTTAAGTACAGGCCCGAGGAAAAGGCAGAGAAGAAGGAGAGGCTTTTGAAAAGAGCTCAGGCAGAAGCTGATGGCAAACCTCTTGAAGCAAAGAAGCCGATTGTTGTGAAATATGGTCTCAACCATGTTACCTATCTTATTGAGCAGGTTGGGTTCTTTTTAATGCTATTGGTTGCGGTTTCCTCGCTAATTACTATTGATTTTGATTAATGACTTTTTAATCTGCCTTTTCCCTGCAGAATAAGGCACAACTGGTTGTGATTGCTCATGATGTGGACCCAATTGAATTGGTTGTCTGGCTCCCAGCATTGTGCAGGAAGATGGAAATTCCATACTGCATTGTCAAGGGCAAGGCTCGCTTGGGAACGGTAATTTTTGTCTGATAATTGTAATTTTAACGTTGTTTATGACTGTGAGTTTCCTTGACAACTCTCAAGTTCATTGCTTATTTCATTCTGTGTGGTTCAACAGGTCGTCCACAAGAAAACCGCATCAGTCTTGTGCTTGACCACTGTTAAGAATGAAGACAAATTGGAGTTCAGCAGAGTCCTAGAGGCTATTAAGGTCCGGTTTGAATATGATCTTTTTCTGTTTTGTATATGGTTGTTAATGTTCTAGTCTAAACCTGTATTTGAAATTGTGTTTTGACGGTTTCCAATTTTCTTTTCAGGCTAACTTCAATGACAAGTATGATGAGTACAGAAAGAAGTGGGGTGGTGGTATTATGGGTTCCAAGTCCCAAGCCAAGACCAAGGCTAAGGAAAGGCTTATTGCCAAGGAAGCAGCTCAGAGGTTGACCTAGAAGTTTCTTATATTTTTTTGCTACTTTAGAGTTTCTATTTTGGTGCCTGTACGCTTAATTTTGATTATATCCATTTTTAGTTTTCAAAGATATTTTGTTGGATTGTCACCTTGAAAGAGTTATATTAAAATGAACTTTTTTTATTTCATTAAAATCTCCTCCATGCTCCTTCAAACCCCAATTACGGTGGGTGTGTTTGTCATTGTTCATTTGTTGGATGCAAAATTATGCTGATATTTTTTGGATTTCGCGTATCTCATTTATACTGGTATTTTTTATATTGTTCCCCTAATATTGAAAGGGAATAATATATTTGTTGTTAAAATATAGGATGTCGTGCTTGTATTTGATTGATGCAAAGAATCTCGGTATTAAAGCTAATGATGAAGTTTATAAAGTGCTGCTATCCACATTATGTTGATGTTGTGTGCTTGAGTTGAAATATAAATTCATATATATAAAGGAATGAGATGTTTGGGTAATCAATTACATTTTTATTTTTACATCAACTTTAACTTCAACATTTTTTGGCCATATCTGTTCTATATAAACATGCTTTGTAATTTTATCATATTCCTACGATTATGTTTCAGCTACCTCAACCCTTGGTTGCTATGGAGTAATAATATTACTAGTTTTTGGGTTGACACATTGGGAATTCTCAATGACAATGGATTCTTAAATTTTCACATTAGAGCAGCTCCATCCCAAGAAGTGCAAAACATTTACCTCTTAATAGTTAATATTATTTGCATATTAAAATTAAATAAGCAACTTATACTTATTTCCCCATAATTTTACTTAAAATGTAATGTCAACCATAGAGAATACGTATAAAGTGAATTAGAACTACTATTACTCGGCTTTTGATAACACTAAGCTAAATTGAACTAACAAGAAATTGATTTAGTGGTATAAAATCTAATAAATTCTTCGATAAATTAAAACTAAATTAATTTCTTACTCATATCTTTAAAGGATATTATTTTACTTATACAAAAAAAAGTAAAATGAGAAACGATAGTATGTTGAATAAATAATTTGAACATAAACTATTCACACACAAAATTGAACATGAATGTATAATAAGAAAAACTGTGCTACAAATTTCACACACAAAAAAACTGTAATTATTTCCGAGAAATGAAAACAAAAATTGATTAGTCCTGAGTGGGCCAGCGAGGCACCTTTATATTAAGCTGAATGCATAGTTTCCCGCCAGAAATGGATTTGAAAACCCTAATGGATTCTTCTCAACAAACTCTCTCTCCCTCAACCTCCAATTCCGACGGTATTCATTATCATTCAATCATTATTACACCTTCTCTATGTCGTTTTTGTATAATGTAGTGTCGTTTATGACAATTTGCATTTATGTAGTGGTTTTTGTAGCACTAGAGGATTTGATGGTGGAAGAGACGTGGTTGGAAGCTCTAAATGGAGAATTTCAAAAACCCTATGCCCTTGCTCTTTCCAAATTTGTCCAAACCGAGATTTGTAGCAGCAGCGATGTGTATCCTCCTACTCATTTGATTTTCAATGCTCTTAATTCTACTCCCTTTAGTACAGTTAAAGTTGTTATCCTTGGCCAGGTAAGCTCAATACAATGATACCTATCGCCGATTTTATCGTTGTTCGACAAAACTAGCTTGTATAAGGGTTGGGATTAAAATGATCATTCGCTGAAAAATTAGAGGGAAATTTTGAATTATGGATGGAATGCTACTTACAATCTCGCTTTATTTTTGTTCATCAAACAACTTTACAAGTTTTTTTCCGGGTCGATAGATTATAAATACAATCTATCAAATAAACTACAAGCTATTTGAAACATATGCTATGAAGCTCAGATAGATACAAGATATGGATACGGCACTATACATTGCTGCTGAACAAATTCATAAAACAATCAAAAGATATACAGATAAAAAGTATTGGAGTCATGTCAGATACTGGTATCACAACCATTTAGATGTATCAGTGCTACAAAGAAACTAGTAGTCCTTGACGACGATAAATTTGTACTGTTATCTTGTTAGTCCGTATGTGTAGTACGTACTTTAATTTGCAAGAGTAGTATTATCTAAGCAACTTATTTGGACAATTTCTCTCAATGCTTGATAATTTTATCCACAAAGTCAGTATAATTTGCTTAAACCTATTAGCCACTGTCAGAATTTGTCTGAATTAGCTTTTCATATCAGATTTTCAGATAAGTAATATGTCTCTTCAAATGACTTAGCTAAAAATATTGAAGTATTTAATTTTCAGGACCCTTATCATGGACCTGGTCAAGCAATGGGCCTCTCATTCTCAGTGCCTGAGGGAGTCAAAGTTCCTTCCAGTTTGGCAAATATATTTAAGGAATTTCAGAAAGACATTGGCTGTTCAATTCCCTCCCATGGAAATCTAGACAAATGGGCTGTGCAGGTGAGCATTGCAATCGGAATAACTGCAATACTTGATATTTGAATTGTATGATTAAAGCAAACAGTGTGCATTATATTTCTTACTGCTCTGCCAATTACTTTCTATAATGACAAGCTATCAAATTTAACAAATTACAATGATGATTGACTACCCATATATATATTATTAACACTGAATAACTAATTTTACACAACTATTTCTTTAACAAAAGCTCAAAAGTACCAAATGCGAAGTACATGCCTAATGTCATATTAAGTGTCAACCGCATCCTTCTCTTCCTAAAGAACTCCGCCATTGCATCATTTTTGTCTTGTGTGATATTCTTGATATACATTAAAAGCTAAGGCTCCTTAAACATTTGAAGATTAGAACTATTCACCAATAACTAAATTTTAAGCCTAGAAAAGGGTGTCAATTGATTTTGTTGAATAGAAAGTTTGGCTTTTCGAGTGTTTTGTTAAGTTGGTGTTGCTGTCCTGAATGCAGTGGGATGTTGTTCTGTCCTGTATGCTATTGCTACAGATAATCTAACATAGTGAATAACCTCTACTCACTATTTCTACATAATTTCAGGGAGTTCTCTTGCTCAACGCTGTTCTCACAGGTTAGATTTTTCTGCATATTTTGTGAACTTCTGATCATGTCCGTACTGTTTGTATTTCACTGTGTGCATGGTTATGAACTCATAATACTGTCCTTCACCATGTTTTCTGTTTTATGCTTGTACAGTTGTACTCAATTGGTATTATGCAACTAATTTTTCTTTTTTGAATTCAGTCAGGAAGCATCAAGCGAATTCTCATGCAAAAAAGGGCTGGGAACAATTTACTGATACTGTTATCAAGACAATCTCACAGAAGAAGGAAGGAGTTGTGTTTCTGCTGTGGGGAAACTCTGCCCGGGAGAAATCGAGGTACTGTAATTGTAAAACACTATAACAATCTTTGGAAACTAAGAATGGAACTAGTGACCTGGACTAGCAAAGTCAGCTTGATCTGAAAAAATAAAATATAAAAATATACTTTTATTTGTGAGCAATGGGTGACAAGCAAATTATTCTGCAAGTATAGTTCTATCAGCTGCAAGCTGCTTTTCAGAAATGGTTTTGTTAAGCTAAATTAGTTTCTTTTCTTTTCTTGCCTGGAAGATAATTCTGTGAAACTTGTTGGCAAGCTTCTTCATGGGTGTCATATCACACAGGTTAGTCGATGCAACAAAGCATCACATTCTTCAAGCTGCACATCCTTCTGGTTTGTCTGCAAATAGAGGCTTCTTTGGTTGCAGGTAAACTGGTTTTGCATTATAATTTAATAATCTGGTCGATGTGAGTATGCAGTCACAAAAAATATGTTCCAACTTCCCACTGTTTTGCTTTGTGTATAATCTAATATATTAACCACGCATTCATGGCTGAGGTTTAAGTTTATTTAACGAATTAGGGCACACCTCAGTTAGTATGAAGAACTTTTAATATGAAAAAGTATACACAATACTGAGCAGAGGCTATGTACCTCACACTTTTGTTCTTTATATCTATGTGGTATTTACAAATCCCTTTTGTCACGAAATAGATCTATTTGGAGCCTGAAATCTTATAAAATAGAAGGTTATAAATGTTCAATATTAAGGATGTACTTGATTGCTTGATTTGTTGGTTGAGTGAGTGGAAAGAGAGGAAGGTGGCAAGTGAAAATATATTTATTTGGAAACCATAAAGTGTAGAATACATTGTCAAAGTTTTTTCATGTAGACTTTATTGTGTTCAAACTGTGTCCATGTCACATGAGCCTTTACTGTCTACTCCACCATCACTATTATTAGTGTGCAAATGGGTGACGTGATCCACAGCTTTTTTTCATGTTCTGTTCCAATGATATTCGGATCTTACATAAAACTTTATACTTAAAAGATCACGTGATCATTTTTCCTTTTACCATTCTATAAGAAAATTTGGATCCTTACTCCTACTTTATTTAATTTGTATTTTATGTGAGCCGAAATTTATGCACCAATGTGTAAATTTCTTACACGGTTAGTATATCATCTATCATTGATTTGTATTACTTTTATTTTAGAGTCAATTCTAATTAATAAATTAATGATAGATGGTTTACTAACAATATAAAAAACTACATTATTAAGGTATACATATTAAATCCTTTATATTTCAGAGTTTCAAGTCTTTATTCCTTTTAACTTAGTATTTTTTTGAAGCTGTGGGGTGGTGCTTATATCATTATATGTGTGATAAGTCTACTAAGGAAAAAGATGGTTTTGTCAATAATTTGGCTTTGCAGTGTTGTCACTTTTGAATATTGTGCACTACTGACCAATGACCATTACTCTGCATTATGTTCCACCGTTGTTGTAGGATATTATACGGATCTCGTGTATTATCAATATGCTTGCATGTGAATTTTAAGATCAAAGCATCTAAAGGTGAGGGAGGTATGAGGACTTTTTAGGATGACGAAAAATATAGAATCTTCCTATCTATACTATATATAAAGTCAAAACATGGTGTAACCACCACCATGACATAATTTATATATTCCTATTTTGCCCTTCAAAAATTTAATTTAAAAAAACCATATAATCCTATATAACCACCTTAAATATATTAATTATAAGTTGCATATCTATATTACTTAATAAAGGAAAAACCTAACCTAACTTTCATGAAGTTATTTTGGAGATAAGTTACAAATGTATATGCATCTTTTCTTTAAGATTGAACAATTACCTCAAACGAATATATATTCAACTGCAAATTACAATATATAATACAACTTAATATATAGAATACACATTACAAACAATAGGAAAGCGGGTTGACAGGCACGGTAGTGCCTGTCAACACGCTAGTAATTGATAGTTAAGATATGGAGTAAACTTTTTTAACTTACTCAGTGATCTCCTTTTTTTTTTTGGGTTATCCAACTACTCATTTTAAACTTTGAAGTGTTTTGATAATTATATTTTCTTTATTCCTTTTAACTTAATATAGTGAATAAAATAGATAAAATTGAATAAAGTGAAATGAACTTGAATTTATGATTCAAATACTGAAGTTATTACCTTGATGATGAGAGTTTTATCCTAATTATTACCGATTTAATAAGAGTTAATGTCGTGGATATGCTACGGTTATGGGGCGCTCAATAATAAACAAATAAATAAATAAAGCTCATTTTAATTATAACCAGAGTGGTGTGGGAAAAAATAAGAAGATATGATCCCAGTTGTCCACTTGTCCCACACCAACTAAGCAACAGGTACCATAGTTTGAAAGGTATATGTCCACAATTTCTGACATTACATGTATCATTAATTAGAAATGATCAAAAAAACAATTAATTATTAATTTTTTTATTTAAATATATTTTTTTAATTCAACTTTTGAGATAATAAATGTGCTCATAGTTTGAAATAGATCTAAATGACTTTGATATTTGCACAAAATCTTTACATATTATAATTATGTATACTTTTGCAGACAAAAAGTGCGACAATATACCGTAACCTACTTTTATTTTGCAGGCTATGGGGTCCCTCCCCAGGTTATTCAAAATAAAGTTTCCGTTTTTTGTAATTGATGAAATTATAAAACAATAAAACCAAATATTAACATATATTTTTCTAATTTTTATAATAGTCCTTATGAATCTGATACGGTTGATTAAAGTAGCTTAAACAGCTCAAAGGAACAAAACTTTAATCATTTTCTCTACTTTTTTATAAGATGCTTCATATTTTTTATGCAACATTTATTCTTTTTCTCCATCGCCCAAATTCGTTGATTTGGTCATCTCTACTTTTATTGCTTCCAATTAATCAACTAATTAATGAGCAATGTTAAATGGTGATAAGATCATAATCTTATATAGATAAAAAATATTAAAAAATAATTATTTTTATTGATACATATAATTCAATTGGATACATATAATAAACAAAGACAGAGCGAGTATTATTAACCAAGTATAAATTTTAAATATTATAACAGTCCTACCAAGTATAAATTTTAGATATAGTAATAGAAAAAAGATCTATGCACATAATAATGGACGAGAATCACATGTAAACATTGGTGTCCCTAATAGTGTATCATAATATGATTGGTTAGGGACAGGGGGACATGATTCTTTTGGAACAGAGGATCCTTCCCATAATAATAATAATGGATGGGGATCTGCTGTCCCCAATTATGTTCCCAACCATGTTCATGACCAATCACAATGAAGCAAAACTGATAAAGTTATGATTATTTAATTTTTTTTAACTGACGTGCCATAATATTATTAGTCTGGAACAGAGTTTGGGACAGGGTTCTGGACAGCAGATCCTTGTCCATAATAATAGCCTGAAAATGTGGTTAAATTTTGTTTTTATAGATAAATCAGCCAAAACTAACGGGTGGTGGGTCCTATAACAGCATCGAGTAACACGTGAAATTATATGATTGGTGGTAATAATTAATGGTAATAACTAGACCTACCACATAATTTGAGAACTTAATAGAAAGTGACCAACCCTAACTACTCATAACTTCTTAGATCTGTTAAAGCAAAGCACTTGCATTTACTGTTTATGTAGTAATGTCTTCAAAAGGAAAACACCACTCCAACTTCAATCATCCATAACTTTGTACTTCAAGATGCCAATAGTCTTTCTTCAGTTATGGGTATCACTCACTTACCGGTTTACTTTATCTTAAGTCTAAATTGTCTCAGTTAAACCATCAAATATGATATTACTCGTTGGGTCAATCACAATTGGGGAGCATCCAATCATCGAGGAATCTTATTGTTATTGGATATGAGAAAAATGGATAATCAAAAATGATATACTATATCTTAAATTCAAACCTTAAAACAATACTTTTATAAGTTTTTCATTTATAAATTATTTCATTCGTTATATCATACCTAATATGGAACATCATATTTGAATATGTTTAACAATGTTTGATTAATAAGATAGGAAAGTAAATGAGTTTTTCCGCATATAGTCTTAACAATAATATATCTGTTTTTTATAAATTATAGATATTTTCCTACCATTAAGATATCTTTAGTCAAAATTATCTTACATACCATGAAAAAAGAAAAAAGAAAGAGGAATAAATCGTATAGACTAATATTATAAGGATTTTTATATTGTTATTATATCATTTAATATTCATATTTACTTATTATTATTACGTAAATGTTTATACTGATACTTTATAGATATTTCACTCAATAAAACTAAAAAAGAAAAAATAAAGTATGTCTCATAACTTCCGTAGATTGTGTCTCCTAATTGAGATATTATTTATCATCTAATACTGAAATGTGAGGGAAATATAATATTTTCAAGTTTTTGTAATTTTTTAATTTAATATTAAATAAAGATCAAAACCTTTAAAAATATAAAAAATGTATATAATCAATTAATGATATTTTAAGAATTTTTATATTGTTATTATATTGTTTACAATTCATTTTTAATTATTATTAACTTTAGATAAATTAATACAAATGAGTGATAGATAATATTGCACCATTGTGATTGTCCATCCCTATAAGTGTCACTCATAGAAATTGAACTTTAATGATTCAATGATACCTTACATCACTAGACCAACTATATGTTGTTGGTTTGCCAAGCAGTTATTTGGCTGCACATACTGATTTATTACAATAAATGGAAGAAGAAACTTTCCAATTGAAATAAAGTTTATTTGTTAATTATCTTTTACTTATTATAACATACTTCCAATTGAATTATACATATCAGTAAATTCATTTATTATTTGTTAAAAAATATTATATTTTATACTAATTTAATATTTTTATTAATTGATAATATAAAAGTAACAAATAGAAAGTAAATTATTCAAAAGTTTTAATATGAAAAATGACATATAAAAATATAAAATATATAAAAAATGATTTCAAAATCTTAAGAAATGTGTACTAAAAGGAGTTAGAAATAATAAAGAAGTAAAAGTTAATAATCAAATATAAATTTTAATTCCTCCAAAAATAAAAAAAAATCAAAATAGTAACTAAAGATTGTTTATATGTGAACTAAAATAGTTCATGTAGAGATCATAAAAATGATAAAATAATTAATTTATCCCATTTTAAATTTGCACAGACAAATTAGTAAACACAACAAATTTAAGAAAACATTAACCATATTCACTGAAATGTACAGACACCGTAACAAAATTTGATTCATGATACCAAAAAAATTAAGGATAGGTATTTAACTATTTATATATTGTGCATGTGTTTTGGAGTGACATGGAGGAGACATTTTCCATGTGATTCAAACGTGGTTGTCAATTAGGTGGACCCCATATCTCGTTGGATTCTCACCTTTTCATCTGTCCTCCATATTAGTATAATGATATATTCTCCTACTAATCTTCATACCCATACCCATAAGACAGTGACATATATTATTTGTAATTAATTACTAATAAATAAAGTATAATTTTATGTTATATGTCACTTTTTATGGATAAGAGGATATATCATTTTCCTTATTTTAATATTGTTTAGTTTATTATTAGGGGATCAAATCTAATATCCATTTCAAGTAAATTTGGTAGCTTTTCATTCTTTCATTTTGTTAAAGGTTCAACCCTCCTACTCTTATTTAATGATCAAATTTCAAAAAATATAACTACATGTACTTTAGTAATGTAATAAAAGAAATTAATTAATAATTTAAAAGGAAATATATGTTACTGATTATGAATATTTGGCATATGGAGTAACTCATAAAATGACAAATGTAATTTTATTACCATAGACTACATATCCCGAAAAAAATAATTTCTTACCTAAAAACAAGAATATATATATTTTATCTGTATTCTTTTCAATTGAATGATTTTTTTACTAATACGATCTACCAAAAAAAGAAATTTAACAACTTTTATTGTTATGTATCATTTTTTCCTTGACCACATTTATTTATGTTTCCAATGGCAATTATATTCGAGTTGGATTATGGACGGTAATAGGATAGGTGTGAGTTGTGTTTATTTGGGCTCATAGTTTTCCCATTTGTGTGTATATTTGCACTCGAATATTTATTAGTATCCAATAATTTTAAAAGATTAATTATATATTTATATATCCAATGATAATCAAATATTTTTATATGATGATTTTTTATTATATTCTGATTATAGATTTGATAATTATTACATAAATTGTAATATCTATATATGATAAATTATCACTATAGCTCTTTCATTTAAATTCATTGAGAAACAATAATAAAATAGATTATATATAATGAGAATATAATAAAAAATCATAATATATAAAATATTGATATTAAAATTTATGAAGGTGCTAATACCCTTATGCATGTATCTTTATACATGCCCTTACTCATTAGAAATAAGAGCTTTCTCCTTATCTTGGTGAGCCACCTAAACTAAATTACCAATGTTAGTTAATTCTAAAAAAAAAACTAATAATAATAATAAAGTGATATATTTATGCTACACTTATTAAAAAATATTTTGATGATGTCTATATTGGATAATTTATATCTAACATTTATGATTATTTTTTATGAGTTATTAAAAAGCCTCAGCATCTTTTTATTTATTTGTATAATAAAACTTAAATAAGTAAGAACGAACATCACTTGTTGCTGTTTGTATCCTCATTTGTCCTATATACCAATTAAAATGTATCATTCAATTAAATCGAAAATTCATAAAAACATAATAAATTTTTCGGCAGATATAATCTGTTGAGTGATTTATAGGCATAGCCACTACACACAACCCCTCACTCACTCACTCTCTGCATCCTCAGGTTCTCTCTCTCTCTCTCTCTCTCTCTCTCTCTCTCTCTCTCTCTCTGTGTGTGAAAGCATGCATGTCATTCAAAAATGAATCGGCATTTTTGTATGAATTCTATTTTCATTATTTCCTTACCTTAAGATCTCAGATCTCACTTACTCTTTCTTCATTTTCTTTATCATTTACTCTCTTTTCATTTTCTACGCTAATAATCATACTTCTCCCTCCTCACACTTTCTCATATATAGCTGCGCAGTTTCAATTGAACCAGTTATTTATTTATTTTAAAATTTCAGTTCTAGGCGCTGGTAATGTGTTAAATCACTTGTTAATTTAGTTTGTTAGGTTTATACATTTTTTTGTTAGGTTTATAACTTGAGAGCTATGATTGTGCAATTTAAAATGAATCAGTGTTTTTTTGTTATTTATTGCAGTATATTGAGAGGAACAATGTCAGATCTTGAGGCTCCATTGCGCCCTAAGAGGAAGAAGATTTGGGTGGACTATTTTGTGAACTTTAGATGGATAATTGTTATCTTTGTGGTCCTTCCAATTTCATTCACCCTTTACTTTTTGACATACCTCGGGGATGTAAGGTCTGAGTGGAAGTCGTATAAGACGCGCCAAAAGGAACACGATGAGAATGTGAAGAAGGTTATCAAGCGTCTCAAACAGAGGAATCCGTCGAAGGATGGTCTTGTCTGCACAGCTCGTAAACCATGGATCGCGGTTGGGATGAGAAATGTCGACTATAAGCGTGCTCGCCATTTCGAAGTTGATTTATCTGCATTCAGGAATGTACTTGAGATCGACAAAGAGAGAATGATTGCAAGATGTGAGCCCCTAGTGAACATGGGGCAGATCACCAGGGTGACTGTGCCAATGAATCTTGCACTTGCTGTCGTTGCAGAGCTTGATGATCTTACTGTTGGTGGCCTTATTAACGGTTACGGGATAGAAGGAAGCTCTCACAAATATGGCTTGTTCTCTGATACTGTTGTGGCTTATGAAATTATTTTGGCAGATGGTTCTCTTGTTAGAGCTACCAGGGACAATGAGTACTCTGATTTATTTCATGCCATTCCATGGTCTCAGGGAACACTTGGGCTTCTTGTTGCTGCTGAGATCAAGCTTATACCCATTAAGGAGTATATGAAGCTGACTTATGAACCTGTTGTCGGTAACCTGAAAGAACTTGCACAGGGTTATATTGATTCTTTTGCTCCGAGAGATGGAGACCAGGATAATGATGAGAAGGTTCCAGACTTTGTAGAAACTATGATTTATAATCCAACAGAAGCTGTTTGCATGACTGGGAGATATGCTTCAAAAGAAGAGGCTAAGAAGAAGGGGAATAAGATCAACAGCGTGGGATGGTGGTTTAAACCCTGGTTCTATCAGCACGCGCAGACGGCACTGAAGAAAGGGAAGTTTGTAGAATACATCCCTACCAGAGAATATTATCACCGACACACAAGGTGTCTGTACTGGGAGGGAAAGCTTATTCTCCCATTTGGTGATCAATGTTGGTTTAGGTTTCTGTTTGGCTGGTTGATGCCACCCAAGGTTTCTCTGCTCAAGGCAACTCAAGGTGAGGCTATAAGAAACTATTACCATGAAATGCATGTCATCCAGGACATGCTTGTTCCTCTGTACAAGGTCGGAGATGCATTAGAATGGGTTCACCGTGAGATGGAGGTACATTTTCTCTCTTACCCTACCTTACTAATGTTATGCATAAATTTTATTTTTCAGACTGTTTCTCTCAAGATGAATTCATTTAAAATTGTAGTTTCACTCATAAGGAGCTTAAGTTTGGGGCCAAGCTCTCGTGTCATCGTTTTGCAAGCAAAACCCATTTGCATTGTCTATTGTGTTCTAAATTATTTGGTCCCACCATTTTATTTATTTGTAACACCTGAAGGACTTCTACCTTTAAGATACTGCTGTTATAATTTGTCTTGGTAATAATGATTTCAAATGTTATATTTTATTTCAACTCAATCCGTCATGTCATTTAATTATTAACTAGGGGATTTAGTTTGCCTATATTATTCGGTTGGTGCCTTCATCTATTTTGTTTCTTTTGTTGTTGATTGTCAACACACCAGGTATATCCCATTTGGCTTTGCCCTCACAAACTATTCAAGCTGCCAGTCAAATCTATGATTTACCCAGAGCCAGGCTTCGAACTACAGCGCAGGCAGGGAGACACACAAACTGCTCAAATGTACACAGATGTCGGAGTTTACTATGCACCAGGTCCTGTTCTGAGGGGTGAGGTATTTGACGGTGCAGAAGCAGTGCGCAAATTGGAGAGCTGGATGATCGAAAATCATGGTTTTCAGCCACAGTATGCTGTTTCTGAGCTGTCTGAGAAGAATTTCTGGAGGATGTTTGATGCTAGTCTGTATGAACAGAGCAGGAAGAAGTATGGAGCTGTTGGAACCTTTATGAGTGTGTACTACAAATCGAAGAAGGGCAGGAAAACTGAGAAGGAGGTGCAGGAAGCTGAACAAGCACACCTTGAAACTGCTTATGCAGAAGTTGATCAACCAGTAGACTGATTTTGAATTTTGGTTCATCTCTTATGGTGGGATTTTATTGCATCTTGTTTCTGAACTTATCGATGTGCTTTTGCATTTTTTGGATATGTCTGGTTTTGATTGATTTAGTTGCTGATACTGTTTTGGAATTTTCATTATCCTTTATGGATTATGTGAACTTAACCTGATGATTTATTTAGCTAGTTCAGATTGAAATGGTTATTTCTATAACTTGTTGTTTTCATTATCCTTTGTACCCTATGTGTTTTTGTATGACCTGTGGCATTTTAATCTTTCATTCATTTTCATATAATGATTAGAGACTAACATAAACTTATTTTCAATAACTCAATTTTTGAATTGTATACAAGTTAAAACAATGCTGAATTTGAAAGGCATGTACATTTTCATTGAGAAAATAGACTTTAGTCCTTGGTGTTTATCTTTATCATAATTTTGAAGATTGATTCCAAGTCCTTATATTTTCAAAATATACAGAAATTGGTGCTCATTTCATTCTGATTTTGGTTCTTAGTAGAGACCAAATCATATGAATTTTAAAAATATAAGGACTCAAAACTAAACTTTTGTACCAAAGTCTTTATAATTATAAATATGTTTTGGAGCAACAACAATTGTTTGTTTAAATTTTCTTTAATTAAAATGAACAAGTGTAAAAAGAATACCAAACTTATTTCTATTATCTATCGTTCTCAATGAACTTCAATGGATACACTTTTATCTATGCATACAATTTTACCTACTCACTTTACACTTAAGCTTATTCTGAAAGTTTTTTAATCCATCTTCAACAAATGATGACACATAAAGAGAAAACATGAATATGTAATGATTTAAAGTCGATTCAGTTCAAGTCTCTTATTATTTCCATTGCCTTTAAGAACTCTTGAGTCACCCACCATAAAAAGAAGAAGAAAAAAAACAAATTTAGTGGCATGGCTTAGGCTATTGCTTTATTTCCTCAAAATATTTCAACATATATTTCTTTGTGAAGATGGACCCCAAAAATTTCCATTTGATAGCATGTTCACATAGAACTAAATACATAATAATTATTAAGTAATTTAAAAATATTATTATTAATCCTACACAATTTATTTATATATTTTTACTCACATTAGACAATCTTACTTGAACTAGATAATTATAATTATGAGTAATAAAGATTTTCTAACCAATATTAAACGTAAATACATTAAAAACATTCCAGCTCAATAGGCACAATTAAACTCAGCTTATAAAAATACTCATTTAAACTAAATAGTCTTTTCAAAAAGCTTAAGTCCAATCTCTTTGCAAAAAAATCTGATATAACTTAACTTATTATAGATTAGATAATAAATCTATGTATAACTATCTAATTAGACAACTCAACAATGTGAATTAAAGTCTCCCAAATTAGCATAAAATCGAGTGACTCAAAGTAACCATTGTAAAATAAAATCATGGATGACTTTCCCAAGCACATTTTTTCCTCATTATATTATATTCTATTATGGGTGCTTTAATTTTTTTATTCTTTAAATCATAACCACCTCTACTATGCTACATTTGAGTAAACATTATTAGTCATTTATTCAATAAGTATTTTTCCAATATATAAACTAAAGAATTTATAAGGTCATAAATTATTATATTAAGCTTTTTTTGTAAGTTATTTTATCATATCATTGCTTCCATCCCCAACTTGCGGAGTGGCGAAAAACCAGTAATATTCTACACTTTGAAATGTACCAGATGGCTTTGAATTCAAAATTTATAATACAAGTTATTATAAGATATAATACAAACTACTTAAGTATTTGATTAACCATAATTACTTGTATTATCATGTATCTAATACATCCAACCAATAAAACACTTCCACACCATCAAATTAGCACATAATATAACCCTTATTATTAAATGATTCAATTCTTTGTTCTATTTTCCTGATATTATTTGTAATTTCTATTTTTTTTGCTAAAAACATATTTTCCTTTCAAATTAGATACATTTAACTCAAATATTATCAATCTACACATCATTCAAATATTATAGTATCTTTAAAAATTATATCGATGAATTATTTAAAATCTAAACATTAGAATAATCATTATCTTGAATTAAAAAAAGAAATTAAAAGTGATTACATTGAAAATATGCAAAACAATGCTTCTGAAAGAACACTTCGAATAGTTGCATTTGAAACCTATGATTCATAGAGTAGTTTTGTTGTTAACGTAATAATGGATTGAAAATCTGAAAGCATTGTATATTTGAAACCTATAATTCATACAATATAATCATGCAATGAAGTTCATGAATTGATTGTGAACTTCTTCCTCTATGTTTATAAAATCCCAATCCTCTTGGAATTGGAATTCTTGCTTCACATTCCAATCAATACTATCCCAATCAATATCATCATTTATTTCTATTTCTTGACCCAAACTATTCACTGGATTTGCACTTGTCGTTGCTGCATGTGCATCGTCTATTTGTTCAGCCACCAAACTATTCAATGCTTCTGCATTTGTTGCTGTTGTTGTTGCATGTGTATAAGCTAAAGTATTCATTGTTTCTGCATTTGTCGTTGTTGCTGCATGTGGCAATTCTTGTGGCTCTATTGGTACTATAGCATGACAATTGTGATTATGATTAGGTTCTATCATCATCATCTTGTTGTTGTTGATATTGTTGATGTTGTTGTCGTCATGAATACTCCTTCTTTTCTTTTCTGAAGCTGCTTGACGAAGGAAATATTTCTGTGCATGGCTTGCTATTTGTGATGGTGTCTTTGATGGAAGCACATTTGTTGATATGCTCTTCCATTTTCCTCTTCCGTATTGGCGTAGTCCATCAATAAACAAATTGTGCTCCTCCTCCGACCATAAAGTCCTTTTATGGCTTTGAACCAGACGAGGTGGTGGTGGTGGCAGCGGCAATGGTGGTGGCTGCAGTGGTGGCGACAATGGTGGTGGCGGCAGTGGCGCCGCGATCGACTCATATGGGTTAATAAAACTACCATATTTGCTATTATATTTTAGTAGTTCACTAAAGTAATCATCACGTTTCCTTTCCAATTGTTGCATATCATTGGCATGTTCGGTGAATGATGCACCAAACCTGCTCAACCATATGGCATCAATCAGATACCGTTGTTGCTGAGATTGAGACATTTTTCTCTTAGTTGAAAGTGTTTGGCAATGAAGCAATAATGCACCAAAGGGTTCAATTTATAGGGAAGGATGAGTGAGGTTTACATAGATAATAAATATGATAAGTATAAGATTAATAGATTATAGATAGATAATTTGAACTATAAGATAAATAGATTATGGATAAATAATTTTTCATGGCAATTACTGAGAGATAGATACAATATTATTTGTATATCTAATTTCATATCATAATTTCTATAATTTGTGATTTACTTATTAATTTTATCTTTATCTTTTTTTTTTTAAGTTGGTTTAGATTGAACTCAAATTCTAGAATAATATTCTCAATGCCTTCATGATATAAATTTTCAGGAGGCTTCTTGGTGAAGCATTCCTCCTTCAATACAACCATAACAAATATGACTCTAATAAGAATAATTTGAATAACACTTATTTTATTCTGCTTTAAACATTGAATGATAATTTTTTTAAATGTTATTGAATATTTCCCGCTAAATATAAGTTCATAGGCAATCATTCACCAATACATCTTATATTTAGTTATATAGTTTATTTTTCACAATTTTCATAGTTTAAAATTATTTCTATAGTCACAATGTTAACTTCAAAAAAAAAATAGGTCAACAACATGTCTTCAACTTTTAACTAATTTATCTTAAATATTATTTATTCCTTTCAAATAAGTATAAGATTAATAGATTATGGATAGATGATTTTTCATGGCCATTACTGAGAGATAGATACAATATTATTTGTATATCTAATTCATATCATAATTTCTATATTTGTAATTTACTTCTTAATTTTATCTTTATCTTTTTTTTAAGTTTGTTTAGATTGAATTCAAATTCTAAAATAATATTTTCAATGCCTTGATGATATCAACTTTCAGGAGGCATTTTGGTGAAGCATTCATCCTTCAATACAACCATAACAAATATGGCTCTAATAAGAATAATCTGAATAACACTTATTTTATTCTGCTTTAAACAATACATTACAGCAAGATACTTCAATAACTTTCCATTTCAAAATACTCATAATTAAGCTTATTTGTTGTTCCATGTTCATTTGACCCTTCTATATGTTGGAAAGAGTTGATAAATTCATAATTCATGCTGATTTTGCTATTATTGATATGAAGAGGAAGTAGCTTTGTGTGTCATTAAACATTATGATAATCTTAACATGTTATTTATTCATATCAGATAAAATTTATTTGTACTTCAGTGCACAATAGTGTTGTATCAATCATGTGCACTTCAATGGTATGTTTTCCTACATTTTGTTATGTGTCAGCGTGATTATGAGCCACATTACTCATTTTTTTACGGTGATCAAAGGCTTGGAGTTGGTGGTTTCTAGTGTAGGTTATTTGGTAATATTTAGAAACCTTTTGAGGCAGTGCTTAGTCATAAAGTTGATTTGAACAACAGTTGAAGGGGGTTATGTATGTTGGGTTCTCTGCTTCTACTCAAGAAATTAAAGCATTCATATAAATCTGTGAGGTATGATGATAGGGAGATTTTGTTCAATTTGTATATATCTCAATTAAAATGGAGGAGCAGGTATATCAGTTGGTCAGGTATATCAGTTGGTCAATATGCATACATTTTTTTTTGTTTATAGAGAAAAATATATATACAACTGTCATCATATCATTCATTGTTCATTTTTATTTATTATCAACTTTTAAATAAAAATAATGTAAATAACATAGAAAGAACATTCATTGTTTATTTTGTGCAAACAACACTCTCACTTACTCTATTTCCTTTGTTTTCTTCTCCTTCTCCCTCCCCTCTATGGTTATGGGTATCAAATAGGATTGAGATATCCTTCTCACCATGATTAAGGGTAAAAATGTATATCAGTATAAGTTAAAAACGATAAAACTATCATAATCTTTTAATCTTTTTTATATATTTCTACCTAATTGTCCTATTCGGTATTAGTAGTCAAGCTCCCTCAACTTATGGTGATCAATTTCTTTTGGAATGTATGGCTCTCGCTTTGAATAAATGTCGCTCACAAAAATAAAATCATTATTTTTTGGGTTTTTTTTTGTATTACTAAAGGTATCCCATAGTAAAAAATTAATATTTTTGGGGTTCGTGGTTGTCCATCCCAACAAGTATACTGAATATTTAGGAAGACCACTAGAAAATTTTAATTTAATACCTATGAAATTCTGTTTATTGAATTCTTAATCGAATTTTGAATACTTTTGGATGAAAGTACTTTACTCCAAAATTATGAAGTTATGCTCTAAAAATATTTATGTTGTTGTTTACCATTGCATTTAGTGAAGAAGGTTGATTTTTTTAAACAATAACATTATTTCAAGCCCAATCAAATCATTATAGGCTAAACTGTAATAGATATAGTCAATATATCATTTATTATTTATAGGGATGATCGTGAGATTGGTTAAGCATGTCCCTCAATCGCCCCTAAGGACAATTTTTGAATTTGAACTCGTCTCTAATTATGATGAGACGTGTGAGGGACGAGTCCAAAATAAGACGGGTTAAGATAATGACGAGTCCTGGTTGGAAAATGACAAATGTATATTTTTTTCTCAAATCTTTAAACATGTACAATCAAAATCATCATAATCTATATATAAATTCAACTAAAACTTGCATCACACATACATTAGTATATAAACTACAAACCATAAATTGCATCATTCAAACTAAAAACTATTAGAATCACGTGACTGGAAATTATAAAAGATATTGAAAATTTCAGAACTTAAATTGTCAAGTGTCAACATAAGCTGAAGTGTTCTTATAAACGAAAAAAAACATGTAAGAATTGAAATGTTTAGTTATTGTTGTTGTATAGGCACTAAATTAGTTAAATAAAATATGCATCACTTTTATGTGAGCATATATTGAATCAAAGGGAGCACATAGACAAATAATATTTGACACCTTCTCACTTCCACTCTCATTCTAAAATAGTAAAATGTAGGTGTCATTATAATTTTCATTTTAATACAAAGTATTGACGTGGTGCAATAACTATTATAAATTAAATATTAATTTTGTTTAAATAAAGTTTTACTACATAAAAGAATTATTAACCACCTAGGCATAAACCAAGATGAATGGTTTCTCACATCAATTATAAATAAAGGCACCAATTATTTATGTTTTCATAACCAAAGTTATCATTTAACCATGTAGAAATAATGTTTGTTGGAATTTGTGATTCATCCTAATAAGTGTCGATCTTAGGAATCAAATATTTGATATTTTGATCTATATAGAGATTCAATAGAATCTTATACCACTAGATCATCAAATGGAAAATTACCCAAAATAAATAGTCAATGTTTTGAATATCAGCATGAAGTCTTTGTTGAAAAATACTACTTAATTTGGAGGCCTGTCTTATGATTGAATACTTGTTGTATAAGGCAAATAAGATAAGCGTTGATTCAAGTGATATATGTTTAATTTCCTTAAGCAAGGTCTTGAGTTTAAGTCTTATTGATGAAAAAAATGTTCCCTGGGAGAGTTAATCCAACGTACCTGTGAATATTCCTAACTTGAACGAGATTGTCTCCAGTGCGAAGATATATCTCGGAAACAAAAAAAATTGATCACGTTTCACATACTCATAAATCAGAATCATGAGAAGACAACGAAAAGTCAAATGTGGAAAAAGAAAAACATGAAAAAGACCATCATAAGATGAAATAAAGGAAAAAAACTGTAGTACAACTCCTCCTTGTACCTCCGACCAACAACAAAAAACGTTTAGATAATATCCTCCACTAGCTTATAAATTATGAGAGAAAATATATAGATGATATATAAGAGTTTTTTATTACACTCTTAAATAATGTGTTGCATGTATATAAATATTTACATTGATAATGTTTATATATTTACACTCATAAATTATTTAAAATATATGAGTGTCTCCTACACTTTTATTTTGACAAATTCTCACTTTAATTTTTATTTAGCATAAATATAAGTAATAAATTTTAAAATATTATTGAGAATGAAGATAGAAAAGGAAAATACTAAATATTAAAATATAAGTGAAAATGCATAAAAACCTTTTTGCCTTTTATAAGTAACCACTTTAAACTATTTTTTCCTAATTATCCCTTAAAAATTTATTAGTTAATGAAATTAATATCTATATAAATATATTGTTATTTTATTGGCATAGTCATTAGTATCCTTCCCAATAAGTGTTACACAGAAAATTAAACTTTTGATGTTTTGGTCTACCTAATGATTTAGTGAGTTATTAATCAATATAATACGACTCATAAGAGTACTAATATAGCACTACATATTAACCAATATTGATAATCAGATACTACAAAAATGTAAATTTAATTGAAAAGCATAGGATGAGAGTTAAAAATGATTAATACAATAATATAATTATATAAATTAAAATAAAAGTGAGTTAAAACAAAATATATGAGTTAGAATTATTCATTGTTATCAATTTAAGATTATCATTATACATTTTAAAAGGTAATTAAGAATAAAAAATAATTGTTGGCGGAAAGAAATTGCTTGAGTTATCATCTATGTTGAGGAGGAGGACTCAGTATTAAGATAACCATGTATAAAGTATTAAGCTTTTGTAATTTTATATGAATTTTGAATTATTTTGTTAGTAATTATTTGGAGTTGGCTCTCATTATCAAGGTTTTGACTCATATTTCAATAATTTTAGTTTTAATTCCACCACTAATATGAGAATTTACTAATGTGTTTATAAATATTTCTGTAATAACTTTTTGAACTTCGATACCTATTCTAATATCAGATTTTGGTGTTGTAGATCATTATACCGACCAAAGTTGCTATGTGTGCATCGAAGTGCACCAGGCACAAAAACAGCTTTTCCCGATAATCAATTAACTAAAAACTTAGAGCATAGGTTATTTTTAAGGTTATTCTCAACCATATAAGAATATTTTATATTGTTTTCTAATGTATTGTTCTCACTTTCTGATTTTTAGTCTTAAATAAGAATAATTTTTTGTTGTTCTCAATCAAAAGAAAGTGAGGAGAAAAGATAGATGTTGTGAAGGAAAAGTAGATGTTATGTGACCCAAATAGAAGTAAGAATAATATTACTACAGTGAAAAATATATATATATTATTCTTATTTTACGAAAAGTTTTAATAAATTATAAAATAATACTTACCTAAATAGAATGAAATTTTTGTTTTCTATCGTATACTCTTGCTTCTCTTTTGTACTATAAAAGATATTTATATATAACGAATAATCAAATCTTTTAATTTTTGTGGGATCTAACCATAAACCAATAGTGTAATGCCATAAAATCTGGTCTAAGATTCTCAGTATGATATTACCACGGCACTGCTCCATTCCTCTTACTCACTTTTTCTCTCTTTTATCACTTCATTTTCCACTTCAATTCCCCAGCACCCAATGCTTCATTCAACGTTACATTTATGGTTATAGCTATGCTTCTATTACATGATTTCAATTCCCATTTATTTCATTTTTCATATTTTAACCATGCTACTACTATTTCACTCTTCCTTTTTCATACTTCTTTCTCTACTACTTCCACATGATTCTTCAATCACCTTCTCTGAATTTCCATTTCTCACATATTTTCCCTTCTCTTTGTCAGCGCACCAATGAAGTTAACAACTTTGTTGCATCCCCTTCCCGAAGAAGAAGAACAAAACGCTCCATTGTTCATTCTGGGTATCGAAATTTCCGAAGAAGATTGAGCCTTTGCTTCTGTGCTGTTACCACAGGTTATAGTTCCAATCGAAATTGGAATGCGGAATTCGAAAATTCAACTAGAAGGGGTGTCCAAAGTTTCGTTTTTGAACAGTTTTCTAATGAAATTGAAGAGGATAATGATCATGGTGTGTCTCAGTCACAAGAGTCACAACAGGTTCAATCAGGTTCAACTTCAAAGTTTACTAGTTTTCAAGAAGATCCTATTGTAGATAAGTTAAGAACACAATTAGGGGTGATTCACCCAATTCCATCGCCTCCTATTAACCGAGACGTGATTGGTTTGTTTGTGTTCTTTTTCTTTGTCGGCATTGTGTTTGATAAATTGTGGACTTCAAGGAAAAGGAACAAAGTCAGTGGTGAAGATAGCTTGCGCGATGTGTTGCCGCAGGTGCCAACAAGCTCCTTTTGGTTTTTGGAAAAGGATTTGCAGAGAAAGGAATCAGTTGAATGGGTGAACATGGTGCTTGGGAAGTTATGGAAGGTTTATAGAGGTGGAATTGAGAACTGGATTATTGGGCAGCTTCAGCCTGCTATTGATGACTTGCAGAAACCTGATTATGTGCAGAGGGTCGAGGTTACGCAATACTCATTGGGGGATGAACCGTTGTCTGTTAGGAATGTTGAACGCAAGACTTCTCGCAGTGTGAACGATTTGCAGTAAGTTTTGCTTCTCATTTGATTTATTATACTGCATATAAGTAACTGTTATATTCATCACTTTCCTAGTTGTAGAGTTTGATTTATATAGATCAGTACTCATCAAATGGACATTCATTATCTTATATATGTTTTATATGCTTATTATGTGTAGAATATCAGTTGTTATCTAATGTTTGATCTAGGTGTTTGGCAAGGCCTCTGAGCTAAATGTTTTGCTGGCTAATAAATACTGATGTTGATCTCGTATTTGAAATGCGGTTTTTATCATTTTTGGGGTCATATCTTATGTAGTATGAGCCGATCAAAAAAATATATCTTATGTAGTATGAATGAGTTTGGAGCATTTCCCCCTTAATTATACTTACAAAATTATCTTCCTAGGATCCAAGGATATAAATACATTTTTAGTTTTTTGTTATTATGTATGTTATGTTATCTTTTCTTTGTACCATTTTGTATTTCAACAACTTGATATTGCCTATTACATGTTTAATTTTCCTTTGTTTTGTCTAGGTACCAGATAGGCCTCAGGTATACTGGTGGTGCTCGCATGCTATTAATTCTTTCTCTTAAATTTGGCGTTATGCCAATTGAGGTGCCTGTTGTTGTTCACGATTTTGACATTGATTGTGAACTTTGGGTAAAAATGCGACTGATACCAACAGAACCATGGGTGGGATCTGCTTCATGGGCTTTTGTTTCTCTTCCCAACATCAAGTTTCAATTGTCTCCATTTCGCAAATTCAATTTAATGAGTACGTCATACTTTCATGGAAATAACAAGTTATATTACCCTTTTATTTATGGTTGGAGCAATCCCAGTTTCAAGGATTATGTTAGAGTGAAAGGAAGATAATTACAAGGAAGCTAAATGACTAACTATTTTTGTTTTTTATCTGACATCTTGTTCCTGACAGTATCTTTTCTTTTTTGTGCATTGTTGGGCATGATCAGCAATTCCAGTACTCTCAATGTAAGTTACTTTTATCTCTTTTATTTTATAAGTTCCTTGCATTTGATGCATGTGAAGCATACTTTCTTTCTTTTAATTGTGTTTTTGCATTCAAAAAAATAATGTCTATGTCATTAATTCTGTAAGATATTTAATGTCTTACAGAATTAATGACATAGACATTATTTTTTATTAACAACATTGTAGATGGTAGAGCAAGTATTATTCTACATGTCTGTTTAATCCTTTGCAAACTTCCACCATCTTTATGGATTTATTATCTCAAGCTTGTCTGTGAATGCATTCTGTTTTTTTTCTTGTTACTAATTGACATAATTTATGAAATAGAACATTATTGTGTGGTTCGATCCATGCAGCCAACCACACCAAGTGGGACAAGGCTTGGTTGATGTTGTTTCTTACTAATTTTAACGCAATATATTGTCTTCTCTCGTGTAGGTTTTTGACTAAACTTCTTACTGAAGATTTACCCAGACAATTTGTATACCCAGAGAAAATTGATTTGGATTTCCAAATGGGAAAAACAGTTGGTCCTGTTGCTAACGATGTTAAATCTGGAGAGATGCAAGATGGGAAAAGAAATTTTGTTGGCGAACTATCTGTTACCCTTGTGGATGCTCGAAAGCTTCCTTATCTTTTCCGTGGTAAAACTCTATTTTGTTGTATTTGCTTTTAAGTGTTTATTGCATTTTTTTGGAATATTCAGCCTTGATTGGCCCTTTCCTTTCCCGTGAATCGATTTTTATCTTCAGTCTATCCAGCAATTGTTCTCTTAATCTATTTTATATAAGGGGATAAAGTCAGCTTATGTATTGAACTGTTCTGATTTTTTAGTATTTAGTAAATTGTATATTATTATATGCACACACATCAGAATGTGACTGTATAACTATATAAGTGGATTTCAGATGTGTGTTTCATATTATTCTACATGTTGTTTCTTTTCTGATGGGTTATTGTTTCAACAACAAAAATAGTTTTGAAATGTAGTGTGATATATACTTGCTCTACCATCTACAATAATCATTTTTTGTTTATTGTTGTACTAGCCAAGACAGATCCTTATGTTATTCTTAGTCTTGGAGATCAAATTATAAGCAGCAAAAAGAACAGCCAGACTACTGTCATTGGGCCTCCTGGAATGCCGATTTGGAATCAAGTATTGTTTTTGGATCTCCTGTTTGATATTTTTTTATGGTCACGCGATTTCTATATTTTCCATCTTTAACTTTATTTATGTGTTCTAAATCTGCAGGATTTTCATATGCTTGTTGCAAACCCTAATAAGGAGAAGTTACTTGTCCAGGTTAAGGACTCACTTGGATTTGCAGATTTTACTATAGGTACAGGAGAGGTACGTATTATGTGCCATACCATGTATTGTTTTGTGACCTGCTGTTTCACATTGCTCCACTTAAGTTTTATACTTCTTTCACGGTCTACACAGATTCTGTTAGCGATTGGATTTTCTCTGAGATCTTGATACTTAGCTTCTGTTCTTCTCTACTGTTCATACTGTTTCATGAAAATTTGTTTAAACTAAGAAGTGCTTAGCATGTTGCATATACTCCCTCCTTCCCTTGTAGTTGATTTGAGTTACCTTTCGTTTATTCTTTCTTCTTATTATAATAAATTTTGTTAGATACTAGCTCTTGATCAGGTGTTTTTCTTGTGTTGGCGGCGATCTGAATATTTTGTTCAGGTAAGATGGAATTGGTTGATGTTTGTGAATTGATATGTGTTAAGCTAAATAAACCTCATAGAAAGTGGTCATTGAGGATGGGTGAGATTACTTTTTAGATGGGGTCAGCGATTATTTTTTCGGGTGGAATGCTTAGGTTCTTCAGTCTTACTGGATGCACCATATTTGATGCCACTTCTTTTGACTTCTTCAATAGTAGGTTCATTAAGTTTTTTCGAGTATATCAGGAATAGGCGAGTATTTTGGATTGTTTCTTCTAATTTTGCTATACCTTAGCACAAACAACTGAAATGTGTAACAATAAATTAAAAGCTCAATCCCCGGACATAGGGAAAAAGGTGGAATTGAAGGACTAAAAGATGTCGTCCGACTACTCTTTAGTAGGCAGTATAGCCATAATTTTCACTGCCACCATGCCTTGAGGGATATAGTAAAGATGCACCAAAATACTGCACAAATATGCCAGGGTGCCATGCCTTTACAACTTTCAGTGAGAATAAGATTTTTCTTGATGTTGTGAAATTATTTATAATGTCAACAGAGTAATTTCTTAAGACATAAGTTGTCTTTCCAAACAGTTGGAGCAACAAAGTTGGACATGTTTAGTACAATGTAATCTAAATTAATTTCAAACAATAGCAATTTTCTTTGTTGTTTAAGATTGTATTGAAACTTCATTTGCCATATAGAATTCATGTGTTGGATAGTATGAAGTTGAATGAAAAAAATAATTTCTTATTCAACCCTCCTATATATATATGTCTCTCTGTTTTTTATTTGATAAAATTTTCAGGTTGATTTGGGATCTCTTGAAGACACTGTACCAGCAGACAGGATTGTGGTTCTACAAGGAGGTTTGGGAATTTTAAGAAAGGCTTCTCGTGGGGTGGTATTACTACGGCTAACGTATAAAGCATACGTGGAGGATGACGAGGATGACGAAACTGCTGAGGATGCCATTAATATAGATGCTTCGGATGATAAGTTGTCGGATTCAGAAGAAGCACATGTCACTGATAAGAAGAATGAAGGAGATACTATGCACCAAACTGATAATAAGTCATTTATGGATGTATTGGCAGCATTGGTTGTTAGTGAAGAATTCCAAGGAATAGTAGAATCTGAAACTGGGTCTACCAACAATTTGGATAATAGTTCAAATACAGGCTCAAAAGTATCAAAATCTCCTGTTGCCAATGTTGAGTCAATTCCTTCCACTCTTGATAACTCTGAAGCTTTTGTAGGTACACTGTTTTCTTTTATAATGGCTCCTTTTCTTATTTCCTTTTCCTTTTTTTTACTGTTACGATCTCTTATTCTGAGGATGAGCCTCAGCGCAATAGTAAGATTGTTTCTCTTATACCATAGTTGACAAGATTGAGATTTCACGTAAGATCGGAAGGAGTAGATGTAAACGTAAAACGTGCGATCCTAATTGTGACCTATGAGTATAAGTTCATAAGTTCAAATCCTGAAATCAATTTCTTCGTATACGAAACAAGGTTATATACATTTACCCTCCCCAGACCTTACTAGACGAGATGCTTGTGTAGCCGGAAACCATTTTATTTTTTTATAACATCTTATTTTTCCTTATATAATATGATGTTAGTCATTAAAAGATAAAAGTTGTAACCGCAGGGTCTGCATTGATTTGGTTTGCTGTGGTTACTGGCATATCACTACTAATTGCACTCAACATTGGTGCTTCAAGTTACTTCAATCCTTGAGATGGACTTTCTTTCTTTCTTTATATTCTGCTCATGGAGGATAGCATCTACCTGCTGCACCTGATTTTTTGCATTTTTCATGTGAGCCACAAAATTGAAAAAAGAGAACAAAAAAAATATACACATCGAATAAGTTTCATATTTAATCATTATTGATTTTTCAAGAAAACTAATCCAAATAAATGATAGAAGATGTAATTACTGTGTAAGTATGTGCTCATTTAAAATAAAGCTTAAATATCCTTATATGCTTGTGGTTTGGACCGAGCAAAATAAATTGAATGACAGATTTCTTAATTTCTCGCCCCGAATTTATTTTATATACAATGTCAGAAAATTTCTTGCATGAATATGAAGTGATTAATTGCATTAGACCAATCAAATTATCATTTATAGATCATGATTTTTAATTAATACTAACTTTTCTATCATATATGTCATGTGACACATGTTAACCACCGAAATTCGACACGGTAAATATTCATATCCTAAATATAGAGACATGGAAACATTGTTATATATAAATATATAATATTAAAAATTAAATTAAATTTATAGTCAATATTTATATATTAAGGAGTAGAAAATGATATGCATTGTTTTCAACATATTTCTGCTTGGGGTTCTTATTTATCGTTTTAGTATAATATGAGGATGGGCTTTTCTATTTTTGTTATAGAAATAATAAATATTTGTAAGTTTCTTTCCCTAAAATAAACTATACCTCCAACCAACAAGTTAATAGAAAAATCACAAAAGACAAGTATTTATGCACAATCACATACTAAAGTTTGTGAATGAAATGATCTACCAAACCATATTGGAAAGGGAAATTGAAAAGGATGAGCACTGTCTAAACACAAGTGAAATGATGTGTGACCAGAATGATACAGTAAACATAGCACTTAGAACTTGGCTTTCAATGTGACATAATTCTGTTCTAATATCAGGCTAAAAAGTTAATAATCTCAATCTCTGGAGGAAAAAAATTATCTTCTCTCAGCCAATCTCCTTGAGTTATCCAGATTCGTGAGGGTTTCTAGCTTTAGCATCTCTGCCTTTAGAATCTGTATGTTTCTCTTCCCTTGGATCATGAGACGACTTTTGCCGCCGCAACACATCCTCTGCATACCGGTGCCACAAGGTTTCCCTTTCTTCTCTGGGAACCTTGTTATACCTTGGATCAGATTTTAAAACACGTTTAGCAGTAGACCATGAATTAAGGACTGTTTTCCCATCCTCGGTCTCCCTGGATGCAGCTTCAATGGTCAAGACTTCAGCTAAGAGTACTCTAAACTCGTTCACACGGCGCTGCCAAAATCACAAAAAGGTTAAAGTAGAACATATGTTAGACAAAAATGCCAATACCGTATGCGTTGGTTGTTACTGTCTTCATATGCAAATGGCACTCGGTAATACACACACATAAAGATAGAGACATTGAAAACCACTGGTGTCAGATATTGTTGTTACTTACTTCCTGAAGCATCTTTATATGATCACGAAAGAGCTTTTCCATGTCAGCTGGACCAAGTTCAGGATTATTAGCACGTCCTTGAGGATCCTTTTCTAATTTAGACTTTGATTCCGTCCATGATGCCTAAGAACATGAGTAGCATAAATGACATTAGTTTTTCTTTGAAGAAAGAAAACAGCACATGAAATTTATCATATTATTAACAGCTAGTTCCTATTAAAATGAAGCAAATTACCAGCCAGAAGTCTTAGTACATTTCAACCTTAAAGTGTCTAAGAAACTCATTTGCACCCATCTAATTTTTTACTTATTTGTAAATTTAACCCTCTTAATATCTGGCTGGAAGCAACTTATTTCATTTCAAAATGGGACAGTTAAAATATCAACACTCAAGGAACACAAATGAAATTTTATAAATTAGAATACTAAAAATATATTCTATCACGTTCAGATTTTGAAAATAAATACTCCAACTTTAGTTAATCTACCAAAACAAGAAAATAATAAAAGCAACACTACCACATAGATAATGAAAGTTATACCAGAGGGTCTTTGATCGTCTCCACAAGTAAAGCTTGAAAAGAAGCCACTGCCTCCTTTCTTCGAATTTTTAGCCGCACTCTTTCCATCTCGTGTTCTTCTCTTTCCTTCCTTTTGCGCAGCTCCCGTTCTCTCTCTCTCAGCTTCTCCTGCAAGTCAATTTCAAGTGTTCGATTCTGCTTGATGATCAATATGTTACCATAAATTTTTAAGCATGAGCTGCCAGAAGAACATTGGCATTCAAATAAATTAATGATCCACTGAAATAATACCAACCACTATAAATAAGAAAAATCATCATAAACAGTCACTCGGAAGCCCATCATAGTCACTCTAAACCTAAGCTTCCACTCAGGTAAAAAGTGAATATGCTAAGTAGTTTAACATCATTATTACACTAGGAACAAAACAGGTGTTCCTAGTGACTGATTAGAATAAGTGGATGCTACTTTTCTCACTTCGGTTCAGCAACTTTTGTTAATCTAAAATAAAAGAGGTGTTCCAAATGTCACATATTAACCAACCAATATACCTGCTCCTCTCTTTTGGCTCTGGTTTCTCGTTCTGCTGCATGTTCAGCAGCTTTTAATTCAGATATATACTCATTGAACAAAATCTCCCTATCCTCATGCCTCACAGATTTATATCTTGGGTCATCCCTTAAACTTTCTTTAACCTGCATCAACCAACGACTATAAATTAAACGGTCTTAAAACACCAATACCCAAAATCTACCGCATCTAAGTTAAACAATAACCCGGAGGGAGACAAAAAATAAAGCTGCACAAGTTCATTCTACATCATACATGTATAAAAAAATTGCCTTAAATGTCATGTTATAGCTTCAATTTCTCCTACAATTATGCCAAAAATAAAGGAATATCAGCTTTAAAATACTTTACGTATACTGACTATTAAAGGGAAGGCTATCTTAATATATAATTTTCTTGTTGAATGGAAAATGAAGTTTTTAACATGACACGCCTGATCATGAATTAGTAATTGCATCAGTGCATTCAATCTCCATGGAATTTCAATTGTTTCAAATTATCATTTTTTTTAAATGGATCCCAATGAATAGCGTAAAAACCTTGTTTGATGGTGTCTAAATAAGTTTCCTTTTATTCTTGAGCCCAGAAGTTAACCATGATTCATGTTTTTTCTTCCATTTCTTTTTTGTTTGTTTAAAGAGGCATCAATCAAAACCAGTTTTGGAGGCAATAACAATAGCTATAAAAAACTCCAGACACCAACACAATAGTGCTCTCAACAGAACTCAACCAAGAGTCATTAAGCCTGTGACTTCGACTAATGATTCTGATCATAGAAAATAGACCCACACATATTATTTATGTGACAGAACTGACGGCATATTTTTCAAAAACCTTTATCTGAAGAACATAAATCATAATGTGCACATACCCTGGACCAACGGGAGTTAAAAGTTATATCTCCTTTCTCTTTAATCAATGACTTAAAACTTGAAGTAGCAGCTTCGCGCATTGCTTGAGCCTTTTCTTCAGCAGCTTTCTTCAAAGGAAGCACTCTGAAACACAAACAGGAACTCCATCAACAAGCATTCTAAAAAAATCACATTGACATAGAAAAAACATTTACCATGCAAATCCAAAGAGTTCAGAGGACATAAGGACACACCCACAGTGAATCCGGGAGTCTGTCATTAGCCTACTACCTGCTGACTCATGTTGCATTCAAGGATTATCATTAGAAATCATTTCTGTCTAGGAAAAAGTTCAATATTATGCGAATGAGGATCCAAACCATAGCAATATCTATACACACAAAGGTAAATAACTTAGTTGAGTCTGATGCTAAATTTGAATTAATAAAATCAATAGGATTGGCTAAAAAGGAGGCATCCATTATTGGACAAGTTGTTGCATGCAACAAATGTGCTGATGCTGTAAAACTACAACCAATCCTTTATCCCACAAGGTGGGGTCGGCTTGCGCTGATGCTGTTAAAATATAAAATTGTAAACACCCACATTCAACAAACATGTCTCTATTACTTTACATTTATGCAGTTTTGTGAAAAAGAAATGGGCTACATTAACATAATGCCCTTCTCTTGCAATTAAGGTATGCTTGGAAGAGAAGGAATATGAAGAGAGGGTGTAAGTGTAACAAAGGCAAAATTGTGATTTCACTCCTAGATGATTTGCAGATGCTATAGAGAGTGGGAAATGAAATAAAAATGCATCTCATTCTCAAACAAATGTAATTTTTGCTGTATCAACGACCAAGCAAATATTGCATATCAAATTTTCGACCAAATTATTTCCCACCCACTGTACCAATTTAAGCTGAAACATGGATGACCTTTAATGGTTCTCTCCCCTTAACACTATTAACCCTGAAAACTATAGAAAGCATTCTTGTGACAAACAAAACTCAAATGTGTCACATGATGCTGTATCAAAACGGTGGCTGCATTATACATGAATCCCTCTCTCCTTAGGTTGAATACAATAGCTCCAAAATTTGTTTGCCACTGAAGGATACATTACAATCATGATTCAAATCAGAAACATGTCTATTAAGAGAATTTTAACCAAATAAATACTGGTCTTCTATATTTTGTATGTCCAACGTACATGATAAACAATCCAGAAAACTCAAGGAGTGAAAGAAGAAGATGAAATGTCAAATTTTCATGTTTCAAATGCCACATATGGAACTGAAGATTCCCAGCCATAAAACCTCCAGAAAAAACATCAAATGGCAGGTGAGAAACTGAAGAATAAATGAGTAATACGATGGAATGGAAGCTGCTATATGAGCACTCACATGCAACCAATACTAACAGTGAAAGCTAAATAGAATAGCCAACTAAAATACAAAGTGGCACCTTTCACTCAATAAGTGTTCGCGTTCCTTGCGGTCCAATGCCTTAAACCGTGGATCATCTCCCCATTTCTCACGGAAAGTTTGATAATCAGTGTTGTGATTAATATCCTGAAAATCAAATGATCTTTAAGCATTCAATAGTTCCACAAATTGAAGGTAGGTAGATTTGACAGAAGCACAATAACAAGCATAAATGAGTTGTAAGTTGAGGCAGTAACCTCCAAGGCTTCATCCAGTAACTTCTTAAATCCCTCAATTGCAGCCTTTTGTGCAGCACGTTTTTCTTTGCGTTCTTCTTCTGCACGGGTTTTAACGTAATGCTCAAACAAGGACCTCCTAGCAGAATAACTTGGTATAGCCTGTATCAGAAACAAAAGATAAGCCAAAAAACCAAAGTCCAAACCATAATAAAGCTAGATACAACAACTTCAAAGAGCTTTCACTTCTAAAAAACAGAGTTGTCAATGGACCTTAAAACGTGGATCAAATACTATCTTTGGTAGTTCTTTGTCCCACTTTGAGAATGGCGCCACTCCACGCTCCTTAAGCATCTCCTGCAAAATTCATAGGCAAAAATAAACACAAAATAAAATCAAAATAAATTCATAGGCAAAAATAAACACAAAATATCTAAGGAATATTTGAACACGTTCATGGAGTTTATTGCAAGGTTTCTGAGATCACATCCCCTCAAATCCTTCTACATATCCCAGATTTTGGTTAACGGTACTGTAATTAAGTTAAGAGTCTGGTTAGCATGTGCCCTAGGACACATTGAGGATTAATAATAACATTTAATGCACATCTTATCTACTTAAAAAAGAAAGTACTAAATGCATTTTTTACTTTCAAGACACTAAAATATTGTACTTTTCTTTTAAAATTTTCCATTTTTGAATTCTTAATATATGCTCTAAGGGCGCATGTAAAGAGAGCCCTTTAGTTCAAATATGCAGCAATTTAACAATCTAAAGTAAACTTTTTTTGGTAATTAAAAGTTAAAAAATGGTATAACCACTTACAACGGCATCAAATAGCATCTAAAAAAGAGTATCATCCAAAACTAAATACAAAGGTGGAAGAAAAACAAACAAAATAAGCAGAGGGAAAATTCACAGGTATATTTCGGAATATAATTTTCAGCGGTTGAAAATACAAAATGAGACCATTGCAGGAGGATAAGGGTTCCTCCTAATAAACAAAAATAACAAAGGATAAGTGGAAAAGCAACTTTATCATCTAAACAAAAACAGCAAATATACCTTAAACTGAAGTATGCACTCCTCCTTTGAAGGCCCACTATCTTCATCTTCTGAATCTGAGGATGTGTCGGAGACATTAGCATCACCATTAGTATCTTTTTGCTTATCTTTGTTATTATCGATCTGAAGGCCTTTAGCTGTAGACTCGGCTGCTTTTGAACCATTTGATTCAGATCCTACTGATGAATTAGGAATGGAAGATGAAGTAACAGGTGTTCCTGAGTCCTGCAACTTCTTCTTGATCAAGTCTAGTGCCGATGACGAGCTCTGCACACTAGAGGGTTTAAGAGCTGCAGCATCACGACCACCAGTATTAATAGCAGGAGCATTCAGAGTAACCATTCCAGGCCCTTTATCAGACAATACATTAGTATTTGGAACTGACATTAAATGATCTTTTGTAACATCACCATCCTGTTTCTTTTTCAATTCAGCTACCTCATTTGGGATTTGCCAGCAACTTGTCTAAGACAAAACAAAAGGCAAGGAAATAAACAAATGAAATAACAGAGAAATGTCATCACGATTTAAATAAATGTATGAACAGATCACATATATTTAATAAAATGTAAGAATTTTTTATGAATATATTTCCTATTGAGGGGAGTTAACAAAAAAAACCACATAATGTGTCATTAGTATATCAACAATAAAATTAGCCTCCTTCATTTTAAATTTACACACCTTCAAAACAAACCCCACAAAAGCCAACTCCAAGGTAAGGCATGCCCAGTGCTCATAAAAAAAATCCTCAAAAAGATACCTATATTACATAACTGTCATGCTGTTTTAGAACTTGATTTAGACATTGCACACAAGTCAAGGGAAGGAACTGTGAAGCATATGGATTGTGAGTTCGTGACAAATAATTTGTTAATATAATTCTATTGACAACTGATGTCCAAACCAAATATTAACTTGAAAGGGGCTGAGTGAACCCCTATACTGAATACCAGTAGCTACTGTTCAAAGATACCCACGTGAGTGGTTTTTATATCTCTAGCATGCCCTGCACGTAAAGTTCCTTTGAGCATGAAGAGTGGACAATGCAGAGGTCCACTTTGCCTTGTTGAGAAATTTAACTTAGTATGGAGGAAGGAGGTGACAAGGATCATACTTATAACCATTAGTCATTGCAGAGACCAACTCTCTTAAAATCTTGAGCTATTTAGTGGAGGCTCTATAAGGATTTTCTCTATGAAACAAAGTTAAATATCCAACATGCAAATCCTACATACACCAAGAAGCACTGCTGACACAACACCATATTCCAATCCTACACCAAAACAAGTGCAGTGGCAAAAAGCAACCTTCAGAGATTTTCACACTTCTTCAACCAAACAAATCAAATTATTTCTGTTTTCTGGTTCTTTTCTTTTGCTTTCTTTATGATCGATCATTTAAAAAAATAAAAGATTTATTAGTGAATCATACCTTGGTTCGATTGTTGTAGTAATATTTTTTCCCATCACTAGTGGAGACCAAAACCCAATCAGTACCAGGCAAGTTCACCCTATCACAGGAAAACATGAGAAAACATAAGGAGGTAAGATTGTCAGTGGTTTCTGCATAACAAAGACTTTTCAGACCCAACAATAAACAAATAACAATATCTAACACAGACATAAGAAGAACAGATTTTTTTTTTCGTGACTAGAAGACAAGCAGTGAACTTACATTGAAACCGGAGTCGGCTGTACAGCAACTTGGTGAGGCTGCATACACATCCAAAATAAAATTCAATTCAATTAAAAATAAGTAGAGATCATAACTGATTTGTTTAAGAAAGTAGTGGTTTTGGATAGTAAAAATAGGAATACAAATCGTTTTCTGTGGTTATGGTTTTTAGCATACCCATATTGAGCATCTCAGTTTTTTCCCCATCAGTTAAGGTCTAATAACAATAATCCAAAGTATTCATATATTCTATACAAATGGCGAATCAAAGTAGAGAATATTACTTTACGATATTCAAATATAGATAAATCACAAAATATGTTTTCTTTTTTAGTCTGGGAGCATTTCTTATCCTCTTGTATTTTTCCCCCTTCTCTAATAATATTTAATTTCTTATCCAAAAAAATAAAAGCATATGACTATTGTGATTCAGAACTTTATGAGCATAAGATCTGCAAATAGAGTAAGTTGTAACTTTTACGTCTCAGTACCTCCCCTTTAAAGCCAGCAGGTTTATCATAAGTTGATTCTCCTGTTGAGGCATTATAATAGTATACAATTCCTGCTTCAGTCTTGTGGGCTGTCCAGGCATCTAAATGGTCATTAGCAGGATCCTCATTCTGTGCCACATTCAATATTTTCTTGTAATCTACAACCACAAGAACCACAAACATAAGGAAACTGATTTATATTTTCAAAGCAAGTCAATGAGCAAAGACATGAAAGTGGAGCAGTGATGTTGTAGTGTGCATACCAGCATGCCCTGGAATTACTTCTGTCTGAAAACCAGTTGTTCCCCTCAACTGATGACTGGAAGCAGGAGATGCAGAAGTGACGCCAGCAGCAGTCATTGGAGTAACACCAGGAGGTTGAGAATCAGGTACTGGAACAGCAGGGAGAGTAACACCACGTGCTGGAAATGGAAAGGGGCCAGGAAAGGCAGCAGGATATGGAAGAAAAGGTGGCCTAAGTACGCCACTGATCTGTGGAGGCGGTAACCAAAGTCCCTGAGGGGAAGCGGCCATGACTGGTATGGATGGATAGGGTGTGCCCTTCTGCTGGAGAGTAGGATCTGATGCAATGGCTGCATTTGGCATATTCTGTCTTGGAACCGCAGCTGAGGAAGAATCTGAGCTTGTGGACGGAGCAGATAGATTGGAGGATATTACCAAAGCTGGTGTTAATCCAGGAGGAGCAGGGTTCCCTGGAGTTCCAGGGATTACATGATGCATAGGGAAAGATGGGGCAGATGGCATCCATGAAGTAGGTGGGCGATAGTTAGGGTCATAAGTTGGACGCATTGTCGGATTAGAAGAATGAGGGGGCACAGAATTTGGAATACTAGATGCAGATGACACTTTACTAACATCCTGCGCAACAGAATCTGACATGTTCTGCGATAAGAAAATAGAATTAGGAGGAAATAGCTATTGTTGATCATTTTTCACATAAAAAAACAATATTATGGTGCCAATTATAGGATACTAACAGAACCTTTTCATCATGCCCACAAAAGTTTTGTGTGTATTAATTAAAGTAACTCAAGCGCATCTACTTTCCATGCTAGGAGCAGCTTTGGTCACTTAGTCCAGTGCAATAATCTAAAAAGCGCAAGGGGTTTGCACGTTTGAGTAGGTCAAAAGTAAAACAATGCTAAATATGAGGAAAACCACCTTCAACTCATTATCATACCAGAGGAGCGGCCAAGTAATATAGGGTGCAGCCATAAAACAGTTGCACTCAAATTTCAGTTGTCCTATATATAGTTGAACCAACCAGTCATGAAGTGATTATCATTACAAAATTCCCAGCAGCTAAAACTAGGTTTTGATAAATCTTCCTCCTATCCTACGGAATCACCCAAAATATATTCTCCTCCTTTCTATTCGATAACACAACATGCATGCTATGCGAGTTAATAAAAATGTGTGAGGCTTACCATGGTAGATTGTGGATGGTGATTGGTAGAAAAGGCATGATGACCAGTTTGGGGAATGTTGAATGAAAACGAAGGAGCGGGATGCGAAGACATAGCAGGAAGTGGATGTTGAACAACCTGCATTACAAAATTAGTACACTGTTATTACACATATAGAGATATTCAATAACAATTATAAGCCTGGTTCGATGTTTTAAATCTGGGTTCGCGACAACAACCACAGACCTATCCTAATAGAAATTTAGAAATTTGTTCTACTTCTAATTAATTTAATAATAATAGAATGGATATTTTTACTAATAGGAGTATAGAGTATTTAGTACTCAAAATACATTAGTTAGTAATGAGACATCTTAAATACTAAATATTATTATTTGTAGGAATATGTAGGGCTATACGGACTCGAACCGCAGACCTGCTCGATAGAACAAATCAAACTTATTATTATCAAAACGATTTGAATTTCTTTAAAGACCCAACGTGCCACCACAACCACGAATTAAAATGTTGAAGCTGATACTGAAAATACAAAGAGTACTAACCGAGTATGTAGAGGAGTGGTGAGAAGTGTTGATAACATTTTGAGGCATGTTGTTGTTATAAGAGAATGGAGCTGTAAAATAATTAGGTTAAGTTAAATTGATTAGATATTAAAATAAGAGTATTAAAGCTAAGTGACGGTATAAAACTGTATACACAGTCAGTGCATCATGTACATACTGTTCATTTGTATTACTTTTTTTCAATAGTCGGTTGATAATGAACGAACAGTAGTGACAGTGTATACATCATTTTCTCTTAAAATAATGTATGAAATATAACTCGTGTAGAGGGTATAGAATAAATAATAGGGACCTGAAGGAGCAGAAGTATTAGGTGTAGAAGGTGAAGGTGAAGGTGTTTCTGAAGAAGCCATGGTATTGAATTACAACCACCGATCTGCATCAAAAGATAGAATTACAAATATTAGGGTAAACAATGAGGTGAATTGATGAATTAATTATGAGAAAAAAGGAATGAAATGATAATTAATAAAAAGAGGTTACCACATGAGATTGTGAAGAGAGAGTTGCTTTGCGTTGAAATGGTAGGCTACAGTGAAGCACATCAACAACGGGGGTTTTGTGGAGAGAACTCAGGGTATTTATCGCCCGATCGGAACTAATTCACCTTCTTATAACCCAATAATAATATTTAAGATTAAATGTTTTTATACATATTTTATATCTTAAATATTCATAAAATCTATATAAAACTAGGTTTACTCACATGTATTAAGTAAAGGGTTTAATATACATACAATATGTAAGAATTTTTTATACTATTAATAATCATTTATAATTAATTTGTTAATAGTTATTGACTCTCAAACAAAATTAATATAAGTTAATAATGAATGTATGCTGACAATAAAAAAACTTTAGTTTACAAAGTAATTGTTGACATGGTAATCTTAATAAAAAGACTATCATAAGAAAAATATTAAGGAATAAACAATAATAATATTAGTAGTGATGGACTTACAATTTTGTTAACTATAATAGTAGCAATGTGACTATTAGTAGCAATGTGACTAGAACATGATGTGAACATATAAGTCGTTATGATACTTATAATGACTAATGATGAGTAGAGATATATAGGTCAAAGTCATAATCCTTATGGTAACAAAAAAAAAATTAATAGATAGACTTATGGTGTGAGAGACTTTATATATCTAAAAATACATAATATGATGATGAACATTAACATAATATATAGGAAGTCAAATTGTGTGAGGAAGAATATAAATAAAACTAAAACGGAAGTGTGTCTTAATATATTTATAGAGAATATGGTGAATGAACATTATAATATCATCATTATGTATTTATCAACTTCACGTTCTTCGTCCTTGTATGTTAATGCATACCGTAATAGAGCATAAGTTCTTTGGTCTTCCAATTGTAAACCACCATCAGCCTCATTTCTCCTCTAGTAGGACGAGGGGAATGATTTTGTATCTTATGTTATTTATCATAAGATGGTCTACAACCGAGGAACATGACCTCTTATTTCTAAAAGTGTATATCTTTCCATGAAGAGTGATGTTAATTGGTTTCTTATTTTAATTTTATCCATTATCATTCATTTTTAGTTATTAGTGACTTTTAAATAAAAATATTATAAATAAATAGTAAATGATAATTGTATAAATATTTACACCATGATTACATGAACATTACACTCTAATAAAAAAGTTATTACGAATTATATAATTGATTATTGGGAAGTGTATTACTACTCTATAATAACGTTGAAATATGCTTTGACGTTTTCAGTTTGATATTGAATTTCATAATACGATGGCAAACACGAGAAAGCCCACAAATTTTTATGGGTAGGCATATAAAAAATATCGTTTTTTCTGTTTGGCCCGACCCATTTGCCTACCATGTCTACACACATTTTTATTGGGTAATGTGGGGTTGCCCATGGGCTTTATGTAATAAAAATGAAAAAAATTCAAATAAAATATGATGTAATTTAATGTCTTAAAAAACTTGTAACGTAGTATGATTTGTTCAACTTTAAATGAAATATCAAAGTTTTTTGTTTTAAAAAATTATTATCTAACTACTTTATTTAACTATTGTGCGCTGAAGTACAAATAAATTTTATCTAGTATGAATAAATAACAGGTTAAGATTATCATAATGTTTGTCACTATTTTGTAAAACTCCTTAATGACACACAAAGCTACTTCCTCTTTATATCAATAACAGCAAAATCGGCATGAATTATAAATTTATCAACTCTTTCCAACACATAGAAGGGTCAATACTGAACATGGAACAACAAATAAGCTTAATTATGAGTATTTTGAAATGGAAAGTTATTGAAGTATCTTGATGTAATGTGTTGTTTAAAGCATAATAAAATAAGCGTTATTCAAATTGTTCTTATTAGAGTCACATTTGCTTTATCAAGAAGCCTCCTCAAAATTGATATCGTGAAGGTATTGAAAATATTATATTAGAATTTGAGTTCAATCTAAACAAACTTAAAAAAAAAGATAAAGATAAAATTAATAATTAAATCACAAATTATAGAAATTATGATATGAAATTAGATATACAAATAATATTGTATCTATC